>NW_022436948.1:21229862-21241336 GCF_009761245.1 Sapajus apella | reverse complement strand
AACCTAAAATGCAATAAAATAAATAAATGGGAAAAAAAAAAAAAAAACGCTCCCTAAGTCAATATCAGGTGTCCTCTGAAGGAAAGCTGAGTCTTCCACACCTGTCTTTCCTGTTTATCTCATAACTGAGCTCCAGAATGTGAAAGCCTACATTCCTGGAGCTGCTGTGGATTTGACCCTGACAAGGGAGCTCTGAAAACCAGTGATGATAATATGATGTAATGAAAGTGAAAGGAAGACAACTGAGAGAATATGAGAATGTGAACAAGAGCTGAGAGTATTCCCGCGTTGGTTATGTGAATGTGAACACAACTACATCCTTGAAAGTTATTTGTGGGGTTTGGTCATAGCTATGAGAAATGTACCTTTTCAGTGCTGAGTACAAAGTGGACCCTCAATATTTTGTTGGTAGTGGTATAGTTGTTTTCAAATGGATCAATGAAAGCAATTGCACGAGGTACTGCTTTGGAAATAAGAAAATGAATATGCATAGACCAAATGTATAATATTTGAAAGAAAAAGAGGATAATCTATTTATTTCTAATGTTGCATTTAGCACAGGTGAGTGGTCATTAAACAGTCTGCAATTTTTCTACTAAACAGTAATGAGAAAACACAGGTCATTTGTATTTTGACCTAAACATCATATTACTTTCTGGTGTCATATGTTTTAAATCCCCCCCTTTTTTTTTTTACAACTTCCTGAATGCACTGCATTTCTTACATTTAATAATGTCAAGACATTTCTCTGTAAGGTTTACATTTGATTTTGCCTCACAATAGAAAATTTCTAAGGCAACATGTGATTGCAATCCATTAAGCTAATGGATTGCAGCTGCTGTGAACAGTGGGCCTGTAATTTTTTGATAATGAAGTCTAATAATACATGAAATAAAAAGATAAATAAACTAAAAACAAATGGCATGACTCTATATATAGATAACATAAGTGCTTGTTTCTATTTATATAAAAATGCAGTGTCTTTTTCTTCTTTTTTTTTTTCTAGAAAATCTTACTAATTTTACATGGCTAACAGAGCTTTTAAAACAGGAACATCTAATACATATGAATAATTGCATTATAAAACACTCAAGAAAGGCCTGGAAGTTGTGGCTAATGCCTATAATCCCAGCACTTTGGGAGTCCCAGGTGGGAGAATCAGGAGGTCAAAAGATCGAGACCATCCTGGCCAACATGGTGAAACCCTTCTCTACTAAGAATACAAAAAAAAAATTAGCTGGGTGTGGTGGTGGGTGCCTGTCATCCCAACTACTTGGGAGGCGGAGGCAGAAGAATCACTTGAACCCAGGAGACAGAGGCTGCAGATAGCCAAGATTGTGCCACTGCAATCCAGACTGGGTGATAAGAGAGAGACTCCTTCTCAAAAAAAAAAAAAAAGAAAAAAAGGAAAAAAAATACTCAAGAAAGTCATTAGAGTAATAGACTTTGTTTTTCATAAGCCATATTTTTATTTTCCTCCTTTCAATTTCTATTTTAATAAATCTATTATAATTACTCACCTTCACTTATTTATCACACTATTTGTTGTTATAGATTTTGCTTCCCCAAAGGAGCAAAACTCCATTTGCTACCAAACTGGCAAAACTATCTAGGGAAACAATCTGTTCACAAGAAACGTGAAACCTGACATCACAGCAAGACTGAGAGGAGTTGATGATTTTAACTTCTCTGACTGCTTTCTGTCTTCTTTGCTTTTTAGGAAAAGTATATTGTTTTACTATTTTCTGAAGTTAAAAAAAAATGACAATTTATATGTTTATTATTATACCTGACTGTTCTGATCTGAAAACTTAAATCTCCCGCCTTGGCTGAAGACTAAAAATGAAATGCAAAGTACAAAACCCACTGGTTTTAGACCCATATGTTTATATGGATTTCTAATGAACCACATGTTCATTAAAACTGCTTTTATTAAAATAAATATTCTTCCTCCCTTTTCTATAATACTTGGCTCTGCCTTCATTGTTGTTAAAATGTATTTCATGGTATTAGGTAAGTGAAAGTGTTTCTGTCTTCATATATAGTAAATGTCTACAGTATTTCCACTGTTTATTCTGAGAGATTTCATTCTAAACTTATATTTTTATTCTTCATGAATGTCAACTGATCTCAACATATTTTTGTATTGTTCACGGAAAAGAAATATACTATTCTGGATGTTTACATATATATCATATTACATATCATCACCATATTACAAATGATATATATATGTACCATATGTAGAGGGTATATACACATGTACCATACGCAGAGGGAGAGAGGGAGATGGCGGGGGATGACAAGTCAAGAGCAGAAAAGGGAAAGAAAAGGAAGAAGAAAGGTTGCGGGAGAGGAGAAAGGATAAGGACTACAGACCTTGAGCGACACAGAGTACTTAATGTATATACTTGGTAGGATTTGCACACAGACACAGACACAAGCACACATGATTCCTGGAGTTGACAGGAAGGATGTGAGAAAATACAGTTAGTAAAGTAGTAAAGCCTAACTAAGAACAGAATTAGCAATGTCCTTATAGAAATGGAGGTAGAAGAGTGAGATGGGGTGTTTTGGACGTTACGAGATGTCTTTATCCTGTGGAAGTGCTGAGATAACCTTTGAGGATTTTAGAGCACCCATCCCGCCAGAATTTATGGTGACATGGAGGCACCAAAGGAGAGAGGTGTTTGGATCTCTCCATACTATAAGAAGAATTAAAATTAATAACAGAAATATGTCCTCTATCGCCACCTGGAAGGGCGGTGCTGAGGGTAGTGTGTGTGTGAGAAGCCTGGAAAAGAGTTTCTATGAACTGTAGATGCTGCTGAGAACGACTGGACCAGCTTCCCTCCTCAGGCATGCTGGGTGGCCAACATACTGTTAGGGATCATGCCAGGTCCCACAGAAGGAGCATGTATAGGTCTGAGGAGATGGCACAGCTACAGCGGTGACATGAGTGGCAGCAACAGGGCACAGAGCTCAGATAGAACCCATATGGTCAGCTGCCTGGCTAGAGGGTGCAGGTGACCCACATGGGGATGGTTGCCTGCAGTCGTTTTTGGGTGTGATGGAGACTGCCCCATCACTCTTCATAGGCAAGAGATCAGGAATGAACTTGTCCTTGGAGGACAGATATTAGGGAGGGAAGCCAATGAGGAGAGGTCTTATTTCTATTTCTTCCTGGGTCTGCCCCTGGTGCTACAATTCAGAAAAGAAAGATCCCCAAGGAGTAAGGCAGAAAAGACTTGCAGAGTGCCTTCAATTTCTTCCAAGTACAAATGGGAGGAAGGTGCAGGTGAAAATGATGGGCACTTGAGAAGAAAGAATTTAAGACCATACATTGACTTAGCCTATCGTTGGTCCTCCTCAGTCTGAAGTTCCTGTACAGTTACTCAGAGCAAGTGGGAGGTCACTGGGAGCAACACCTGTAGATGAAGCATCCTAGGACCTTCCCCAATCCAGGGGCAATGTCTGCGTGGGCCAGTGAGTATGCAGGGTGGGAAGGGTGAAGTCCAGTGTTCAAGGGATAGAATTATTTGGCCTCACTCTGCAACTTCTAAGGAGGGCTCTGTTAAAATCACAGCATGTTTCCTGGAACTCTTTCGGGAGTGTAAATAACATACATTGGGAACCTGGGACTTTCTTTCAATGAGCTTGTCTAGAGCTATTGCGCTGTCAACAGTAGATAAAATGACTAGAAAATGGACTGACATTTTTACTCTTTATCTGAATAGTTTGGCAACCTAGAGACATATGTACTGTTAACCACCATAGGTCATCACCTTCAAATTCTTCTAAAAATTGCAAAGACAGTATTATATTAACTGTGTAAACTAATTTTTAAAGAGCCAATTACTTGATTTTTTAAAAATGACATCTGTATTCACCAGCTAACTTTTCCTAAAATTTTAAAAATTATTTTATAGCTTGAGATCATCTTATGCTGTAAAAATTCACAATCTCCTCCTTAGAAAAACATTTCAAAATAGACTATTAAATGTAGACATTCAACGATATTTAAAGCAAATGGTATTCTAAGTTTAGCTAAATAGAGTACTTTAGATGATAATGTCCTCTCTCCTACACATCTGTCTCAAGTATAACTGTTCGGATTTTGCAAATACAAACAATTGTGGATGACATTCTATTAGCAGAAATCAATTTCCAGTGAGTTATAAGGTAGTACTATAAATTAGTATGATTTGTGGTTATTGTTGTTGATTTTCTAAGGCCTTACAAGACAAGGTTAAAAATGAGATTGAATTTGGAGAACAGTTTCTAGGAAGAGCAATTGGTGAGGGGATCCCTTATCCAGGTTCCTACCTGGGGTATACGAAATATTAATAGTTGTGAGTATCTTTTCATGTGCTTACTGGCCACTTGTGTAATCTTCTTGGAATAGTGTCTATTTAAATCCTTTGACATATTATACAATTTACCATTTTAAAGTATACAATTCTAGGGTGTTACAGTATAGTCACAGTTGTGTAGTTGTCATCACAATCTAATTTTAGATTATTTTCGCCACTTCAGAAAGAAACCCATTGGCTTTTACCTCCTCCCATCCTCTCCTCCCTCCAGTCCCTGGCAAACACCGATCTACTTTCAGTCCCTGTGACTTTGTCTATTTTGACTATTTCAAATGAATAGAATCCTACAATAAGTGGCCTTTAGTAAAAGATTTACTTCCCTTTGGTTAATGTTTTCAAGGCTAATCTATGTTCTAGCAGGTAACATTTTATTGTTTTTCATTGAGGAATAATATCCCATTTGATACATACACCATATTTTGTTTATTCATCAGCTGATTGTTTCAATTTTTTGGCTGTTATGAATATCATGTACTAATTCATGTGTGGATAAATTTTTATTTCTCTTAAGTATATTCCAAGGAGCAGAATTGCTGAGTCATATGGTCTATCTTTTAAGGTAACTTCCAAACTATTTTTCAAAGTGAGTGTAACATTTTATAATTCCACCACATAATGTCTGAAGTTCCAGTATCTCCACGTTTCAACACTTACTATATTGCCTGTCTTTTCTTAAAACATATTTTAACTACTTTCCTGGGTATAAAGCAGTAATCTAATGGTTTTGATTTGAATTTTCCTAAAAATGAATGAAATTGACATCTTTTTACGTAATAGTTGTTTATGTGTATATCTTCTGTCTGGCAATATTTATCCAAATTCTTTTAACCATTTTTAAATTTTTTTTTGTCTTTTAATTGTTGAATAATGAGTTATTTGTATTCTGGATAATAAACCCTTATCCCAAAGGCTGCTTGCTTTTGCCAAACTCTTGCCCTATATCTACTGAAGTTATCAGGTATTTTTGTCCTTTATTCTGTGAATACAGGATATAGGTTGTTTTAAATTGAATCAGCCATATTATATCATAGTCTTTTATTTTATACTGTTTATCTTAAAATCAAAGAAGATAAACCTGGTGGAAATGCCCTCAAGGCAAAAAAGGATCTGTCCATCTAACTTAATATTCTTATTTTATACAGCATTATCCCAGGATAATTTATACACTTTATTTATTCAAACAAATGATATTTATTTCCTAATATGTACCAGGAGATAAGGAAATCTCAAGGCATAACATTTTTCTCAGCGATTTCACAATGACTAAAAAAGAAAAATGACAATTGTGGCACAATTCTTGTCATTTAAATGTAATTTAAACATTGCACATCTAGATAATGCATTCTGAAAATTCTAGCAAAAAAACTGTAAATTTGTTTTTTTCTTCTTTTTTGTTTGTTTAAAAAGTATAGTTTATGAGTCCAGGCAAGGTGGCTTATGGCTGTAATCCCAGCACCTTGGGAAGCTGAGGCAGGTAGATGACTTGAGGCCAGGAGTTCGAGACGAGCGTGGCCTACATGGCGAAATCCCGTTTCTAAATTAAAAAAAAAAAAAAAAAAAAAAAAAGTATAGCTTATCATACCTTAGAATCTTGAGGAAAATCTATGAAAAGAGAACTAATGTTGTAATATGTATCTTCTTCCATGATAAACTTTTATCAGAGTAACTCAAACACAAGCCAGAGAAAAACAGCAAAGTTGTTCTTTCCATAATCATGTTGAAATGGTTTGGGTCATTAGCAGGCACCAAGATGGATTCGAATTGCAAGAAGGGGAAACATCTGGGAAAGAGAAAGGAGAGAGGTCGCAGGGAGTTAGGGAGAGACTTTAGACAGAGAGAAAACCTTAACAAGGACAACATGTGAAAGGAAGGTGAAAATGAAGATTCGTAGAAAGACATTCCAACCGTAGTGCAGCTCTGAACGTGGAAAGTCTAGAGAAAAAACAGTCTTAGCATAATTCCCTGTAGAGTAGGAATGACTGACATTTAGTAACGCTTTTATGCTGAAATATTGGTTGGGAGCAAGTAGAATCCAAAATGAAGTATCTTCTAAAATATAATATGGGAAGAAACTTATGAGACCTTGTGTTTGGTGATGTGGTTTTGGACCCAAAATTACAATTAATGACAGAAAAACTGACAAACTGTACATTATTAAAATTTAAAATTTCTTCTCTGTGACAATGTTAAGAGAAATAAAAGACATGCCACAAACTTGAAGAAACTATTTGCAGAGCAAAGAGCTGATAAAGGACTTGCATCTAAAACTTACAAAAACACAGTATTCAGCAATATGAAAAAAATAAAAACATCTAAAATGGGCGAAAGATGTGAAAAGACACCTCACCAGATAAGATATACTGATGACAAATAAATCTAAGACAAGATGCTCACCATTATTTGTCAATAAGAAATTGGAAATTAGAACAACAAGATACCAATACACACCTAATATAAGGGATAAAATATAAAATGAAACAACAACAACAACGAAAAACAAACCAAAGGCTGGTGAGGATGTGGAACAATAGAAACAACATCCATTGTTGGTTGGAATGAAAAATAATAAAGCCAGTTTTTAAGACTGTGTGGAAGTTTCTTACAAAATTAAATATAGACTCATCAGATATTTCATAGATGGTGCTCCTCGGTATTTGCCCAATTGACTTGAAAACTTGTCGTTACACAAATAATTTTATGTAAGTATTTACAATAAATTTAATTATAATTGCCCCAAACTGGAACCAACCAAGATATCCTGCATAGGTGAATAGATAAACAGACTATATACAACAAAACATTTTTAGCAACAAAAAGAAATGCACTATCAATTATGAAAAGACACAGTGAAACCATAAATGCATATTGATAATAAATGATGCCAGTCTGAAAAGGTCACATAATGTGTAATTCCAATTCCATGACACTCTGGAAGTGATGAAACTAAAGAGACAGTAAAAAGATCACTGATTGTCAAGGACTGAAGCGGTGTTGTAAGTTAAGGGTTGAGTACTTAAAACATTGGGTACTCAAGTACCCCTGAACCTACAAGTTTTTTTAATTGGTTAATTTTATAGAATGCTAAAACTATTGTGTAAGATACTGTAAAGGTGAAGGCAGACATTATGCATTTGTCAAGATCTATAGAATTTTACAAAACAGTGAATAGTAATATATGCAAATTTTAAAATATCATTTAGGATTTGCAGAGATCTGAAGAAGGAAGGCAGACTGGGGCAAGAAAGTCCAGCTATATAACAAATGTATAAATTAATCTCAGAAAAGAAATTGGTGGTAGGGGGAAAGGTACTGACCTAAGTAACTGAAAATAAGTGCAATCTGTAAGACTAAAGACAACATTAACTGCAAATATACATTCTACAGCATCCCCCACCTGGGGTGAAGTTAACAATTCCAAACTGCTATCCATGTATACAGGAATTAATGATGAAGTTAGTGAATAGCAGATGATGGGATCCAGGTTTTTCTCCTTTGGAGGAGGCTAAGATGATCCCTGCGTAATGGGTTAGAGTTGGAGACATTAGTAAGAACTCATGTTTAGTTTAATGTAGATACACTTGATTACATATTAGAAACATTTATTGATATATTAATAGGTGCATACCTGGGTTAGTATATGCACGTATGTTTCATTTTTTTTGTCAGCTGAGAGTGCCTAAAATAAATGACACCCCAATAGTATAGAACAAATCTACTGCTCAGATCATAGTTGTTGATACCATAATCCACAAACAAAAAAAAAAAAGCAAAGTGTTTCCTGGGGACGTGGGGAAATATCCTAGTGTTTCACTAAGATGAAAGCAGGAGTCTTATAAGCCTCAATCACCCTGTAGTGCCTTCAAGTAAGACAGAGTTAAAAATAAAAAACAAAAATAAACTCATTTCACATAACTAAGGTTGGAGGGTGTACAGGGAGCGAACTGACAAAGCTGAAACAATTTGAGCAAAAAATTTTAAAAGTATTATTGGATGATAGCCTGAAGTGTAAAATAAACATCCATTTATAGTAATATAAATAAATTATTGTGTATGTAAATAGGGGAGAAGAGCTCAAAGAGGTAAATCTCTTGTACAGAGGAATACCAAATAATCTATGTGGATACTGTGCCATCAAGGAAGGGAGTATAACTTCCCCATTCTTAAGAGTCAGCTATGCATTGTACTTCAGTCCAAAGAGTTTGATATGGAAAGCAAAGGTGCAAAAAAAAGTAATGTTACAGGAGAGAAACCTGACAATCACTACTTCAGTCATGTGATCAACTCAAGGTCAATAACCACAAATGACATTGGTAGTATGTTCCCTTGGTATAATGTAATAATCATAGCACTTTATGATCTTCCTCTTCCAAACCTGTAATTTTAGTCAAATCAGAGAAAAACATCAGAAAAATTCCAGTAAAGCAGCATGCCATGATATCTTACCATATCGCTCAAAATTCTCAAGATCATCAACAACAAAGACAAACTGAGAGACTGTCAGACTGACGTCTAGAGGTACATAACAACAAAATGAACCCTGAGATCCTGCAAGGGATCCTGGAACAAGCACCAAAAAAAAAAAAAAAAAAAAAAAAGGAAAAAAAGAAAAGAAACCTGACATGTTGTAAAAACTGTGTGAGCATGAAAGAACTATGGACTTGAGTTAATAAGTTATCAAGGCTGATTCATTAATCTTAACAAGTACAACATACTAATGTAAGATATAATAGAGCAAGTTTCAGACAATGGGTATATGGGTACCCTATGCTGTTATTTTTTGTTTCAGTTTTCTGTAAATCCAAATTGTTCTGAAAATGAAATCTTTTTTTTTTTTTTTTTAATGTCTGTAGCTACTTTTTTTCTGTTATTTAAATACTTGGCTACTGATTCTGTGGAATTCAGGAAGAATGTGCTTGAATGTGTGACCAAGAACGAAGTATGAGAAAAATGTGGATAGAAGTTTTAAAAAACAAACTACACTAATAACAAGAATGATTTTATTATTATTATTGATGTCTCGTATGATGGTTTTCCTTGTATTTGGAAGAGTTAGAGGCATTTTAAATAAATTACATCCTTTGCTTCTTTATGATGAACATAGTACATAATGCAAAATGAGAGGCTATTTTAAATAAAGGCCAGTAAATTGATTCTATTTGGTCTAGGAGGCTATGGATTTGGACATTTTAAAATAATTGCATAGACCTACCCACCCAAGCATCAAGTTCCACTGGCTTTAGTAGATATGTCTAAATTGTTTCCCAATCCTACCACCTACAATTTAATTGTCTCTCCAAAACCATCTTGTGAAGTGGAAAAATAATGTGTTTGTTTTGTTTTGTTTTGTTTTGTTTTTTGAGACAGAATTTCACTCTTGTTTCCCAGGATGGAGTGCAATAGCGCAATCTTGGCTCACCGAAACCTCCGCTTCCCGGGTTCAAGCAATTCTCCTGCCCCAGCCTCCAGAGTAGCTGGGACTACAGGCAGGCACCACCACGCCCAGCTAATTTTTGTATTTTTAGTAGAGACGGGGTTTCACCATGTTGACCAGGATGGTCTTGATCTCTTGACCTCGTCATCTGCTCGCCTCAGCCTCCCAAAGTGCTGGGATTACAGGTGTGAGCCACCGTGCCCGACCAAAAGAATGTAATTTTTTTGTCCACTTTTTATTTAGAAAAAAAAACATGACGCTTCAATGAATCATGAAGATGAATCAGAATGTATTAGTAATATGGAAACCTGGAATTAAATCTGAAGATGTGGCAATCTTGTACTTAAAGTGACAGTGCAGTAGCAGCTGTAGAAATTGAGTTGCTGTTGCAGCAACAGAATTGATAATCAACATGTCTTAGATGTGAATATAATGTAAATATTGCTAATTCCCTGTTTTAGCATACCCTGGAATTATCTTTTTGTGTCATATAGAAACAATGCAGTAGAGAGCAACCAATCCACCATGATTGTCTCCTGGCACATTTTCTTTAATCATTATCACATAGCCAGCGAATTTATTTTGACCATAATAGCAGATGATTTATTATTTTGAGGCTACAGAATGAGACAGCTGAAAGGGGGTTTTGAAATGGAAATTGTGACATTTACTGAGGGAGCAATGATCTTATACAGAAGCCAGGTGGTGACTGTTTACCATTCAGACAGATGGAGGTCCTGCAGTGGATTTATTTTTGTGTGTGTGTATGTTTTTTATTTTTTTCTGTTAGAAAAATTAGCTTAAATAATGCAAGTTTCTTTTTTTCTACCCTGCTGGATTTGTGCGTTGTGCAAAATGAAGTATTAAAAGACTTTTTCTACCGAGCAAAATGCAGTTCGGTGTGTATTGATTTCCTTTTGTGTTACCGCAATAGTTTTAGTCATTTCAAGTTTTTACAACACTGTAATGACCAGTTAATGTGGCTGAATGGTAGTAAGAAACCCATGCAACTATAGTTATAAAGATCTACAACAATAATATAATAAACTTTTGTCTCAGGAGAATTACCTAAATTGACTTTCTATGTATCTTTCAGACAGTATGAACATTACAACAATAATATTAATTTTTCTTAAACATTCAATCTATTTGCTTATAAATTTTATTGCAAGTCCCACTGCTAAATATTGAATTGAAGAGGTCTTTGCATGTTATAGCCAAATTTACTCTTTGAAGTGGTGTGTTAATACCCATTGTGTTAGTTTTTGCATGTATACCCTGCAGTTATATTCTGAAAAGAGGTAGATGAATGGTTAAAATTGGGTGTTTATATAATGGGGAAGAGATACAACATTGTCTAAGGAAACAAGAATTGGCCAGGTGCAGTGGCTGATGCCTGTAATCCAAACACTTTGGTAAGCTGAAGCAGGTGGATCACCTGAGGTCAGTGGTTTGAGACCAGCTTGTCCAACATGGTGAAACTCTGTCTCTACTAAAAATACAAAATAGGAGAGTTGCTTGAACCTAGGGGGTGGAAGTTGCAGTGAGCCGTTGCACTTCAGCCTGGGTAACAACAGTGAAACGCCATCAGAAAGAAAGGAAAGAAAGGGAAGGAAGGAAGGAAGGAAGGAAGGAAGGAAGGAAGGAAGGAAGGAAGGAAGGAAGGAAGG
>NW_022436948.1:21091559-21229762 GCF_009761245.1 Sapajus apella | reverse complement strand
AGAGAGAGAGAAAGAAAGAAAGAGAAGAACTGTGGAGGGGCAAGGGGGTATCGAGGCATCTGGTGGTGAGCTCATAAGTTTCAGTTCTTTGAAACATTTTTGAAAAGCCTGAAGGTCTCTTTCTGAAGCTTTTCAAAGCCTCAGGAACTGACCCTTGTGCTGTTAAAGCTTGAAACTTCTATTTGTTCCAGCTAAAACAAATCAGTTTCTACATTTATCCAAAACAACTGTCTGTGGGACTCTTGGGCTAGTTTCAATTGAAATTCAAAATAAAAAGCACACAAGTATACACGTATACATGCATATCCATATCCCATCAAAGTTCTTCTGGAAAAATTGTTTTTCCCACTGCTTTCTACAGGTCCTTTCAGTCTTCATATCCATGCTGAAGCTGTGGAGATATTAATTTAAAAGAATATGACGTATAAGTGAGGGGAAGTTTTGAGAAGTTTTGAGTAGATGAAGAGAAGAAGAGAATTTACTTTTCTAAAATTGTTTACATGGATTGAGATATTTCTGTGTGATATAAGCATAATTTCAGAGGTAGTACTGAAAATTGATACATAATTTACATATTAATTAAAGAGGGCTTAGTACAAGAAAGCAGCTCTTTGAAATTGGAGAATTGCAAATAAAGCATCTTCAATGTGAAAAAAACAAGTGAAATGTAAGTTTTGAAATGTGAGCTTAAATGAATTCTTATAGTCATCATCCATTAATAAACAAAACTATATACCAAATTGATTTTAAAAATTAGCAACAAATATCTTGCTGAATATCTTTTGGGATTTTTAATTTTTTTTTTTTTTTGAGACAGAGTTTCGCCCCATTCCCCAGATTAGAGTGCAGTGGCACAATCTTGGCTCACTGCAACGTCCACCTCCCGGGTTCAAGTGATTCTTCTGCCTCAGAATCCCGAGTACCTTGGATTATAGGTGTCCACCACCACACTCAGCTAATTTTTGTATTTTTAGTAGAGACAGGGTTTCACCACGGTGGCCAGGCTTATCTTGAACTCCTGACCTTAGGTGATCCACCCATCTCGGCCTCCCAAAGTGCTGGGATTACAGGTGTGAGCCACTGCGCCAGGTCTGTTTTTGTTTTTGTTTTTGTTTTAGATTTTGGTGGTAAAATATGTAGTGTCTACTGAGTTCTATATAATTGCTATAACTACTTGTTTTCTTCTTACCTATGCTGAAAGGATTTATATTAGACTCCTTGATGATGGCCTTTTCAATCTGAAACATGAGGAATTCAAAGAATAAGTTGACTTATTAATTAAATCTTATAGTATTATTAAAGAAGTTTAATTTAGACAGAAAACATTAGTTATATGACTAGTGGAGTCAACAGTTTACCTACAATATGTGGAGCATCTACAGTTTTCTTTTGTTGTAAAAAGTGTCTCTCTAATTACACTTCTAATTAAATGCTTGTTTATATAGTGATTTTAAAGTATTCAGGAATCTACACACTGCATGTTAAAAAATGGATGTATATTTTTAATGCAAGTTATGTCATCTTTTCTTCTTTTTCTTATTTAGGTATTTTGGGACTCTCACTGCACTTGTATAATTTCGACATTACAGAAGTACTAAAAGAGATGTTAACTTGGTAACTGTCTTGTTCCCTTCTGGCTGGGTAACAAAATTTCTGGACAGTTTTTAAACAACGTATTGGTATTTATCACACTTCCAGTGGCTAATGAGTTCAAGATCAAAGTATGGAAAGATTTAAGGCCTATGAGGACATTTTGTTTCAAAGATGGATGCCAAACATGAGGGAAGAGGGAAGGGTAAAGAGGCAGGACATGGGGAGGTTTTAGGGCAGCTAAACTACTCTGAAAGTATTATAATGGTGCATACATGTCTTTATACATTTGCCCAAACCTATAGGATGCGTAATACCAAGATATCTCAGTGGGACTTTGGGTGATTATGATGTATCAATGTAGGCTCATCAGTTTTGCTATATACACCACCCTGGAGATACTGACAATGGGGAAGTTATGCATGTGTAGGCATGGAAGTGTGTGGGAAATCTTCATGTCTTCTGCTCTTTTTGCTAGGCACCTGAAACGTTCCTAAAAACTAAAGTGTGTTAAAAGGAAAATAAATAAACCAGACATTAAATATTTGTAGATAATGCATACATAGATACATCAGTAATTTTATCAGCATGCATCATTATTACTTGACTCAAAAGTTTTAAATAATTCTTTCCGGAAAATGAATTGGGTGACATTTTTTTCAAAATGATAAATTACATAATAAACCATTGTTGTAGTACAGCTCACTCAACTCTGCATTTGTCTTCTTATTACCACAAACTTAACATAAATTGTCTCACAGTTCCATAGGTCAGAAGTCGGAAATGGTGGCTGAGCACAGTGGCTCACAACTGTAATCCCAGCGCTTTGGGAGGCCGAGGTGGGCAGATCAGGAGGTCAAAAAATGGAGACATTCTGGCCAATATGGCGAAACCCCATTTCTACTGAAAATACAAATGGCCCGGTGCAGTGGCTCACACCTGTAATCCCAGCCCTTTGGGACGCTGAGGAAGGCAGATCACTGTCAAGAGATCAAGAGTATCCTGGCCAACATGGTGAAACCCCGTCTCTACTAACAATACAAAAAATTAGCCAGGCGTTGTGGTACATGCCTGTAGCCCCAGCTACTCCAGAGGCTGTGGCAGGAGAACTGCCTGAAACCAGAAAAAGGAAGTTGCAGTGAGCTGGGATCATGCCAATGCACTACAGCCTGGCGAGGGAGCAAGACTCCTTTCAAAAAAAATAAACCTCAAAAAACAAAAATTAGCTGGATATGGTGGAGCGTTTGGGAGACTGAGGCAGGAGAATCACTTGAACCCAAGGGGGGGAGGTTGCAGTGAGCCAAGATTGTGCCGCTGCACTCCAGCCTGGCAACAGAGCTAGATGCTGTCCCCCCCCCCCCAAAAAAAAGAGGTGTGAAATGGGTCTGTCTTCTTACTTGACAAAGATCGAGATTTAGGTAAGCTTTGTTTCTTTCTGGAGACTCTATTAGTAATTCGTTTCTTTGTGACAACTTTCAGTCTGTTGAGAGCATTCGGTTTCTTGTGGTTGTAGGGCCCTGTTTCCTTGCTGGCTGTCAGGTGTCACTCACCTTCCTTGGTTTATTACTTTCTTCATTTCAAAGCCAGGAGTGGTAAGCCAAATCTTTTTCACATGTTAAATATTTTCTGTCTCTTCTTTTGAATCTCTCTGATGTTCCTATTTTTCTTCTTCTTCCATTTTGAAAGTCTCATTTAATTATTCTGGCCCAGTAGGTAATTCAGAAAGATCTTCCCATATGGGGATCTAAAACATTAGTCACCTCTGGGCTCTCATTTTGCCATGTATTGTAACATATGTATAGGTTCTGTGATTAAGAGGTGGACTTTCTGGATGTTAGGCATTATTCTGCTGATCATAAGTTCAGGTGTATTAAATGCACTGATACGGTTTGGCTGTGTCCCCACCCAAATCCCACCTTGAAATTTGGCTCCCATAATCCTCATGTCATAGGAAGGACCCAGTGGAAGGTAATTAAATCATGAGGGTGAGTTTTTCCTGCGCTATTTTATTGTAGTAGGTAAGTCTCACTGTATCTGATTTTTTTATTTTTTTTGAGATGGAGTCTCACACTGTCACCCAGGCTGTAGTGCAGTAGCCTGATCTCAGCTCACTGCAATCTCTGCCTCCTGGGTTCAAGCAATTCTTCTGCCTCAGCCTTCCGAGTAGCTGGGACTACAGGCGCGCACCACCACGCTCAGCTAATTTTTTTGTATTTTTAGTAGAGAAGAGGTTTCACCATGTTGGCCAGGATGGTCTCGATCTCCTGACCTCATGATCTGCCTGCATCAGCCTCCCAAAGTGCTGGGTTTACAGGGATGAGCCACCCCACTGGGCCTGGATCTGATGGTTTTATAAGGAACAGTTTAAAAACTGTGAGGCCTCCCCAGCCATGTTGAACTGTGAGTCCATTAAACCTCTTTTTCTTTATAAATTACCTAGTCTCAGGTATTTCTTCATAGGAGCATGAGAACAGACTAATATATATACATAAGTGCATATGCTTATAAAAGTAATTATATTTTTATGTATTTTCAGAAAATAATTTCTAACTTTTCCATGCAATAGAAGGTGGGGATTAAAATTCCAGATAATTAAGTCAATACCAGGACCTCAATTTATTTAATCTCTTAAGAGATTAATTAAGCATAAATATTTATATATAGTTAATGATGGAGATTTTGCTATTATAAAAGGTAACATTTTGATCACAAATTATATGGAAATTATTAACTTGAATTTCAGGAAAACTATTTCTCACAATTAATTAAGTCAGACAAGAAACAGACACTATAAGCAGCCAGGGAAGGTCTCTAGGAATTACAGGATTTTAATCAACTTGTGCAATCAGCCTGTTTTATAGCCTCTTGCCCTCTAGCCTGTTTCTTCCTAAATCATGTGTGGAATGAGGTCCCCAAAGTTGATCACCTAAGCTCCTGACAGACTCCAGCAACTTGAGTGAACTTTCCTTATTCCTATGCTAACGTCCCACACCAAGAGGAGATATTATTTTATTACCATAATATGCCACCCATGTGCAGGCACAGTGACTCACCGCTTTTGGGCAGCAAGAACCCCTTCTCTACATGTGATGGGCCACCCTCTCCATCACCCCAGAAAACCCTCCTGCCACTTACTCTAGGGGAAACACTGCTCTGGAGAATACTCCTAATTTTCTCCTTCCTTGCCAAGCAATAACGCCCTTATTGAGCAAAACCTGCATCCCTGTGAAGAGTCATTTGTTACTTACCAGGCAAATGAACCCTTTTTGGGGGGACTGACAATGGCACTTCCCAAAGAAGTGGTATTGTCAGGTAATGCGGATGGATTCACATAGGAGTCCAGACATTAGAAGATAGGCTTGATGAACACAGCTGTGGCATTCGACAATGAAGAAATAAGTAAGATGGCTAAATAACTAGAAGATGTTTGGAGGACATTTAGAGGCTACTTGAAGTTACAGGAAAAGACAGAAAACATATTTTGCAGAAGTTTGAATGGAATACATTTTGAAATCAACTGGGATTATGAATAAATTTTAAAAGTGTATGTTTTAAAAGAGAATTCTAGTCAAAGAAATTGAATTACTAATTACTGCACCTGCATAAACACATCAATATAAATATACAGATATATATATATATGCATGTGTGTTTGTGTATATATATATATTATATGTAAATATATAGAAAAATATGTGAAAAGCATACAAATATGTGACTGTACACTAGATATTGACATGGTGCTAATTGCTAATAGCATGTATCTATATTGGTAAAATTAGTTTCAGGTTCTAATGCAATTTTTCCAAGGTTATTAGAAATATAATGAATGATAATATTGTATATAAATACACATAAATTTAGCCTCTTGAAGGTATGAATATATATCTGAATGTTTGTATGTATGCACATAAACTTGCATGTGTGTATATGCATAGTTGCTCATTAAGGCATCAATTTGAGTACTGTATGTCAAAAGTAGAAATAAAGGTCAGTGATTTGGGTAAGAATTGAAGTGATATTATCCAAATGAACATAAAATTCTTAGTATCCTCTATTTAAATTATCTTTGATTAAGTTCTCTGTAGTAGATTTACACATCAGAAATAACAATTAATAAGAGTAAATATGTTATTCTTACATATGTTTTATTTTGAATTCCAATGTAGATATAATACATTGAAATAAATCAGTTTTTTATAAATTTCTTAAATTTTCTAATTTCTAAAATAATTATGAATATATGACTTCTGACCCACTAACCACATTGCAATTTCATATTTCAACATAGTAGAATAAATGTACATTATTTACATCCACAATATCACAGTAAAGCATTTAGAAAAAGAGAGTTCTCCAGTGCAGTGTTACTTATTTACCATTGTTCTAAATAATAGGCAAAGTGAACTATCATTAATCATATTTGCTTTCCTCCTTTGAAGAGAAATCTCAATATTACAACTCAACTAAAAATAAGGGTTTATTATCAGAGAGTCAAAGTTTTTGTCATGCAATAGTAAATTTTGTAAATCAATATAATAATTTCAGCTAATAAGTAATAAGATAGATATAATGATACAAATCCGTGAATCAAAAATATAGAGCACATGCAAATTGGGCTACAAAAATCCTGATCACTTCTATTATAGATGTAATAAACTCAAAAAGTGAATGACATGAACATTAATGTATCATCTGATTCCAGAATTTCTAAGTTCATTAGCCTTTTTAAAATATAATCTGACTTTTATGTAATATTAATGATACCCCACTACATGCATATTTTAAAACACATTCTATTAAGATTCTAATACTAACTTGCTAATTTTCAAAATGATCTCTCTCAGTAGTCTGTAAGCTCTTTAATAATAGGGATATTGCTTGACTTATCTTTTTATTCCTGAGATTTACACTGTCCACTTTACACTAACTATTCAATAGATATTTGACTCATACATGAATAACCTTAATTTTTAAAGATTAATGAGTTTTTACTTTTTGTGCTTATATCAACTTTAATTAAGAAATTAATTTGTCTGGGTGTGGTGGCTTATACCTGTAATCACGGCACTTTGGGAGGCCAATGTGGGCAGATCACAAGAGTTCAGGGGCTCAAGACAAGTCTGGCCAATATAGTGAAACCCCATCACTACTAAAAATACAAAAAATTAGCTGGTGTGGTGGTTTGTGCCTGTAATCCCAACTACTCAGGAGGCTGAGGCAGGAGAATCATGTGAACCTGGGAGGTGGAGATTGCAGTGAGCCGAGATCACGCCATTGCACTCCAGTCTAGGCAACAGTGCTAGACTCGGTCTTAAAAAAATAATAATAATTTATTCATTTATTTACAAATATGTGTTTATTGAATGCTTATAATATGCAGCATTGTAGGGCACATTGATGAAAAATAGCCATCATTTATATCTTTGAGGAATAAAGTAGAAAGGCATTTCAGGTAAGTTTAGTGCAATAGGAAAGAATCCATGGTTGGGAAAAGTTAAGACAGACATGGTAAGGGTGGTGGCTCAGTTCAGGCAATATTTAAAAAAAAAGGAATTATATTTGTGAAACCCACCCACTTGTCCAATAAAACTGATATTTATAGTGCTTAAATAAGCAATATCCATTTAGTGACTTAGATAAAAAATTACTGAGGCAGGATTCCTTATGTTATGTTTGTACCATACCTTAGCTTTGTCTTACTTACTTCTATATTTGGCATAGGTAAACCCTTTTTTTGCTCCTGTCAAGTTATATGCATTAAATTTATCAAACAACAAATATATTTAAAGAGGATCCAACTAGACATATATTTTATTTTTTGGCATGCATATGCATAGGTCGGTCAAAAAAATATCACGGCTCACTTTTTAACATTCTGAATTCAAAATTTTTCTCTTTAAGTCTTGTAGTACACAGAGTAGAAAAATGAAATGTTATTACTGGTAAAATATAAACTGATCCACGCTAAAATTTTAAAGTTTATTTTAACTCTCTAAAATAAAGAGCATTAAATTCAAAGCCACAGGAACATGAAGGAAAGCATTTTTTTTTTTTTTTTTTTTTTTTTTTTATAGGGTGAACACAGAAATAAGGCAAAGAGGCTGTTTTATTGTTTACAGCTATGTAGTGTCCTTATTTGGTCTATCCCATCTGACAGTACCTGGTTCTATAACTGCAAGTTCATCGGCAATTATTGGTTAAGCTTAACTTTCTTTTTATTAAGACAGGCATTCATAAGAAATAGCCTAAATTACCTTTCTTTTGCCTCTTGCAAAAGAGGCAAGAAAGAAGGAGGACAAGTGGTGGCAGTGAGAAGGAGAGACACATCTCTTCAGTTGGAACTTCCTACAGCAGGCTTTGTCAGGCCACCAAGTGATTAACTCTGATTTGGCTGTGCCTTTCAGGAAAGAACACTTTGGAACACAGTAACTTTACCACTGAAACAGGAAAGGTTCCCTTGTACCCCTCACAGGGGCTGCAATGAGGGTATGGCTCACTTCTTTGGCGCCCCACCGGGCAAACCTCTAGGGAAGAATGTGGACTGGTAGGCTGTGGGGCTCCCACCCCACAACAGTGTCTTGGGTTGCACGTTTACAGCTTCTGAAGCCCCAGTGGGCGTGTGTTACAGAGTGCTCTTTTAGTTTACTGTCCATAGGCAGTTTATGTTAACTAGCTCAATTAGACCCTCAACTTGTCACTAGGACAGAGGGCTTTCTGTATCCTGGGTTCTTGCTTTGATGTACCGGAAGAACTGGATCACACGTGGGCTTAAGAAATGAGTGCAAAGTTTTATTGAGTGGAAATAGCGCTCGACAGATAACAGAGCCAGATAGGAGATGGATTTCCCCTGGAGTTGAGCCACTCAGCGTTCCTGGCTGTCCTCCGACTGCCTGGCCAAACTCCACATTGTTCCACCGGTCAGTGGCCTGCCGGCCTGCTGGTGCCTGTCAGCGCCTGCCAGCATACTCTTCTGCTGGCATGCTCTCACGGACCAGCCATTTGTGTGTTCTTTCATCTATGTGTTCCTCACGACATCCATCACTTGTGTCCCCTTGCTAGGGCCTCCGGGTTTTTTAGAGGCCCAGGATAGGGGTGTGGAAAGCCATGGTGGTCTTGGGAAATGCAACATTTGAGCACAAAGGCAGGATGCCTGTCCTCACCTAGGTTCATGGGGGTGGAGCCGTAGCCAGGGATCATGCCCTTCTCTCCCCAGCGCTTCCCTTTCTCACTTCTGTTTCATTTAAAGGAACCACGCTCTTCACTTCCCAGCACTCTGGGAGGCTGAGGCGGGCGGATCACCTGAGATCGGGAGTTCGGGAGCAGCCTGATTAACATGGAGAAACCCCGTCTCTACTAAAAGTACAAAATTAGCCAGGCGTGGTGGCACATGCCTGTAATCCCAGCTACTCAGGAGGCTGAGTCAGGAGAATTGCTTGAATCTGGGAGGTAGAGGTTTCAGTGAGCCGAGATCACACCATTGCACCCAGCCTGGGCAGAAAAGAGTGAAACTGTGTCTCAAATAAAAAGAAGATTGTCATTTGATCCATTTCTAATACACACAAGTACGTAAAGAACAGAAATTCAGCATTGTTTTTCTAAAATCAGAAGATATCCATTAGCCCCTGACCCCTACCTCAAACTGCAAATGGTTAGTAAAGATCGATTATGTTTTAGGCCCACTGGTGAATAGTAATCTGGCTGGGCCCTGAAGTAGATAAGAGACTAATTGAAGAGTCTGACGGGACTCCGCAATAAGGAATTCTTCAGAAGACATCTGCTAACCCGCATTTCCCTGGAGGCAGACTTGGGTTAGTAGCAAGCAGATTGCTGATAGCAGGGCCTGTCTCTGAAGGCTCTGGGGCACAATGCCTGAGAATTTAGGAGAAGCCCACATAGCAGCACCATGCAGTGGCAAAGGATGCCACAGCAATGAGGACTTCCCAATGATGACATGACAGGTACAGGTGATAGGGACAGGAGGCAGAGAAATTCTAAGCAGAAAAGATCAGTCCCCCATAAAACCCCACCCTCAAGCCTGAAACCACAACCCAAAGTGAGAACTTATATCCCTGTTTTCCTGCTTGAATGTTGCCTTTTTCTAAACCAAGTATGGCCCACTATGCTCCCCATCTTGTACCTGTAAAACCGCAGACTCAGCCAGTAGAGAAAGAGTAGTAGCTGGATGTTGGAGAATGTCGCTGGACATCAGAGAGAAGGGGCTTGACTTCAAAAGGACGGCTTGATGGTGTAACTTCAGAGAAGAGTCCAGCCGCAGATGGCTGGACTTCAGGGGAAGATTAGCTTCCCACCCCATCTTCTTTTCAGCTCCCCTTTCCACTAAGAGCCCCTTTCATCTGCAATAAAATCCATTGCATTTACCATCCTTCAATTCGTTCATGTGACCTCATTTCTCCTGAACACTGGACAAGAGCTCGGGAGCCAAGAGTATAGACACAAAAATGCTGTCACACTGGCCCTCTGCCCTGGCTGGCTGAAGGCAACTGCCTCATGTGAAAATGCAGAAGTCCCTCTGAGCAGTTAACACTTGAGCTGTCCAGAGACAGCAGAGCTAAAAGAGCACTGTAACACTCTCTCTGGTGCTTCAGGGCTCGTGGGCACTGCCTGCCAATACTGCTGTGGGGTCCGCGTGGAGTTTGCTCTTGCCACTCCCAAAGGCTCTCGTCCTGGCTTATGTACCTGCTCACCTGCACCACTCCCTCCCATGGAGGGTGGAACACAGCAGGTGTGAGTGAGTGGAGTTCTCCCTTGTTGGCACTGAAGAGGCCAGCTGGCTCCATCACTCATGCACTCCAGTTCCCACCTCATTCACTTATGCGTTCACTCCTATGAGGAGTCGAGAGCAGCAGGCTGAGTGGGCAAGGCACCCCTGTCCTGAGTCCCGTGAAGGCGTCAGGGAAATATATCTTGCTTCACAGACCCTAACACAGACCTTCCTGTAACCATGGGAGCCTGGGCTTCCAGCTATTGAGGTTTACAAACAAAACGGAATCAGTCACTAAGATCCTACTTTGTGGCAAACTCATGTAGTTCCATGATTAGGACTAAAATATTTTTGTATTACCATTGAAATTATTTAAACATTTCCTTTTTGCTAACAGTTGCTAAACACAATATTCTTGACATATGGCTAGACATATTTAAAAATTATTAACTTTTCATGAGATAAATTATATTTATAGGTATATAACTATGAAATTGTTCCTTATGTGAGCTTGCTAATTAAAATATTTTAATGTTATAAAATTAAATGTGTAAACAGAAAAAAAGTCAAAGACTTTACTATTAAAGAAATGTAGTGGCTGGCCGAGGTGGCTCATGCCTGTAATCCCAGCACTTTGGGAGGCTGAGGCGGGTGGATCACGAGGTCAAGAGTTTGAGACCAGCCTGCCCAACATGGCAAAACTCCATCACTACTAAAAATACAAAAATTAGCTGGGCATCATGGTGGGCACCTGTAATCCCAGCTACTTGGGATGCTGAGGCAGAAGAATCACTTCAACCTGGGAGGCAGAGGTTGCAGGGAGCTGAGATCACACCACTGCACTCCAGCCTGGGCGACAAGAGTGAAACTCTGTCTCAAAAAAATAAAAATTAAAAAAAAAAAAACAATAAAAAAGAAAAAAAGGAATGTAGTTAGGAGGATGAATTCCCCCCCCCCAAAAAAAAATACATACTTTATATAGATCCAGAGTGGTAAGAGATAAGAGATCTTTAGGGACAGCTAGTCCAGTTTTCCATCGGATGTTGAATCACCTGTTTAACAATCTGCCAAACAGCTGCTCATCCAGGCTGTGCCTGAAAACTTCCAGTGATGCAGACAATATTATGGCTTAAGGTTCTGCCTCTCTAGAGGCAGTCAGAGGTATCCATAGACAGCTCTTAGTGGTGGAAAATTTCTCTTTACATTTAGCTAAAATTATGTTCCCTGGAGTTTCAACTTTTTCATTCCAGTTTGAAGCATCAGGGCTATAAGGAACAAATCAAAGGGCTCTTGCACATGAAAGCGCTTGGTCTATTTAAGGGAACTCTCATAATCCCCTTGAGTTTTCTCTCCTAGAGATTCAATGTCCACAGTTTCTGTAAGGAGGCTTCATCTGTCACGTTGTCAATTCCCTTCATAATTCTAGTCTCCTCGGCTCTGAATATCTTCCACTTTGCAATATCTTTCTGAAAGCCTGGTGACTTGAACTGAACAAACAGATTCAGCCAAATGACAGGGAGCATACTATCACTTTCTCTGTTCTGGGCTTCTATCACTTTTCTCATTGTATATGTCTATCAGTGTAACCACGTTCAAAATGACATTTTTGGCAGTATGACTTATGATGATTCATGTTATTAACATGATTTACTGTTGCCTTGTATTGGGTTTATTGTCCATAAATTGTCAGGATACTTTTAAAATCAATACAGCTACCTTCTCTCTATTTGTGTTAAATCCTTGTTTTTCATCTGAGAACCTTACATTAAATTCAGCTAACTTTTATCATACAATCTTAAATTCATTTATCTGGCTTGCCAAGAAAACTGTTGTGTCCTGACCCTGCCATTTACTACTTCTCCTAGATTGCAGAAATATCCTACATTATTAGATTCTAGAGAGCATGATTCTTTGCTCTCAAGTGTCAACCACAAAACCAAGGCAAAATCATAATCATAATCTAAGAATTTTTTTTCAGATTGCCTCAGAAAAACTTGATTATCTCAGTTACCTTGCATTTATCTTCTTCACACTTTTATTGTTAAAACCTAGGCAATTAAAAGTTGTCTGTTGGACTGTAGCTTCATGCTGTTCTGTGTTTGGGTTTCTGTTGTGTATCTAGGATCTGACAAAGTGAGCACATGCTGAATATTTACTTAACACGTGGTTTAATGATGTTATTTGTACACTATACTGGCAGATGCTGTACTGCCATGAAAAAGCTGTGCATAAATAATTTCCAGTGGTTAGATACTCTTACTGGAGTTACCTTACAAAAATATTTGAGTCGATAAGACAAACAAACAAACAAAAGCATTCACAGGGTAACTCATCTTAAAATGTCACAGAAAATAGCTACTTCGAACAATCTACCATTTAAATACAAAAAGCCCACACATGTTTGGCACATAATAAAGATACAGCTGGATGTTCAGGAAGTTGTTTTGTAACATCTCTAAAAATAGTTCAATTATGATGTTACCTTGTATCAAAGCAGAAAAGGAAAGAACAACATTAAGCCAATTAAATGGGCATTATAAGCAGCTGCTCCAGAAAAGGCTGCTGCCATTAGAAAAGGCTACTACTGTACAGAAAGTTCTTTCTTTCCTTTTCTGTTTCCCTAAAAGAGCCAACATGTAAGGATTCACATCTTCATATGTGGCCTAAGACATAAACTCTTTTAAAAGTGTTTTCTGTATACTGTCCAAAACTCTACTTTATGAGCCAGAATTTTATGCAAAATGGTGTTTATTTTGGTCTTTTGGCACAGCTCTCCTAGGTCATTTGAAAACCAGAAAATAATGAGGTTGGAGGAAAAAATTCTTGATAAACACTGCACAGAATAGCACGTTAAAAATCTGGGACTTGAATAAAGGCTCACCTTTAATTTCAACTAGATTTCTCCAACAGTATCAGTATATGCATTTGAAGAGACATTTCAGGATTTTTTAAAAAAACTGTTCAAATTCAATATCCTCTTGCTAATCAAATACGTATGTTAAAAATATCATTAAGAATAAGCTTGCAAACTGATGCTGTTTTTGAATGCTAATCACAGTCTTCACAGTACCTGGAACTGGCAGATGCCATTGTCTGAAAATCATGAAATTAAAGTGGCAATATGCATTTTCCCTTGACTGTCACTTAATACTGCAATAACTACATCTTTGACTTAACTACCACTATTGTGAGCCAATATTTGTGGTGAAATTCTTTCTTTTACGTAGAGGGGAATTACTCTAATTTACTCTCTGGAGTATAAACTAAAGAACAGGTCCTTCTGCTCATAATCTCTTGCCTTGCCAATGGTAATCACTTAAAAGTATTTGTCCAACCACAGTTCCAGGTACAAGTCCATGTCTGTGAGAGTATTCATCAGCTTTCATCTGCAGTGGCATTACTGGCTCTGTGTCACACTAAGAGAGCTTGGGAAACCTGCAGTAGCAGTGATACCAAGACTGCACTCTTTGTTAGTGGACTGTAGGGAAATATTTCCACAAAAAATAGGATTATTGTGAATACACTTCAAAAAATATTAACATATACACGTCCCTAATTTCTGCTTGTTTTAAGAAATCATGATCTAACAGAGTCATATTTTTGCCTAGCACTGAATATAGGAAATATGCTTCTTAAAATAACGATTCATACTAGTTATACTCATTCAAGTACTTTTTTGTGTGACTCAAAGTACAGAGAGACTTTAAATATCATTAACTTCATTTTCCTCATTTTATAAAGAACCAGAAGCCAAGAAAGACTTGTTAGAGAGTAATGTAACCCAAGACTGTGCATCAGCATACTGACTTCCGCACATTTGCACTTTCGTATGTTAACTACTTCTGCAAAGTATGAAAGGCTGAATTGTATTCAGGTTTAAACTAAAGACAAAAATGATGTTACTGAAACATTAGGAGTTTTGTCTAGGTCGTGCTGCTCACCACACAGAAAGCCAGTCATGGAGACAAGAAATGTTGCCAGGGAAGAGGCTTAAATCTGGGGCTACAGCGGAGGAAATGGGAGATCAGTCTCAAATCCATCTCCCTGACTAAAATTTGGGATTTATATGTCAGGGAAGACATGTAACCATGTATGGGAAAACAGGAACTAGGGAAAAGTAAAGAAGAGGAATTGGTCAATATGTAGTTAGGGGATCATGATGGATGAGAGGTCTGCTATCTCCTTGTCCAGATGTGGTGATCTGGTGAGTTTTAGTTCCTTGATTCTATTTTAAGTCTTGATGGCTGGTTTCCTGAGAAAGGAGCTCAGATAAAACAAACGTAACTTTCTCATGTTTCAAGACTGGGAGGAACCGTTTCTATGTATATTCAAAGGAAACCGTAAACATTGGTTCTATGGGACAACTGGGGTGCTTTCAACAACATTTGATAAACCCTGAGCAATGTCCTTAACTGTGTTTTGTTCTACCCACCTAGGGACCCTGCACAGTCAATTTCTTGGCCAGTTATCTGTTTTCTGCCGTATCTGAATGAACCCTCTTATTGTCTGCTCTGGGAATGAACCTGTGCCCACTAAATAATTTTTTTTCAGCCAGCTGACACAGTGTTAACTTTTAGGAGTAGAGGATGTTGAAATACTTTGCAGAAAGAAAGGGCTTTTCTTCTTGGTCTAAGATGCTCCTCTTGGCATTATCTCACAGTTCATAGGGTATCCCCAGTATCCAGCTCTGGAGTTCAGATGACTTCTCTAGTACTGTCATGGTGTACACACAACTTCCCCAGCTAATGGTTCCTGCAATGGACAGAAGCCAGTAGCCCAAAGCCTACAGATTAGCCAAAAGCATCCATAGGTTGTTTTGTAGAGGAGTTACTCTATTGAGACACCTTTGAGTGAATGGCTTTACTTGACACTCTAGAGGTCACTTTCTAGCAAGTTCTAGTTATGTGGTGCCTTGGCTACTTCTCTGCCATTCAGCATCTCTGCTCTCCATAACTAGGTCTGACTTTGTTAGGAGACACCTTGTTAGGGAGGGTCTCTCTAACAAGGAGAGAGAAGGGGACCTGACTTAAGTGCCCTATCTATGGCCTAGGGGTAGCGATAGCACATTGTAGCTTCTATCCTACATTTTTAGAGTTATTTTTACTTCTTACCAGCCAATTCCTCATTAATCCAATCTCCTAGTATAGTTAACATCCTTTGTCTTAGCTGTTCAAATTGCTCTGCAGTTCTGTCTTCTCAATGCACCCTTAGTGATACACTTCTCTTTTCCTGGAACTTTTTACTCTTCCTATATTTTCTTTATTATTTTATACTCATCTTCTTGAATCCAGCTCAAATGTTACATTCTCAAGAAAGCCTTTTGACATTCATCCTGAGATGAATTTATATTTTTCTCTTCACTGACCTCATTGTACTTTTTTTCATAACCTTTACCACAGTTTTAATGTTGTATATTTCTGTGACTATTTGATTACTCTGCTATTCATGTCTAATTTTTATGAGGGAGGAAAACATATTTCTGTCTTTTTTTTGTCAATGTATATTTAAATCCCTGTACCAGGTCTGGCACACTGAGGTATCCTGTAAATATTATTGGAAGAATGAATCAACACCTTTAATAAAGATTTAAATTGACTGCCAATGTTTGGAAAATTGCTAGAGAAACAGGGTAGTTTCTTAACTTCTTTTGGAAAATCGGAAAAGCCCTAAGATTTAATGACTATGAATTGAAAAATATCAGGTTGGTGTAAAACCTTATAAAAATACTTTACCGCTGGGCGCAGAGGCTCACTCCTGTTATCCCACTGCTTTGGGAGACCAAGGCAGATGGATCACCTGAGGTCAGGTGTTCGACATCAGCTGGTCAACCTGGTGAAAGCCATGTCTCCACTAAAAATACAAAAATTAGCCAGGTATGGTGGTGGGCTACTGCAATCCCAGCTATTTGGGAGGCTGAGGCAGGAGAAGTGCTGGAACCCGTGAGGCGGAGGTTGCAGTGAGCCGTCTGACTGAGTCTCGCTCTGACACCCAAGCTAGAGTGCAGTCGTGTGATCTTGGCTCACTGCAACCTCCACCTCCCGGGTTTCAATGATTCTCCTGCCTCAGCCTCCAAAGTAGCTGTAATTACAGGCCCGTGCCACCATGCTTAGCTAATTTTTGTGTTTTTAGTAGAGATGGGGTTTCACTGTGTTAATCAGGCTGGTCTTGAACTCCTGACCTCACGTGATCCACCTTTGGGCTCCCAAAGTTCTGGAATTACAGGCATGAGCCACCGTGTCTGGCCCAAAAGTACTTTACTTTCAATGGAAAAAAAACACAATTACTTTTGCACCAACCTAATAAATAAATCTAAATATTGCTTATGGTAATTAAAATTAACATTGTCTCTACAGAGTGACCAATGAGGTAGTATTCTGCCTCCATGAACTATTCTTGTCTTGTTACAACTGGCACATCATTTCTGGATTCCAAAATCTCTTGATTATTTTCTCTTTTACACATGGTTTGAACTTTTTCCTCATCCTACTGCTAACTACTAAAATAATATGCAATCTCCTCAGTATTCTAAAACATACTTCAGCCTGAAAGTACATTTAATGAATGTTTTATTTGATAAGTGAGAGGATCATGAATAGTCACATAATCTGTTCCTGATGTTTGTAAGTCCAGTGCGGACTGTATATTATCCTGTCCTACTTTTGCGTGATTTTTATTCTTGCCTTTTATAGCGGGTTCTCTCCCACTCTACATCTTTACGTGATTCCTAGTTTGTTTACCAGCCAGGTTTCTTTACTCTCCTGAGATTTATTTGTAAAAATTCCCCAAGGCTTTTCTTATCTCAACTATTCTATAAGTTTTCAAGAAATATGTACTTAATGCCCGCTGATTTTGGGGTTATTTCTTTTATATTAAAAAATTTCCAAAGATTCTTAATTTGATGATTTAACTTGCATGCTTTCTTATTCCCATTATAAGTCAAATATGATCTAAATGTGCTTTAAATCTATAAAGACACACTTTGTAATAAAGATTCTAATATCTGAATATAGGGAGTAGTCCCAGAATTACATTATATATAACTTCATATATCCTATGGGTGCTTAAAATACTCATTCTTATCATATGATAATGTCAATAGTAGTGTGAAAATCATCCACTGTTTTGTCCTCACTTCATGGACAAAACATTTATCATTCTCATTTCAAGTTAAGGTAAAATGTCAAAGCAAATATTTATTTTGCTGTGTCATAAAGTGAAGATTCTCCATGTCATAGTTCTTGGTGAAAACTAAGAAAATTGTGCCCAAACTTCATCACCTTGTTATTGTTCTGCCTACCTTACACTTCAATTACCTTGTAACATACACAATGTCTCCCAGTAACTACCAAGTCTAGCTCCTGAATATCTTCTCTTATCCTGATAACTGTCTTTTGTAAATAGTTGCCTTCGAATTACTTTAGCTATCAATCCCTCATTTGTTTTCCTGAAGCCAATATTAGCTATATGTTTACGCTCATTTGTACCATTTCAATTTAATGAATCAACCTACAAATTTTTCTTTTTCAAAGTTACAATAATGATTATATTTGATCTCCCAAAATATTTTACTTTTTTTCCTATCCTTTTTTCTTTTAATATAAAACTTCACATGAGGGTGAGATTTAAAGCAATAATGTCTATTCCATAGGAGGAAATCGTTTAATTGTTACTCTACACTCCAAGATACATGCTTTCTAGAAATAGT
The DNA here is from genome assembly GCF_009761245.1 of Sapajus apella. Taxonomy (NCBI): domain Eukaryota; kingdom Metazoa; phylum Chordata; class Mammalia; order Primates; family Cebidae; genus Sapajus; species Sapajus apella. The sequence goes on along the minus strand of NW_022436948.1, from coordinate 21,211,742 downwards.
AATCCTGATTTTTAAAAATATAATACATATAGCCTTATTTTGTGCTACTACAAAAAGATAGATTGATATATAGATGGGTAGATAGATCATAGAGATAAATAACACTATAGGCAAGGTGGCTTAGAGAACAGACATTTATTTCTCACAGTTCTGGAGGCTGGTAAGTACAAGATCAAGACACTGGCAGATGATATAGTATCTGGTGAGGGTTCTTTTTCTAGTTTGAAGGAAGGTAGTGTATAGCTCTTTTCAATATCTTCCTACTGAATAAGAGAGAGAAAGCTAGCTTATGGAAGCTTCTGCAGTCACAGGCCTGGAGACTTAGGAGGAATAAATGGTTTCCTGGACTAGGCCAAGGGCCCAACTCCTCCATGCAGCCTCAGGACATGGCACCCTGCATCACAGCTGCTCCAACTGCAGCTGTGGCTAAAAATGGTGATGGTATGGCTTGGGCCACTTCTTCATAGGTACAAGGCCCAAACCTCAGTGGCTTCCATGTGGTGTTGGGCCTGCAGGTGTGCTGAGGCAAGGGTTTGGAAGCCTCTGCCTAGATTTCAGAAGCTGTATGAAAATACCTGGATGTTCAGGAAGAAGTCTGCCACATGGCTGAGCCCACATGGAGAAATGCTACAAGGACAGTGTGGAGGGGAGATATGGGGTTGGAGCCCCAACACAGTCTACACTGGGGCACTGCCTAGTGATGCTGTAAAAAGAGGGCCACTATCCTCCAGACCCCAGAATGGTAGAATCACTGACAGCTTGTACGATATACCTAGAAAAGCTGCAAACACTCAATGCCAGACTTTGAAAGCAGCCAAGGGAGCTGTACCCTGCAGAGACACAGGGCGAGAGTTGCCCAAGGCCTAGGGAGCCCACCCCTTTCATCAGTGAGCCCTGGATAGCTTATTCCTACCGAATAAGAGAGAGAAAAAACGCCCCAATCTTTTTGCTAAAGCATAGCAAGAATGATTTTTACTGTAGCTCCCAATAAGTTCCTCATCTTCATCTGAGACTATCTCAGCCTGAATTTCATTGTCCATATCACTATCAGCATTTTGGTCGAATCCATTCAACAAGTCCCTGGGAAGTTCCAAATGTTACCACATCTTTCTGTCTTCTTCTGAGACCTCCAAACTGTTCCAACCTCTGCCTGTCATGCAGTTCCAAAATTGCTATCACATTTTCAGGTATATGCATGGGAGTGCCCCACTCTCACAGTACCAATTTTCCATATTAGTCTATTTTCACACTGCTATAATGAACTACTTGAGACTGGATAATTTATAAAGAAAAGAGGTTTAATTGACTCATGGAGCCACAAGCTAAACAAAATCATGGCTAGGAGGCCTCAGGAAACTTATAATCATGGCAGAAGGTAAAGTGAAAGCAAGCATGTCTTATCATGGTGGAACAGGGTAGAGACAGAGCAAGCGGGGAGCTGCCAGACACTTTAAAACCACCAGCACTCATGAGAACTCACCCATTATCATGAGAACTGCATGGGGTAAAATACACCCACGATTTAGTCACCTCCCACCAGGTCCCTCATTCAGCACATAAAGATTACAATTTGACATGAGATTTGGGTGGGGACACAGAGCCAAACCCTATCAATAACTTTTCACAAAGACCACAAAAACTTAACACAAAAAAATACTTCTATGACAACACCTGCCCAGTAACTGCCTGTTCAACCTTGGACTCACAGTACCTTTGTTACTGATCCCTGTTGCCAAGCTTTCATTGCTTTACCTCCTTGAATATGCCCACAGCTTATTCTGGCATCACATTCCACATTGCAATGCTCACTCCCAGATAAGCATATTATCTTTGGAGAATCATTATATAGCTGTTATTTAGGTTGACAAAATGTGTGTGCATTTGTGTGGGTGAGGAGTGGGTGTGGGTGTGTGTTTTGGTCTATAAAATTTTACCACATCTGTAAATTTGCATAATCCAAAAATAGACAAGATACAGAACAGTTCTATTACAAGAATCCCCTACGCTATTCTTTAATAGCCATACCCACACACACTCCTATTTCCAAGCCCTGGCAAGCATTAATTTGTTTTGCATCTTTATAAACTTTTCACTTCAAGAATGTTATATCTGTTACTTTGCAAGCTGTTTTTTCTTAACTCAGCATAATTTTCTTGAATTGATTTCAAGTTCGTCAAGAATCAATAGTTTTTTTCCTATTTTATTGCAGGGTAGGATTCCATGGCATAAGTATATGATATGGTTTGGCTCTATCTCCCCACCCAAATCTCACTGTGTAGCTCCCATAATTCCCACATGTTGTGGGAGGGACCCGGTGGAAGATAATTGAATCATGGGGCCAGATCTTTCCCACATTGTTCTCCCGATAGCAAATAAGTCTCACAACATCTGACAGTTTTACAAAGGAGCATTTCAAGCTCTTTTGTCTCTTGCTGTACATGCTCTTTTCTCTCCTGCCGCAGCCATGTACAAAGTGCCTTTCACTTTCTATCATGATTGTGAGGCCTCCCCAGCCACATCAAACTGTGAGTCCAATAACCTCTTTTTTTTTTTTTTTTTTTTTTTTTTTTGTAAATTGCCCAGTATCAGGTATGTCTTTATCAGCAGTGTGAAAATGCACTAACACAGTATATGCCAATTTGTTTAGCATTCACCTGTTGAAGGACATTTGGGCTGTTCCTAGCTACTGATTGTTAAGTAATGAAGTTGCTATCAACATTCCTGTATGGCTTTTTTGTGTGAAAATATGTTTTTATTTCATTAGAATAATAGTCTAAGGAGTGCAACTGCTACGGAAAGAGTATGCTTAGTTTTATATGAAATCGCCAAACTATTTTCTAGAATGGCTGTGGAATTAAACATTCCCATTAGCAGCGAATGAGTGATTCAGTTTACTTTCAAACTCAGAAAAAAAGATTGGGGTGATTTTTACTCTTTTTATTTTTGTAAATAACTGTTGTGATAAGTGTAGTAATATATCATTATTGGTTTTATTTTACATTTATTGGTACCTGTCCTCTTCAGTGAAATACATGTTCATGTATTTTTCTAATTGAATTATTTTTACTGTTCATTGTTTCGAATCCTTTATGCATTCTACACTCTGACCTTTCATTGAATATGTTGCCTGCAAATATTTATTCTCTGTCTGTACCTTGTCTTTTCTTTCTCTTCATGGAGAAATTTAAAAAAACAAATTGATGTGCTCTAGTTGATCAATGATCTTCAACCATTATTTCTTCAGACACACAGAAACACTCTGCTTTTTGCATCCATATTGAACTCTTATTATAAGAACAGTGGAGCAATTCTATCAATTATTGATCTGTTCTCAAACTCAGTAATTCTGTTGCCTTTCATCTCTCTATATTTATCCTATCTAACAAGCTATTTTTTTCCTTCCTGTGATTTTATTGATTAGTTCTATAGCTTCCATTTGATTCTCTTTAATGATTGGTAGAATTATTTGACATTTTCTATTTTGTCATCTGTTTCAAAAGAATTTTTAATTGCTTTTTGCAATTAAGTCATTTTTGTGATGATTGCTCCTAAATCCTTGACAGATAATTGCGACATCTGATTCTTCTCAGTGATGTCACTTGATAGTGTTTTCTCATTCAACTTGTGACTTTCCTGATTCGTGGTGTAACATACTGCCTTTTGTCAGAAGATTACAAGTCCTACTGAAGTCTTTATTTTAGCAGGTAGCCACCTTGTCTAAGTTTAGCAAGCAAGCCTGGCCTACTTATATGGACTGTGGTTCCAAGGACAACTTCAGTTTTAGAGTTTTTATGGTGATATTTTGGTCTGCTTATTGGGTGCCATATGCTGCCACTGGGCCCTGAGTGGTCTCTACTGGTACTGCCTGGTGGCTAGAAGATGCTTTTCCAGGCCTGTCTTCATAGTGCCTCAATCTATGAAAGGGAGCCTCCAGGCTTTAGAAAGTCTTTTCCTGTCAGTGCCACTCATTGTGGCAGGTTTTTCCTTGTGGGTGCAGACCAGTGTCTGGCGATTTTGGGTCAGGGGGGAGTCTCAGGAACACAACAACAAGCATTTGTTGTGGCAGAATTTTCCTTGCTGCTTCTGCCCAGTTGACCAGTGTCTCTTGGTAAAGAAGGGAGCCTCTGACCCACAAGGATAGATGGCTTACTGGGCAAGCCTGCTTATGATGGCAAGATCTCCCTCCCAGTGCTTCGAGGCACCCAAGGTGTCCCTTGTGTTTGTGTGTGGCATGGGTAAGGGAAGAGTGGGAAGCAACCTTAGTCCTTGCTAACTAGCCATGTCTGCTTTGGTCGACAGCTGGTGTCAGTATCAGTCTCCATTCCTGATACTTCTGGGCTGACTTGGGATTATTTAAAGGACTCTTATTCACTCTGGCAGAGGAATGAGCCTACCTGATCTGCCTTCTGATGCAAAATTGAGGACAGGGGAACAGTGGCCTGGCTTACTTTGTTCTGTTGGGTGGGCATCAAAAGACCTGTTTCTTTAATCCTGAGACCTCTGGCGTCTGCTTATCTTTCCAAGTTCTTTTTTTTTTTTTTGGCTCTTACACTACTTCCAGTGATATTTAGCTGAGAGGATCAGGAAGAAACAGGCCTATCCTATATTATCTGGACAAGAACTGGACAATAAATAACTTTATCTTCTTTTAAATTACACAAGGACCCCAAAAGACCATAGCTGCTGGTAGTATCCTTAAAACTGAAAATAATATTTACACAAAATGTTGGTTTTATGATCACATGAAGTGATACCTAAAGTGGTAGCTTTCATTATCATTATTGTGTTATTATAACTATTGTTGTCATTTTATCATTATTATTATCCATATATTATTGAAAGTTATTGAAACTATACATAGAATTCTAGATCTTTTGACAAAGTATAATTATAAAACATTAGTATTGGCCAGGCATGGTGGTTCCTGCCTGTAATCCCAGTACTTTGAGAGGTCAAGGTAGACGAATCACTTGAGGTCACAAATTCAAAACCAGCCTGGCCAACATGGTGAAACCCTGTCTTTACTGAAAATACCAAAATTAGCTGGGTGGGGTGGTGGGCACCTTTAGTCTTAGCTACTCAGGAAACTGAGGTAGAAGTATCATTTGGACTTGGGAGGCAGAGGTGGCAGTGAGCCAAAATCATGCCACTGCACTCCAGTCTGAGCAACAGAGTGAGACTCCATCTCAAAAAAATAAAATAAAATAAAACATTAGTATTAAAGCACATATAAAAAGAGTCTAATTTAATGATAACACAACAGGAACAGAGAGAAGCACATAAATCTCACCTATTGTCTTTTAACCAATACTAGAAATAACAGTATAAATTAAAACATTTGAAGTTCCTAAACTTTTGAAATATTCTGAACAACTTAGAGGAAATTTTAGTTTCCATAAAACAATTAAGAAGAATTAATATTTATTCTTTAATTATGCTTCACTTAAAGCCGAATTATGAAATAAAACTGTCATACAAACGTTTTGTTTATATTTATTGTATTCATATGCATTTTTATTTCAGAAATGGTTATCAGAAGTAGTATAAATTTCTATGAGTAAAGACTTGAAAAGATTTATCTGTGACACCAAGAAGATCACAGTCACTGTGAAGTAGGCTAAAAATGGTCCAAGAGCCCGCTTTAGAAAAATAACAGTCTTTGTTCAAAATATACCTTGAAACCTTCAGATATATTACAAGAAGCCTTAAGTAGAGAGTCTGGAAAAGATGTTGAAACAAAGACACAGCTGGACTCTTCTGTACAAGTCTTCTTGTCTTCATTTTATATCAGTCAGTTATATAATGAAGTAAAATAAAGACTGAAATGCTAAAAAAAAGGATTGTATGCAATTATATCCAGATATATTAGGCCTAATTTAAATATTTGTGACTGGATAATAAAACACTCATTGTTGTCTAAGAACAAAACAAAAAGAAAAAACAGCTGTGAGAGAGGAAACAGCAATTTTTTAGAAATGTTTCTTCCTTTAGCTTTTCTTTTTCTTTATTTTTATTACACTTTAAGTTCTAGGGTACATGTGCAGAACCTGCAGGTTTGTTACATAGGTATACACATGCCATGGTGGTTTGCTGCATCCATCACTCCGTCATTTACATTAGGTAATTCTTCTAATGCTATCCCTCCCCTATCCACCCACCCGCTGCTATCCCTCCCCTAGACCCCTGCCTGTTGAAAGGTCCCAGCATGTGATGTTCCCCTCCCAGTGTCCATGTGTTCTCACTGTTCAACACCCACTTATAAGTGAGAACATGCAGTGTTTGCCTTTCGGTTCTTGTGTCAGTTTGCTGAGAATGATGGTTTCCAGCTCTATGTATGTCTCTGCAAAGGACATGAATTCATCCTTTTTTATGGCTGCATAGTACTCCATGGTGTATATGTGCCACATTTTCTTTATCCAGTCTATCATTGATGGGCAATTGGGCTGCTTCCAAATCTTTGCTGTTGGGAACAGTGCTGCAATAAACATACCTGTGCATGTGCCTTTATAATAGAATGATTTATGATCCTTTGGATATATATGCAGTAATGGGATTGCTGGGTCAAATGGTGTTTCTGTTTCTAGATCCTTGAGGAATCACCACACTGGCCAGGACAATCAGGTAAGAAAAAGAAATAAAGGGTATTCAATAAGGAAAAGATGAATTCAAATTGTCTCTATTTGCAGACAACATAATTGTATATTTAGAAGACCACTTCATCTCAGCCCACAATCTCCTTAAGTTGATAAACAACTTCAGCAAAGTATCAGGATACAAAAATCAATGTGCAAAAATCACAAGCATTCCTATACACCAATAACAGAGAGCCAAATAATGAATAAACTCCCATTCACAATTGCTACAAAGAGAATAAAATACCTAGAAATACAACTGACAAGTGACGTGAAGGACCTCTTCAAGGAGAACTACAAACCACTCCTCAAGGAAATAAGAGAAGACACAAACAGATGGAAAAACATTTCATGCTTCATGCTTAGGAAGAATCAATAATGTGAAAATGGCCATACTGACCAAAGTAATTTATAGATTCAATGCTCTTCCCATCCAGCTACCACTGACTTTCTTTACAGAATTGGAAAAAAACACTCTAAACTATATATGGAACCAAAATGAGCCCTCATAGCCAAGACAATCCTATGAAAAATAATTAAATAAATAATAGCTGGAGGCATCACACTACCTGACTTCAAACTATACTACAAGGCTACAGTAATCAAAACAGCATGGTACCAAAACAGAGATATAGACCAATTGAACAGAACAGATACCTCAGAAATAACATCACAAATCTACCACCATCTGATCTTTGACAAACCGAACAGAAACAAGCAATCAGTCCCTATTTAATAAATGGTGTTGGGAAAACTGCAGAAACTGGACCCCTTCCTTACACCTTATACAAAAATTAACTCCAGATGGATTAAAGATTTATACATAAGACCTAACACCATAAAAACCTTAGAAGAAAACGTAGACAATACCATTCAGGACATAGGCATAGACAAGGACTTCATGGCTAAAATACCAAAAGCAATGGCAACAAAAGCCAAAATAGACAAATGGGATCTAATTAAACTTAAGAGCTTCTGTACAGCAAAAGAAACAATCAATAGAGTGAACTGGCTACCAACAGAATGGGAAAAAAATTTTACAACCTATCCATCTGATAAAGGGCTAATATCAAGAATCTACGAATAATGGCAACAGAAAATTTTTAAAAAGAGAAGATCCCAGGGAACAGAGCAGAAAATTGAAGCTTCTAAATAAGGGAGCCAATAAGATGTTCTGATAACAGGTTAGGCAAAGTGTTTTAAGAGCTGTGTTAACTAATATTCAACTTGAATTTCTTAATGATGACATGATGTAAACTTATTAATTATCCAATTCTATCAATGGACCTAACACATAATTTTGGAGGAAAGTGAAAGAATTATCACAGTGCCTAGAATGTACTGATTAACAAACAGTGTCTATGGAACATTGTGATAACCCACACACCTAAAACAGTTCTTTGAAAATCAAGAGTAGTAGCTGAGGTAACTGGTAGAAGCATAATTTCTCTCTTTTTTTCCAAGAATTCTTTGCAATAATGAAACAGATACTGGGTCCCTTACAACATTTGGCATTTTGGCCAACTGCATTTGACATACAATGTACAAATTGCTCTGTATTACATAGTATTTCCTGCTAAATTGGAATCAGGACAAGGATTATTGGATCATGAAAAATGACCCTATGTCTGCTTGGAGAAGTCAAGTTTTTATAGGTAATGCTTCAAATGAAATTGACAAATATATACGACTATGTCATGTAGACAAGGAAAAGGCAAAACGTTTCAGAAAGATAAAATGACCTGATGAAGTGTAGAGGCATGAAGGGAATAGGTATATGGAAGCAGATAGTTTTTGGCATGACTTGAGTATAACAGATGGGTGGAGAGGACTGAGAAGTTGAAGCTTGGGATGATAGGAGCCAAAGAAGGATATGCTCTCAATGTCATTTTATGCATGATACAAATAAAACTTTTATAGGCAATAGAGAACTGTAGATCCTTAAACACTTTTAAAGAGGGAAGGCATATGCCCTATCTTAGCTGTTGGAAAGTAACTCATGCATCTATATAGTATAGTTGGGAGGAAGGCAATGCCAGCAAAAAAAAAAAAAAAAAAAAAAAAAAAAGGACTAGCCTATGAGAGAATTCCACTTGATTGATGATAGGTGTCTGAAGTAGAACAGAATAGAGCCCCAGAAGTAGAAGAAACAGTGAAACTAGAAAAAGCCTGTCCACATAGAATCTGAGACAATTTGGAAGATGTCAATGGATTTCACCAATTTCCAGAATAAATTTGTAAAACAGTACAATCTTTGATGAGATAGAATGAAAAGACTGAATTCAGCGTGAGGACTCTGTGAAATACGTACACTCGCAGTAAGCAGGTGATCCAGAGCTGTCTAGGAAGGCTGATGTTTTCTATCCAGGAAAAAAAAAAAAAAAGATAAGTGACCATTTGTCAGCAGGTAGTTGAAGCTTGCAGTATAGATGAGATGACTCAAATAGATTTGTGAAGTGAAGAGAAAACTGGGAAGAAGACTGAGCTCTGCTGCACACCAAATGCACCAAAAGAAGTGGTTTCTTCCCTGGGCTGGAGATTTGGGAAGGTCTAAAACATAAGGGAAGAAGCAGGAGTAGAAAAACAACAACAACAAAAAAAGAGTGTCAAGAATAAAAAACTTGATCAATAGTATCAAGAGGTGCAGAGAAGTCAGTTAAAATAAGGCCTGAAGTGCACCCTTTGGATTAGTGCATGTGAAGACACTGGTGACTATATAAAAGGTAATTTCAGTGAAATGGCAAGAGCTGGCTCTGGGATGAAGTATGCTGAGCCATCAGTGTATAGTGAAAAGGTAATGACAGTGGCTGGTTAATTTCCTAAAGAGCATGTCTATGAGTAGAAAAGATGATTTCACTTCAAATAGCATCATAAATGAAGAAATATTTGTTTTTTTTTCTGTTATTGCTATCTGAGAGCAATTTGAAGTCAGCAGGCAGAGAGAGAGAAAAGGAAAGAGGGAGAGGGAGAGATAAAGAGGAGAGGGGAGAAGCTGAAAGTGTGGGAAAGAAAGGAGATAATGCAGTGTGGTGTGGAGAAAGTAACGGTAGATGAGGCCATCCTGCATGTGGCAGTAAAGATCACAGTGAACTCCCATTAGGTTTGAATATGAATTTTAAAAAAGGAAGGAAGAGGCTGGGCACGGTGGCTCACTCCTGTAATTCCAGCACTTTAGGAGGCCGATGTGGGCGGATCACAAGGTCAGAAGTTTGAGACCAGCCTGACCAACATGGTGAAACCTCGTCTCCACTAAAAACACAAAAATTAGCCAGGTGTGTTGCCGTGGGCTTCTAATTCCAGCTACTCGGGAGCCTGAGGAAGGAGAATCACTTGAACCCAGGAGGCAGAGTTTGCAGTGAGCTGAAATCATGACACTACACTGGGTGACAGAGCGAGACTCCATCTCAGACACTTATATGTGTGTATAATTTGATATCTAAGAGTTTAGGGTCTTTCTACATACAACTCTTGATTTTCACTGTGAAATAGAGTAAAAGGAATTTCTTGAAGATCAGGAGGCCAGAAATTATCTACTTGAGAAAAGAGATAAGATTTTGAAATAGCCAGGCAGATGGGAAATACATCTGACAAGGGTGATATTATAGGATTTGTAGAACAAAACTAAAATTAAATATAATAAATTTGAAGTGGCAGAAATCCACAAAATTATACATTTTTCTCAACAGCTTTCAGAAGATGGGCATAGGAGTGATAAATGCAGCTGGCAAAGTCTATCACATTTGGGCTTTGTATAGCAAGGACATCACAAGAACAGCACCGTCAGAAGGGAGGGTACATGTGATTACTGTGGAACTGCATTATAAACTCCAGGTGGTTTGGAAAAACAAAGTTCTTAGGCAAAAGAAAAGCTAATAGACATTAAAGGAACAAAGTCAAGAGAGTATTGATTAGAGTGGAGGCTGACGTGTAAGCTTGATTGGCAGACCCACCCCTAATATTTTAGTTGTTCAGGAAAAGAATGTTATTGGAGATCTTTCTATTACTTACCTGAATATTTAAAAGTAGTAAATTAGTATAAGCAAATTATTAATGTAATGTGATTGATGCTACTTTGACAATTTATCTTTATAAAAGCATGAAGAAGGGAAGTTCCAATTCAAAATGTGGTGGCTCAGGAAGAGCTATTCCTTAGACACTGATGTCCACTCCTCTCATTCCAGCCTCAGTTCCACCCCACGCTGAGAGACACCTGACTACCAGTGTGTCCTGCAGGTTCTCATGCCCGACATCCTTTACAACCTTCACAAATGGCTTGTGTCTAGGGACGTGGATACCACAAATGTGTCCCCTGAGGAGGAAAGAGCTTCATTAAAAATTGTGCAGGCTGTAGAGGCAGGAACAAGGCCATTTAGGCCAGGAATGCCAGCGTCCTGTTACTCACCATATAATATGAGAAGGAGAGGTAGGGTCTCCAAGTGTAGACTTACACTCAGCCCCACAAACTCTCTACCCCATCAGAAGGGGTGTAGCATATAAAGGAAGACCAAGGAAAGAAGACCCTCTTTTCTGGGTCCAACGGGTAATGTCGATATAATGAGGATTAAGATCATTAGTGATTTCAATGTAGAATACTAGGGTTGAAAATTCAATAGATAGGGCATTTATGATTACAGGAGATGTAAGGCATGTGTGCTTAAGAGATTGAATCATTAAACTCTATATATTTCATTGAATCATTGAAAAATACATATATTTGAATGATTGGAAAAATGTGTATATGTGTGTGTGTGTGTGTGTGTGTGTGTGTGTGTGTGTGTGTGTTTATATTTATATCAGCTTAAGGCACTGAAGAACCTGCATGAACCTAGGTCTCCAGATGAATCTAGTATCAGACATTCAAGTCTTCAAGGTGAGAACAAGAGTTTGAGTGGAGAGGACCTGGTGAAGTGGGAGCAAAAGACTTTGACAGTTGAGGAGAAATGTCGAGGCTCAGTAAAGGGTGATAATGGGCAGGAAGGGATGACACAGCCAAAGTATGGAGAAGTTTAGGTTAAAATGTACACGGAATCTTTAAAATAGGCTAGGAAAAGGAAGCTGACACTACTTTTGAGTCCTATCCTCAGCAGGGCATGGGAAAATGAGCGTTCATTATTCTAGGCAGAAGAGGTGGGTTTCAGTGAGGGAAAAAATCTAGAAGCAAAGAGGATGAGCTACAAGACCAGCGACTTGCTAACACACTGTGGTAGAAGCCATGACTGCTTTGTCACCTCCATTACCACTGCCTTGCACAGCACTGGGGCAGTAGGTACACCTAACAAATACTGGCTAAATTTATGAATTATGTGATATTATTTCTATCAGCTAGATCTTCTCAAGGATAAATGAAATAGCCTTAAAAAAATCATAGTTTGGCTGGGCACAGTGGCTAGTGCCTCTAACCCCAGCGCTTTGGGAGCCGAGGTGGACAGATTGCAAGGTCAAGAGATCGAGACCATACTGGCCAACATGGTAAAACCCCATCTCTACTAAAAATAAAAAAATTAGCCAGGTGCGGTGACATGCGCCTGTAGTCCCAGCTACTTGGGAGGCTGAGATAGGAGAATCCCTTGAACCTGGGAGGCAGAGGTTGCAATGAGCCAAGATCAGGCCACTGCACTCCATCCTGGGCAACAGAGCAAGACTCTATCAAAAAAAAAAAAAATTACAGTTTTTCCAGTAATAGCAGGCTTCATAGAGCTCTGGAAAATTACTTCATAGGAAGATTGTAGAACTCTGGAAAAGAGAAGGTATTAGATGCATTTTTAATTCTTTTTCAAAATTTTGAGTCTATCATGATAATTTGGGTAATGTAAATTTCAATTGCTCATTAGTTAAGAAAATGGGAAAGGGTAAAATGTGATATATATTTTATATGTATATTTGCAAAGAATTATTGTGGAACTGTTTATAACTATTGATTTTGTGATTAATAATAACTGCATTTAGGTTATAAAATAACACAGAATTCCACTAAGATTTCATATTTGAATATTTTTTAAATCCAGAAGCATTATAACAAAACAATTACTGAAGTAACTAAGAAAAATCGTTATTTTGACTTATATTCTCCCTAGCTGAATATCTATAACAATGTTTTTCAAAATGTAAATACTAATGTAATAATGAAGTCAAAATAAATCTTGTGAGTCATGAGCAGATGTTTACATCTATAACAATCATAGCAATCATAGAGTTAAAAAGGATGTTTAAAGAGAAATTTTAGGCTGGGCGCGGTGGCTCATGCCTGTAATCCCAGCACTTTGGGAGACCGAGGCAGGCAGATCACAAGGTCAGGATATCGAGATTATCCTGACTGACATGGTGAAACCCCGTCTCTGCTAAAAAATACAAAAATTAGCCAGGCGTGGTGGTGTGTGCTTGTAGCCCCAGCTACTCGGTAGGCTGAGGCGGAAGAATCACTTGAACCATGAGGCGGAGGTTGCAGCAAGCCGAGATTGCGCCACTGCGCTCCAGCCTAGTGTCAGAGAGAGACACCGTCAAAATAAAAAGGAGAAATTTTAGCATTCATCTACTTATTTATTTATCCACCCTCATATATTGAGTGCCTGATCTAAGTGCCAAGTGCTATGATGTAATTGGCAGTGGAATGCTGAACCTGGTAAGTATACTTCCTTTACAGAGCTGAAAGCTGCAGTGTCCAGTATGATAACCCTTAACCACATGTGGCTACTGAGCTCTTGAAATATGGGTGGTCGAAATTGAGACTTGCTGAAAGCATAAGATATATTCAGTTTTTCAATGATAGTATGAAAAAGACATAAAGGCCTGTATGTGACTCCCACCCGTAATCCCAGCACTTTGGGGGGCTGAGGCAGGTGGATCACCTGAGATCAGAAGTTTGAGACCAGCCCAGCCAACATGGCAAAACCCCATCTCTACTAAAAATACAAAAATTAGCCAGGCATGGTGGCATGTGCCTATAATCTCAGCTACAAGGGGGGCTGAGGCAAGAGGATCGCTAGGTGGAAGTTGCAGTGAGCTGAGATCATGCCACTGCACTCCAGCCTGGGAAACAGGGCAAGACTCCATCAAAAAAAAAAAAAAAAAAGATAAAATATTTAATTAGTAACTTTAAATTGATTACATGGTTGAATAACAATATTTTGGCTATATTGGGCCAAGTAACACATTAACTCATTTCATCTGTTTCCATTTTAAAAATATTGCCGCTAGAAAATTTTGTATGAAATACATGGCGTTATTTGTGGCTTGCATTATATTTCTGTTGGATAGCACTGGCTTTGGGTCTAGGGGTAAAACATATAGTTAAGCAAGCATTGCAATAAGGTGTACTAAATACTACGGAGGGGAAATATAAGCTGTCAATGGGAGAAACACATCATCTCATTTAAAATAGTTTTTAAAAAAAGCTTTTCAAGAGGTGGAATCTTTAAATATATACTTAAATAAATGGGTAAGAATGAGCCAGGACAAAAGCTAGGGTAGTATATACTCAAAAGGAGAGAAAGAAGAAGCAAGAGGGAAAACACCTGCATTTGATAAACTAAAATAAATATAATGAATGTAGAGAATAATGCTTGAGAGTGGTAGAGACCGGTGAGGCAGGAAAGGTAAGCAAGGGCTGGAGCATCGGTGATTTCTAGAAGCCCTGTAAAAAGACTGTTTTTTGTAATAAGATCAATGAAAACTCAGTGAAGGATTCCAATCAGGATAAGATATTACCAAATTTCCTGCTTAGAAGGATCATTCTGTCAGAAAACCAGAAAATGAATTAGAGGAAAACAACACGGATCTTTTCAAAGGTACCAACTATGAGGATTAAAAACATGCCATGTGCCTTTGTTTTTGGTTGAAGGCAGAGGGCAAAGGAGGCAAAGAGCAGGAACAAACTTTTAGCAAAAGGCTTTTTTGTGGTTTCATCAAGAAGTGGCTAGTGGAATGATTTCAGTGGGCTGTGAAATTCATGGCTGTCTCTACTTGTCTGTTATTAGGCCCTGGAGTGATTAGGGCAGCAGAATATCGACTCTGAGTGTAAGAGCAAAACAAAGGAGGTGGAAGAGGGGTCAGTATAGCTCCCACATTTGGAATCTTATCATTCAAGTACACACTGGCACCAGGGTCCCCGATGCTTGCTCATTGAGATTGTCAATGCTGCAAAATCAGGCTTTTGCGGCAAAACAGACATGGACGGGAGATGCTGGCAAGGCAGATGAGTAACGGATCGGGTTCTGTAGAGATGTTCAGGCAGAGGATAAAGTTATGCATGAGCTTTCAATGAGTAAACAGTCTTGAGAACAGTTATGGTTTGAATATAATATATATATTCAAGCCATATGTATATTATATTCAAACCATAACTGTTCTCTGGCTTTGAGTCTAAGGGTAGATAGTTAAGCAAGCAATTGCAATACTGTGTACTAAGTACTATGGAAGGGAAATATAAGCTATCAATGGGAGAAATATATATATGTGTGTGTGTATATACACACACATACAGACATATGTATATATAAACTGTCTGAGAAATGTGGAAAAAAAGGAAAGAAAATAAGTCTTAGCCCAAATCTCAAGAATAATTAGAATTTTAGATGTTGTTTTTTGATATTATCAGACCCAATGCTTGTGGGGGTTTTTTGTGCTAAATCTATTGAAATGCTTTTCTTTACTTTATAAAATGAAATACATAGTTAATATAACCTACAAACCTAAATAATGTAGCTTTCAAATGTCCTGCCTGGCATACACTTAAGTAATAAAACTTTAAACAATTATCTGATTATAGAATCCAACTGATTTATATATACTGCACATATACATTGCGTTTTTTTTTTTTTGCATAGTTTTAAGATAAATTGAATTTTCCAGGTATACAAACTTGACTGGGTATGATGGCTCATTGTTGTCATTCTAGCACTTTGGGAGGCTGAGGCAGGAGGATTACTTGAGGCCAGAAGTCCAAGAGGAGTCTGAGCAACATACTGAGAGTATGTCTCTACAAAAACATCATAATAAACAAGAATTGTGTGGCAACATGAGGAAAATTATTTAATTCCAAATGTCAGTATGCATAGTTCCATCATTTTGGAAAATTGTGTCACCAGTGGTAGGTAACACTGTTAGTGGCACCAAATCACTAATGGAACATAGCTGTATTGGTCTGTGTTTTTAGGTGCTGCATTCACTGTGTTTCTACACAGAAGGGTAAAACCTGGATTCCTCATTATTGTTTGCTGTGTGTAGACATTTCATAGCATTTGCATATGAAAAGATACATTTAATTTATATTATTTCTGTTTAATTCATTTTCTTTCTGCAATACTATCGTTGTTTTGCAGGATACCTCGTTTTCTCAACCCACTCTCTCAGTTAATGCTGGTAGTCCAACACCATAATTCTTATAATAAATAAATATACTCCCAACAATTTCCAAAAGGCTCTGCAGGGAGATATCCAGCTATTAATTTAGAGAACGTATAGATCTTTTAAAGAGTATTTTTAGGTGTAGGTTTCATTATTACTCAGGCATGGTGGAGCCAAGAGATCAGATGACCGTTATTGAAGAGTTTGTTACAGTTCAAATGAAGCAATCACAAAATCCCCTGCCTTCCTCTTCTGTTATGATTGTAAGCTTCCTGATGCCCTCACCAGAAGTGGAAGATGGCTTCACCCTTCTTGTACAGTCTGCAGAATGTGAACAAAAGAAATCTCTTTTCTTTATAAATTACCCAGTATCAGGTATTCTTTTAGAACAGTGCAAAACAGACTAACACAGCGTAAGAATAAAAATACATTGTTAATACAAAGACATAGAAAACAGAAAACCAGAAATGCAGGTCTAAAACCAGGAGGACGGGGTCTCCTGGAAGACAAAAGAGGCGATCTTTTCAACGAAAGAGGGACAAACACTGTTCCATGTTTTTCAGGGTCAAATATGATAAAGCTTGAGATGGTTAAACTAAGCGTAGCAACAGACAGATGATTTTAACCTGATATCAGTATGAGTTGAATTATGAAGAGCAAATCTGATTCCTGAGATCAGAGAAAGGAGGAAATAGAAACAGTGGGCATGCACTCTTTCACCTTGAGAATTCTGGCTGTACCAGAGAGGGAGGAACTTGATAGCCAGGGCAAACTGCCGTGTCCAGAAAATATTTTTTTTTAATTTGTTCATTTTATTTTTAATGTAGTTCTTTAGAAGGCAAAAATTAAGTATAAAAGCTTACAGGAAAGCAGACCTGTTTGTGGAGAGTGGTAAGTTAAATATACAGACAAGAAATAATTGGTTTTCTTCAGAAAACGTGGAAAGCAAGTAAGGAAGGGCGCACATTTTTTAAAATGAGCGTTCTGCAGTTCAAGGAAAAAATGATTTTATTCTAACAGAAAACAAGATAAAGACAGAGCAGATGAAGGTCCATAAGAATGTGTGACTTTGGGGGCAAGAGTCTGAGACAGTTGTCTTCTGGCAGGTTTTCTTTTATTCCTTTTCGCCGCTAAGAATTAGATAAACTCACCAGATAAGAATGAGGTGGGTGAAAAAAGGATCCTAAATTTAAGGAGAATTCATGAATTTAGAAATAGCCGTGTGGAGACTGAGAGAGGGAACCAATTAGAGAAATAAATCTCCCAAAGGGTAGAGGGCATCTAAAATAAGTAGTAGATATATTTAGAATTTTATTACAAGCTTTTTCTGCTTCTTAATGGATAAAAAACAAGTGTACTGAGAATATGTCATTTCAAATGAAACACCATATAAAAGATTTTCATGATAACCATAAAAAAGATGATATAGTTTTACAGGATTAGGCATAAGTAATGAAGAAGAATATAGGCCAGATCCGAAAGGCATTTCCTCAGGATGAATCTTAAACACTTACAAAATATGTAACTCATTCACATCAAATCCCGGAAGCTAGAAACTGCTTTGAAACATACATCATATATAGGGGCTTAAGGTTTTTCAATTACAGGGGTTGATTCTTACATTCAAGTGTAGTTGTCATGGTGGGTTGTTTTCATGGCACATGTAAAAAGGAAAAGAAAATGAATACCCACACCAAATTTGCACTAGTTGAATTGCAGTAAGTTTGATGAATTCTGCATGATATTAACCAAAGAATTATGTTATGTTTGAAAAAGGCTTACCCGGGCCGGGCGCGGTGGCTCAAGCCTGTAATCCCAGCACTTTGGGAGGCCGAGGCGGGTGGATCACGAGGTCAAGAGATCGAGACCATCCTGGTCAACACGGTGAAACCCCGTCTCTACTAAAAATACAAAAAATTAGCTGGGCATGGTGGCGCGTGCCTGTAATCCCAGCTACTCAGGAGGCTGAGGCAGGAGAATTGCCTGAACCCAGGAGGCGGAGGTTGCGGTGAGCCGAGATCGCGCCATTGCACTCCAGCCTGGGTAACAAGAGCGAAACTCCGTCCCCCCCCCAAAAAAAAAGAGAAAGAGAAAGGCTTACACGTTTGCATAAACTTTGACAGGAACACAGAGTTACTACCTCCTCATGCTCACACCTATCTTTCCTTTACCGATGTTCACATTGTGCAAGGGAATGCAAGCCCAGGGCTTGAAGAAAAGGCATTATTCTGGGGTTTTTAAAGTAACAACCAGCTCTTTTCCTTAAGAAGCCAAATACTAAAATTTAAATCTGCATTCTGTCTGTCACGAACTGAAATCAACAATCATTTAGACACCTGTTCAGTGCTATGGAGCCACAAAGATGGCAAACCACAAAGAAGCAAGTTATGAAATTCTGGAGACAGCCAATTATATGCAAGTGATTTCTGAACAATGCAGGGTTTAGGGGCACTGACCTCAATGCAGTCAAGGATCCATGTATAACTTTGACTTTGCAAAAATTTAACTACTAATAGCCTACTGTTGACCAGAAGCCTTACTGGTGACATAAACAATTGACTAACAATACGTTTTAAGCTGCATGTGTTATATATTGTATTATTCCAATAATGTAAGCTACAGAACAGAACATGTTATTAAGAAAATCATAAGGAAGAGGAAGTGTATTTACTACTTATTACGGGGAAGTGGATCATCATAAAAAGGTCTTCATCCTTGTCATCTTAACATTGAGTAGTCTAAGTAGGAGAAAGAGAAGAAGCTGATCTTACTGGCTCAAGGGTGGCAGAAGAAGAAGAAAATCCACACATAAATTGAACCTCAAAGTTAAAACCCATGTTGTTCAAGGGTCAACTGTATAATAGACAACTACAACCAGAATTAAGAACTACAAATTAGTGATTAAAACATGAAATTCAGAATTAGGTATAGCTAGTTGGTGTTACCCTCTATAAACTGTGTGACTTAAAGTAAAATATTTATTCATCCTAAATTTCAGCTTTGCTTGTCTATAAAATGAGCAGGATAACACTTACTTCCATTAGATAGGGTACCAGTAAGTGAAGTAAGTATTGAAGTGCCTTTTATGGGTACTTCACATATTAACCATTAACAAATAGAAAGTGAAGCAATACATAAGAGTGTTGAAGACATTAATTCAGTCTAAAGGCAGTGGGGTGCGGAAAGGAAGGGTGTTTCCTTTCCCAGATCCCACTGCTAGCCAAGGCTAAGTACAAAATCTGAGTCATCTCCAATCAAAACATGCACACACACACACACACACACACACACACACACACACACACACACACACACACACAAAGCTCAGTTTTAAAGTTGGTGC
This sequence comes from Sapajus apella, assembly GCF_009761245.1. Taxonomy (NCBI): domain Eukaryota; kingdom Metazoa; phylum Chordata; class Mammalia; order Primates; family Cebidae; genus Sapajus; species Sapajus apella. Next base: position 21,192,425 of record NW_022436948.1, on the reverse strand, counting down.
CAGCATTACTACATTGAAAAATAAATTCCCTGATGCAGGTCACCTCCCCAATGAAAGCATTTTTTTTTCTTCTTCTTTTTTTTTTTTATGGGGGGGAGCTATGCATAGATGATTTTTTGTATCAGAAAATCCCCCACCTTCAAACATTGAAATTACCTCAGCTATAATCTGATTTCTCTGAATTTACATTAACAGCAACAAAAACCACATTTCCTTCATCAGTGCCTCTATTGCTGCCATGACAAAAACCCATAGAAAAAAAATCAGAGTCTCTTAAGTTTAGCCTCAAACTTTTAACACATCTCTTTGGGTTCATGACCTAATACAAAACTTGTGAATATAAATCTACTCACAAATACATGTTTCACCTCAACAGCCTTTTCCTTCCAAATGAATCTGCATGAGTTAAAAACACAAAATGGAAATATATTTAATTATTTTTATATTAAATATATATATGTATACATATTTAACTCCAACTATTCCCTTTCTGCTGTGTACTGAATGTTTGTGTCCCATCAAAATTCATATATTGGAGCCCTAATTCTCAATATGATGGTATTAGGGAGTGGGGCCAGTGTGAGATACTTAAGTCATGAGGGTGGAGACCTCATGATGGAATTATCTCCCTATAACATGAGATGCCAGAGAGCTCGCTTCCATATTCTCTGCCCTCTGTCATAGGAGGATACAATAAGAAGATCGCTATGTGTGAACTAGGAAGAGAGCTCTCCTTAGACGTTGGATTTGCTGGCACCTTAATCTTAACCTTTCCAGCCTCCAGACCTGCGAGGAACCAATGTTTGTTGTTTCAGCCATCCAGTACATGACAACAGAGCCCTCCTTCCGTCCTAACTGAGTAACTAGACGTTAATAATCTTGAAACTCACTTACTATGTGACTAATGTACCTTGTCTATTCAGTGTATTCCCCGTTAGATTTGTTCACATCACTCTCCCCTCTTTAAGCATTATGAACCTAAGAAAAAATTATTTTTGTTTGGCAATAAACTGTGTCATTTATGAAATTATATTTTGACATTCTTATTTTAATTATACAAAACAGTACATACTTAATGTGTGAACTTCCATTAATTGGATAGTTAGGTCATAAATAAAAAAGAGTAAAAATAGCTCCTGAATCTAAATTTTCAAAAAGAAGGGAAACCACATAATTGGATTCAAATGAAAGTTTAAATGAACATTTTAGTGTGTTAGTCATGGATTTTGGTTACAAGAAGAGGTGTAGACGTACATTGATTCTTTAAAAGATGGAATCATAGAAGACAAGAAAAAAGGCCATGGAATACAATGGTAAACCACTCATTTCCAAAAGGTGATAAAAAGATATATGATTCATTTAATGGTGTTAGAACAATTGGAAAGGCATTTGGAACAAAATCATTTTGTGTTTTAGTTTTGCACCAAAATAATTGTAGATTGACAAGTTATCTATATATATCCGCAAAAAAAAAAAAAAAAAAAAAAAAAAAGAGAGATCTTTAAAGTACTGGAACAAAGATTGAGAAATATTTATTAAAGTGTCAGAGTAGGTAGTACTTCAAAAAACAAAATTAAAAGCTGTGAAAGACTACACTTAAATTATTTTATCACAAAAGCAAAAGACAAACAATGAATAGAGCAAAATATTTTTACCTAATATATCAAAAAGACTTACAGTATATTTAACACACAAAGAATATCTCCATACAAATAACAAAATATTAATATAAAGTATATAAACAGTTCATCGAAAACAACATGCAAATTTTTAAAAAATGTGTAATTTCACATACATGTTTCAAGTAAAATTGATTTTTACTTCTTACATTGCAAATATCAGAAATAGCTTTATAATTTTTTAAGTGGTTGTGGGGAGAGAGGGAGTGGAAAATATCTAGATAGGGAAATAGAAATTTCTGCAAGCTGCTGAAGATAATATAAATTGGCTTGACCACTGTGAGAAGCAATTTGACCATATTTGCCTGGGAATTCAATGCAATATTACACCCTCATCTATATTAAAATACAATATTATACCCCTATCTATATTTTGAAAAATGACATTTTTTTCATTTTTGTAGTATTTCCCATGGCTGTTACTCGTGGAGATGAGATACCATAAAGACACTTTGCTTGCATTTCTGATCCTGCCATCTATATCTGCTCAGAAAACATTTGAAAAACTGCTGTCTTTGAAGTCAGAAAATATGTTTAATTTCTGGAACAAGTCAATAATACTCTCTTCACCTTATTTTTTTCATCTTAAAATTTAGAACATTATAATTTTTAACATTACTTCTGTATTAATATAAAATATATAAAATTGATAAATAGGATACATAATATTTACCTCATAATTCATTTTTTATTCCTTCATCACCAAAGCTGTTTCAACATAAAAATCCAGCTAATGCTCATTATCATTTATCATGAAACAGAATAATCTCTATACTTGAAAAAAAATTCAATACATAATCTTAAATATCTCTTCTCATTGTTATAATGTATGATTGTACTCGAGTTCCTAAAGGCTGGCATTCAGGATTTCACACAATGAAGGCAAGGCGGTAGAGTTTTTATTCTAATCCCTGAGACATAATCAGCATTTTCCCAGGCGGGAACTAGAAGCGCTGATTTCCCTTCAATGTGTGAGATCAGAACCAACCAATGAAGATTTATTCCACTGAAAGTGCTAATAGTACACATGTTGAAACCCACCTATAGACAGATCATTTCTACTGAAAAATGAAAAAGCTATTATCCCCAGATGTTAAGGAATTTGTCCGGGTCAGCTACTGAGTTACACACTTCAAGATGAGAACTCGATGTTCCTGCCTAGCTTATGAATGTTCAAAAAAACTGCTTTTATTAATTGGTTTTTCTCTCTGCCTCCCTCCCCTTCCTCCCCATCTCCTCTATCCCTCCCTCCATTTCTTCCTTCCTTCTTTCCTTCCTTCCTTCCTTCCTTGCTTCCCTCTTTCCCTATCTTTCTGCTTTCCTGTCTCCTCATTTTTAATTCCTCAATTTCTTTTCTTTTTTTTTCTTTCTCCCTTCTCTTCAATTTCAAATTTATACTACACAAAACACTTTTTTTAAATTTACCAAATATAAGAGATACCTTTCATTTATTTAGAAAGAAATGGAAGGTATCTCTTATATTAGCTAAAGGCAATTTATGTTACTATCACTATAGTTGACTGTCATACAAACCAATTGTCTTAGTATCAAAAGACAGACAATTGGTTGCTATGACAGTCAACTGTAGTGATAATAACAGAAATGGAGAAAATTGTTCTGAGACACTCACTGCAGTTCTGTGCTTCATCTTTTCCAACCTGCTGCTGCCTCACAGGTCTATCTCTCCAGCCTCCTAAGGTCAGCTGCTTATTCCCCAGAATATATGATAGGACATCTGTGGTAGCTTCTACTGAGATTTATTTAGCCAGATTTTCATTAAAATAGCAACTGAATTGACTCAATAAAATGTTGCTTATCTTAATAAAGCTCTTTAGAGCTTTGCAAATTTGCATTTAATACTCTTTAGTGTCATTACAGCATTAATAATCTGTGCCTAAAGAGCAATAAAAAAAAACTTTATACTTTGTATTTAACAGACGTAGCTTCATAACCCTTCATTTTCACACAACTTGGGCTTTTAAATTACCAGACAGAAAAAGGCAGAATATTCATATGCAAAATGTGGTCAAGTCTCGATGGTAATACTACTTAGGCTGAATGAATCTGAGACTTCTAGGCTATAAGCCTCCTTATATTACTCAATTGAAGAAAATAATCCATATCCATCTACTCAAGCTTGTAACATGCACATCAACATCTCTTTAAGAAGAAATTGCTTTAGAGTCTTTTGAAATGTTCTCATTGCTCCTAAGAATGAGATGGGAAGACAGCAAAGAGAAGTAGGGATGAAAGTGTAAGTAAATGAGATGAGGTATTGGCTGATGCTTTAAGGTAAATCTTTCAAATCCATATGCTTCCATAAATTATTAAATGGAGTAAGAAAATATTATGACTGACTTTTGGCACTTTGCTTCCATCTCTTTACCTCTAGTTTTTCCCGGCAGATTCTAGTTGAATTTGTAGCATAAGTGAGCATAAAAGAAATATTGAGAAGTATTTTAAATGTAGATTTTAAATCTCCACAGTGACTTCCCCATTTTCAGAAGCAACTGTGTTAAGGCATGTATGTGGTTATTTAGATGTACTGAGCAGGCCAGCATGTGGGCAAGCACACTGATGCAGGGTGCCTTATACATGCATAATCTTAAAGGCATTTTACAGTGTAGCCAACACATAATTCCAGAAAATATTCCTGACTCTCCTAGGCTTCAGAATACAGTATAGTGGAAGAGTCCTTGACGTTGTCTAGAGTTTCAGATCCATTTAAATGAAAATCAAGGTGTATGTTTAGAAAGGGGAGGGAATACTTAGAAAGCTCCAGAAAACACAAGACCCCCAGACTCAGCATTTGTTAAGCGTGTGTATGCTGCAACATAAGTTTTCCCTGAGCTGCCCTTGAAAGAGCCACCATCTCAAGTTTCCTGTGAAATCAAGGTGGATTTTTCCAATTGAAAGATGCCTAATGAAAATGGAGATAAACCTTTCTAGCCACACTTCTTAACACCTATAGAATACCATCTCCAGCAAATCAATCAGAAGCATTTGCCAGTAAAACGGAACAGAAACAGAAGGAAAAAAAAAAAAAAGACTCATAAAATAAATTGGAAGGTAAATACCTCAAATTTTAATCAGGACAATAAAATAACATGCTTTTTACATGCAGATAAACAAATACATAAAAATAAGGGCAATGTACGTGGAGATGTGCAGAGCAAGAGTGTAAGCTATATGAAAATAATCTTGAAGTTAAGCAGGAGTGTGAGTGAACAACATGTCTATGGACTGACTACAAGACAGCAAAGGCTGAAACAGTTCCAAGTTCCTACCGTGGGAGAGCTCCTGACAGAGGACGGGCAGCTTCTGGTGTTCCATGAAAGAAGGAAGAAAACAAAATCCTCATTGAGGCAGCATGGCAGGAGGCAGTGATGAAAATCAGAATAACTTGCAGCAATACTTTTTTCTGTTTCTTTTTTAAAAATAGACCCTCTAAAGTAACTTTTCTGACAAGCAGTGTACTGAAAGGCATAGAAGAAGATACAATGTTTTCCAGACCAGTTATCAATTCAGTTAGATACAAGATGAGAAACATATGATGCTTTGACCTCCACGATAACATTTATTTTGCATATTAATCTTTGCACTATTAAAACATTTACTTATATTGTAGTACTTGATGACAAAGACTCTCTCTTTGACCAAGCTGTAGCCAGTCTCCTCTAAGCAAACTTATGAAGTAGGTCTTGACCTTGGCCCACATCCTTGCCTGGTATGCATAGTCCAGTCTTAGCAAGAATTCTCCTTTGTATAGAAAGAATCCCTCATCTCTGATACCTGATGACTCTCCATATTTGATCAAGTTTCTCAACTCCCATCTTTGTTGTCTAAGTCTTTGGCATGGCTTCAGCAAAATTGAAATTAAGTTGGTTTAGCAAGACTCCTCTATCTTTGATCCCTCCTCCTAGTAACTTTCCATCCACCTACGACCTCCTCACTTTCCTCTTTAGCTATAAATCTCCAACTGTTTTTGCTGTATTCATAGTTGAGCCTCATCTCTTTCCCCTATTGCAGTAGTCTTGAGTAAAGTCTTACATACTGTTTTAATTACTGTGGGAATAATCTTTTTCATTAACATGGACACTATGTTTCTAGTGATGTGTTGAAAAAAGACCCTCAAAATGTCCACCTGGCAGGATTTCAGAACTGTCATTTGCAAATGTACAAATCCCATTTTCCTCATTCTTAATGGGAGTCTTTATTGCAGTTGTGATGACCTTTCACTATATGTGGATACTAAGCAGGTGAGGGTCGAAGGCGGTGAGGGGGTTATGGCTAGAGAGCAAATAACGAACATTTAATTTGTTGGTTCCACAGAATAAAATAAGCTGCGTGGGGACTATCATAAGATCCTAGATTTAGAGCCTCGTGCTGTAACTGAATTGGGTTTTTCTTGGAGAGTGAGGGAGGTGAACAGAAAGGAATGTGATTTTCGCATGTAAATGAGACTACATAGGACATTTGAGCCCAGAAGACTGGACTTGTTGTGGTCTACACAGATTACCTTTTGTATGTAAATTCTGACTTCTCATCGCTGGGGAATAATTGTACTTTTCCTCTTGCTGGCCCCAGTTCTGGCTCTATGTCTTGTTTTGCCTGGTGAAAGGTGAGCAAAAATGATAATGTACCATCTCTTCCAGATGGTGAAGAGCCAGTGTGTAGCTTGCCATGACTTTCTTCCACTGGCTATAGGGCATGGAAGCAGGTGTTGATGGAGTTCAGGACACACTATGCCAAACTACAGCACGTTGGCATTTAAGAAAACAGCAGAAGCAGGAATGTTATTCTTACTTTTCTTCCCTGAAGGAGGTTACAAATTAAGAAAGATTTTCTGACATTCCCCTAAAGAATGTCATAAGACACTTATGCCAAACCACTTTCCCTATACCAAGAGGAAAGGAACATCCTTATCTATGAAGACACAGGATCAGAGAAAAGAATCTAAACAAACAGGCCACTTCATAAACCTAGCGTAAAAATACATAAATTTAACTTTTTCTTCTGGTCTTCATTTCCTTTTGGAGGCTTCCCTGTCATGCAACCTTATATTAAATAAATGTGTATGTTTGGTGTATCCTGTCAATCCTGTGTTTTGTTCAAGAAGTCTCAGTCATGAAACTAGCATGAGTGAGGAAAATAGGTTTTTCTCCACCTAGAGTATCAAAATTAGACATCTATCAGTAATTATCTCTGAAAAACAATGTTAAGCAGAGGCCCTTGCTGGACATACACATGCTTCACTTGCAAAGAATAAACCTTGTTTTATAGGCCAGTTAGATTTGGGGGTTGTTTGTAATGCAACAAAATCTCTTATATCTTATATGATCCAGAAAGAAAATACAGATAATTTTACCATAAAATCCAATGCCTCAGAGGTTAGAGAAAAGATAATCAGAGATACAATTAGAGTAAAAATAAAATAAATATGTTATCTACATAGCACTACTCCTTAATCTTTTTGTTCAATATCTAAGCCTTTCCTCATAATATTGGTGTGTGGATAACTTTAAAAAAAATACCATCAAAAATTGACAGCTCATCGGAATCATGCTATCCTAGCATCACGTGTTCCAGACTCTACAGACCAAAATATTAATAATGGAATTCTTGATATCATATGATTCTAATCAGGGAATTAGTGAAAAAGATTGTGAATCAATCGTGAAGAAAAATTCAATGTCATTAGAGTTTAGGCTGAGAGACAGATAGTACTTAGAAGAGAATGTCAAAGTTGAAATTGAGCAAGATAATGAATAAATAGTAATGAGACATCAATAAATAGGAATCCACAATGCCAATTTTTCACAAGCTAAGAATGGTCAAGATCCGTGAGTTTATAATATTTGTGGTCAGAGCATCATGGAGAGTTCTTGCTGAAGGTTATGCAAAAGATTTTTGGGCCTCATGTGGAGGTCTTCTATTAAGAATTTTAGGAAATGTTGCGGGTACTTTAAGACAACATCCAAATATTCATTACATTGAGCTTAAGGACTCTCACTTTTGTATGACTAGAAAGTTTTGCTCTCTGCATCTAAGGGAGGACAGCTATCTGCTGTTGAGGCTGAGGGAATAAAGACAAGAAATAACATGAGCAAGCCTAACTCTTCTTGCAATCGAGCATAGCAAAAATCACATGTTTGGGTGCTTTAAAGCCCTGATTTCAAATTCATACTCCAAAACTGTCAACAAATATGCTGAGCTTCACAGAAAAAAAAAAAAAAAAAAAAAAAAAAAAAAAACAACAACTATTCAAGATCCCTTCTTTGAAAATTTAGAAATGCTTTTTGCCTCTTTTGTAACTAGTTAGACATACTTGCATATTATTTTGTTATCGTTTCTATATGTGAGATTACATTTAAAAAATAGTGTGATGGAAAGGCATGTGTTCTTGATAGAGCAGTAGATATAAAAATGCTTTCAATTCCTGAGTAGCCATGATAAAAAACAAACAAAAAAAAAACGAAAACAAAACAAAACAAAACCAGGCATGTACTTGTCAATACAAGAGTTCTAAAGTATTTTGTTTTATTTACCCAAACTCTTTTTTTTTTTAAATGGAGTCTCACTCTGTGGCCAGACTGGAGTGCAGAGGCATGATCTCTACTCACTGCACCCTCTGCCTACTGGGTTCAATCAATTCTCCTGCCTCAGCCTCCAGAGTAGCTGGGACTGTAGGTATCCACCACCACGCCTGGCTAATTTTTGTGTTTTTAGTAGACACGGGCTTTCACCATGTTGGCCAGGATGGCCTTGGCCTCTTGACCTCTTGATCCACCTGCCTTGGCCTCCCCAAGTGTTGGGATCACTGGTGTGAGCCACCTCACCTGGCCATATTTACCCAATCTCTTATCTAAGATGTAGTTGTCTTTTAAGAAATGCTTTTATTCTTCAATTAAATAGTAATAATAGCTGTATGGAGAAAGAAGCAATATTTAGTCATTGAGAATAAGAGTTGCATCTAGGGTATTTACTATGTTTACACACAATTCAAGTGAAGTCTGTCAATGTGTCTTAGTGTAGGCAAAATGATTTTTCTGTTGAAATAAAGGCTTTTCTTCTCAGATGAACATAGATTTGTGCAGAGCCAGGTACCTGCAGATTCCTAGTTATGGAATGAAAACCTGAATGAAAGGCAGGCTGGCGTTCTGGCTTTTGTTTGATTCCCTGTACTAAATAGATCTCTGAAATTATCAACATCTATTTGTACTTAGATTATAAGAAAATAACAATTATGCTCTTCTCACCTTCTTTTCAGAAACTAGAGTGATTATAACTCATAGTACATCTAAATGCATAGTACTATGTACACATGTGTATGTATAAAAAGCTGAAATGTACAAAGATCTTCATCTGTCTCACTTATACTCACCTGAAATTGAACTGGAATTAACACAAAAGATTGATATAAATATCTATTCAAAAAGGCTTGAGGCTTTCTAAAAGTTTCGAATTCTACTCACTGAAGAAATTTATCCATATGTGTATTGGCCAAATCATAAAAACTTATTCCAGAAGCATAACAAGGAAAACCTGTAGAACGTACAGATGATTCTCAAAGAAAAAGCCAGCAGAGAATAGTCAGTCTTAGTAGTCTCCACTCAGGGTGGTGTGAACAGAACTGTGGAATTAACACTAATATAAATGGAAACAGTCTATTTATAGAGACTGATAAAAGAAAAACTTCAGCCAAATTAAATTTAAAGGAGTTTAATTGAGCAATGAATGATTCACAAATTGGGTAGCCCTAGATCACAGCAATTCACAGAGCCTCCAGCACAGCCGTGTGGTGGAAGATTTATAGCACAAAAGGAAAACGTCATACAGAATCAGAAGTGAAGTTCAGAAACAGCTGGATTGGTTAGACCTGGTGTTTGCCTTATTTGAACAATTTAAACACTCAGCAGTGTATTAATGCTTGAAGTATGGCCACTGAGATTGGCCAAGACTCAGCTATTGATGCAGCTGCATACTCCTAAATTACGCTTTCAATTTTGTCTACCAATTAAGCTAGGTTGCACTTCATCCACAAGGACTCAAATATAGAAGTACAGAGTCCTTCTCCCATATTTAGTTTGCATTTTAGCTTGAATTATTTATAGAGCACTATATAATATCTAAAGCAACCAATAGACTGTCTGGTTTTATTGCTATGGAATGTTTCATTGGCCAGCTTATCCCCCCACTATTGCAACCTGGAACTCCTGTGCTGAAGCCTTAATTCCCAGTAACTCAGAAGGTGGTTGTATTTGGAGATGGGAACTTCAAAGAGGTTAAGGGGGGTAAAATGAAGTCATATCAGTAGGGGCTAATTCAAATGTGACCCTTGTACTTATAACAACAAGATATTAGGACACAGGCAACCCAACATAGAGGTGATCATGTGAGGATACAGCAATAAGATGATCATCTACAAGCCAAAGACAGGCCTCAGAATTAAATCAACCCTGTTGACACATTGATCTCCAAAACTGTACGAAATGAATTATTGTGGTTGGGTGCAGTGGTTCACACCTGTAATCCCAGCATTTTGGGAAGCCAAAGCAGGTGGGTTACTTGAGATCAGGGGTTTGAGACCAGCCTTACCAACATGGTGTAATCCTGTCTCTACTAAAATTACAAAAGTAGCCAGGCATGGTGGCTCACACCTGTAGTCCCAGCTATTTGGGTGGCTGAGGCAGAAGATTCACTGGAACTCAGGAGGCAGAGGTTCGTTCCAGTGAGCTGAGATCATGCCATTGCACTTCTGTCTGGGGGACAGGGCAAGACTCCATCTCGAAAGAAAGAAAAAGAGAGAGAGGAAAGAGAAAAGAAAGAAAGATAGAAAGGAAAGAAAAAGAAAGAGAGAGAGAAAGAAAGAAAAGAAAAGAAACAAAATAAAAGAGAAAATTTTGGTTTAAGCCACTAGTCTAGGGTCCATCTCACAGAGGAGTTTCTTATCTTTTCTCAACTTTCACAGTAAAATCTTCAGATCTACCATTCCTAGCAACAACTGAATAACGACGTTTAAATGAGGTGAAGTATTTGTATTGATTTTGGTATGCTTTTTGTTTATATCTAATATATATATGGCATTTTAGAAAACGTTTCTTAAAGTTAAGGTTTTCAATAATGAAGATATTTCAGGATAACTTGTTGAAATGTTGTGACAAATCAGAATATCACTTGGTTAATAGCTGTGGTAGGATGCGAAGTTAGGCATAATCTTGAATCCCTTCTTGAATTCACACTCCATGTTTCCTTCCACTAAGACATGAAATCTGTATTTCTCCACATTTGACTCCAGGCAGGCTGATGACTTGCCTTGTCAGATAAAATACAGCAGCTGGGTCAAGACCCAGCGTAAACTTTGAGAAGCCCTCTGCACTTCTCTCTTTGTCATGAAAGTCGTCCTCTCCATGAGCAGAAACCTGGATGATGAGACATGTGGCTTAGTCATCCTCTTTACATGAGTCAACCAACTACCAGCTGCCACAGACCTGAATTAAGCTATGTTGACTTCCCAGTTCCCTCCCCATCCATGAACTTTGCAGACAAAAATTAGAAAGTCCAGCTAAGATTAGACAAGCCTCATCTAGCTCAGAAGAAATATCCAGCATGCCTGGGGACTTCTGAGCATTAACTGTTATCTAGCCACTGAATTCTAGGGCATTTTGTTACATGGGGTAGCTACTACTGGAGCCATTTCTGCTTTTCATCTGGGATGTGACTTCTGTTTGTTACATTTTTGGGTAGAATTTTATTGTCATCTAATTAAGCTTCTTTCTTTTAATGTAATCTAAAAGTCATTATATCTACTTATCTAAAATTATTTATATAGCATGACATAGAATATGTTACTTAAAATGTACAAAATGCATACTAATCCCTTTTTAAATATACAGAAATGTTACTCTGTCAACAGATCTTCTCTATGTGATCGATTAATCTCCTTTATCTAAAAGCACACATAGGCACACAAACATATACACATACCAAAAGTAGAAGTTAAATTGTTTATTATTTAGCAAGATTTAGAAAACAAACTTCTGAAATCAATGTTTGAAAGATACTGGGTTGGGTTATAGATCTTTACAGGTTATTTTTTCACTACTGATTTACAACCAAGAGTCTTTTTAATCATATTACTATGCACTATACTTCCTCCCAGAATTTATTATGCATACTTGAAGCTCAACCAGTGTTTGCTTCCTGGATGAATTAATTTGAAAGGAAACATGAGGGAAAGGACTCTGATTTTCTCATTGGTTTTATTCTCCATATAATTCATCAGGGCTATGAATGTAGTATGAATTTAATAATGAATGTTCCTTGAATGTATAAATGCATGAAAGCTGATGACATAGCCAGGAATCGAGCAGATAACAACTATGGACCCTTATTTATAAATCACCTTTCTAATGCAGAAGATAGTGGAGGTATCCCCTTTCCCAAAGCCCATCTTAAGTCTGTATTTCTTTCCCTCACTTCATTTTCAATGGTATAACCATTCAAACCCTTGACTTTCTTTAACATTTTGAATTCATTCTTCTCCCTTCAACTTAATGTGTGTAGCTGAAATACTTTTTGACTGTTTTATTCTTGGCTACTTTGGGGTTTGCTTGAAACACAAAGCTTGGCAATGGTCTACTAGTCAGGTGTCCCAGTCAATATGGTCCAGCTCCCCATTAATAAGCTATTTGGATTGCTAAGGTTGAGGCTGGTATGGATTCCTCCTCACAGATTTGATACATTTTATTTCTGTAGAGCTGCGGAACTACAAGCCTAGAAATTTCTAATACCGTCTTATTACTCTCTCCATGGAACTTAATATTTAGCTTTTTCCCTCCTTGGAACTTTTCTGCATGCATCCCCGAGTTCATCACTACATGCACTTCCTTGGCTGTGCCTCGACATTGCCTAGCGTTTGAAGCTGTCTCCGCTGTTATACTCAATATGTTCTTTTCAATGATTAATCACTGGCTGTATTTGCGAGGGCTGCTCTAAGAACATACCACAGACCTCGTTGCTTAAAAAACAGCAATTTGTTGAGGCTAGAGCTCCAAAATCAAGATGTTAGCAGAGCCTGTCCCTTCTGTGGCCTGTGAAGGAAGGATCTGCCCCAAACTTTGTTCATTCTTTTGTTGATGTATATCTTAATATTTAGTTTGAACTAATAATCTTTGCACAATTAAAACATTTACTTATATTGTACTATTTACTTGGTGACAAAGACTCTGTCTTTGACCACATGTTAGCCTGACTTCTCTAAGCACATCTTCTCTCTATGTCTGCCTGTGGTCCTCTCCTCTCTATGTCTTTACATCATCTCCCTATTTGTGGTTTAGTATTTATCTTCTTCCTTTTCATAAGGACATGTTGGATTAGCGTTGTGTTGGATTAGGGTCCACACTAATGACCTCACTTGAATTTGACTATCTCTATAAAGACACTATCTCCACATAAGGTTACACTTTGAGGTATTGGGGGTTAGGATTTCAACATATGATTTTTAGGAGGGTAAAATTCAGCCCATAACACCAGTTACAATCTTAAATTGATGGTACTGATTACTTGAGCTTAGAGTTGTTTAGATTTACAGAAAAATTTGCAAGGATACTGTGGAGAGTTTTATAAACCACACACCTCACCCAGGGTCTCATATTGTTAAAGCCTTACATGACTTATTGTAGAACATTTGTCATAACTAAAAACTCAATATTAGTACGATAATATGAATGTAGTCTACACTTACTTTGGATTTCACCATTTAAACAGTTTTCCCCTAATGACTGTTTTCTTTTTTTGGTTCCTCTCAGGACACCACATCACCCTTATATTTAATATATTCATATTTTCTTCAGGGTTGTGACTGTTTCTCTGACTTTCTTGACTTCTACGTTTTGAGGATTCCTGGTCAGATATTTTCCAGAGTAACTCTCAATGTGGTTTCTTCTAATGTTTCTCTCGTGGTCAGACTGCTGTTATGGGTTTGGGAGACCAATACTGCAGAGGTGAAGTGCCTTTCTTGTCACATCCTATGAGGCATGTTTGCCGTCACCATGACTTATCAATTGTGATGTCAGCCTTCATTATTTGGCAAAGGTCATGTGACCATTGCCAGGTTTCACCACTGTCAAGTTACTCTTGTCTCCCTTTCCTTATATAAGGCTTTGGAATCAAGCTGCTCAGTACAGCCTACTCTCAAAGTGGGAAGGGGTCAAGTTGAAATTTTTTTTTTTTGAGATGGTAATTTGCTCTGTCACCAGGCTGGCGTGCAGTGGTGTGATCTTGGCTCACTGCAACCTCTGCTTCTCAGGTTCAAGAGGTTCTCCTGCTTCAGCCTCCCAAGTAGCTGGGACTACAGGTGCATGCCACCACACCCAGCTAATTTTTCTATTTTTATTAGAGATGGGGGTCTCAATCTCTTGACCTCAACCTCACTCAGCCTCCCAAAGTGCTAGAATTACAGGCATGAGCCACTGTGCCTGGCCAGCTGATTTTTAAAGTTGTTTCTTTTTTCTATTTTGACATTTATACTACCAGATGGAGTTTCTCTTCCATGCTTAATTAAATTGAAAGTCTGAGTATTTTATTTCTTCATTCAATTACGATTACTTAGAGGCATGTAAAAACAAGCAAATACGTTGATGAGTTTACCAAAGAAACATTCCTATAGAATCCAGGATAAATATGAAGAAATGTATTAAGTTATTCTCCTCTACATATGGTTTTTTCCCCCCGAACATCAGACATTTTATAGCACTCACTGAGAAATCAGCAGTTTGTTGAGTCTCTGACAGGAATCAATTCTGGGTTAAGCAACACCAGTTCAACATCGCAAGCTATTAATGAATCTTCCAAAGCCTGTATTTCCCTGACAGAAACAAACTAGGTAAGCAAGCACTGAAAAACCACAATTTTGTCTCATGTAACATAAAAGAAGGTGTTTTCTCAGCCTTCACTGTAACGTATATGGAAATACATTGACACACATTTTCAGTTAACTGGGTGCTCAACTGCTTGCCAAACCTTCGCATATATCAGCCCTACATCTTTGCTGTCAGAAAGAAGAGTGCTTTCGAAGTACAAATTTCCTTACTTTCTAATTGGTCTAATTGAAAACAACATTATTAATTTTCGCCAAATTTTAGTGGATTACCTTCCAAATTGAAATCATCAATAGCAAATAATTCATATCCATTGAAGAGCAAATCTGGTTAAAATTCTGCCAATGCAATTGCAAATACGGACTACTAATAGGCTCACTTCAAGAATCCATTAATTATAGTCAATGAGTTGGGAAAACCAAACATGCTATCTCCCAGGATTAACAATGCTGGTCTTGCCCTAGTCTTCATATAGAAGCAGTAGCTCAGATTTTCTTTCAGCATGACTGATTGTGGATTGCACCTGCCCTATCTAGCTGGTGTTTGCAAAATGGTAAGGCATCTGACATAAGGACATCCAATCCACAAGTTGCCCAGTAGTTTGAAGCTCTAAATTCTTGGCCCATAAGGGATAATGATGGCTGACTTATATAAATTAGGTTGTCTCTGAGAGACTGGATGTGAAATAGAGAGAATCAAGATATTTATTATTAAAAGAAGATATGCAAAGAGAAGCCATGAGGCAGAAGAGTTTATTCATGCTTACAATGGAAAAGCAGAATGTAATTTAATAAATTCCACTTATTGAAGCAACAAATGGAGCAATAGCTTGATATTCCATCCCTCAAATTGTATCATATCCTTCCAATATGCATATAACATTCTGGATTCAGTGTTATTCTGGTGTAAAGCTAGTCCTGAGTTTATTTTCCATATTTCTGCATGTAGCCTTCCATTACTTGAATGATAACTGATCTTTGAAACCAAAACAATGACTTACTTACACAAATATTTTATACTTCAGTGTTTTTTATTTTTTCTGTGATCGACATGATCACCCATTTTTACTGGGTCAAAATAATTTGAAATGTCCAGCAATAATCATCTTTTTCTTGTTCTACAGCACAGGATTTCTATGTTCCAAACAAACATTTTTCAATGTTTAAGCAAAATGCAAAAAACTGCTATAAGAATAAATGCTTAGAATTCCCTACCGAGTCATATATACCAAGAAGGGGTATATTGAATTAGTGAGAACACAAGTAAGTGATCTCAGCTTTCATGAGAGAACCTTAACCTTGTTTCTGCTGGCGAAAAATTCAGAGAATGTTGCCGGGTAAGGCGGCATATGCCTACAATCCCAGCACTTTGGGAGGCAGAGGCAGGAGGATTGCTTGAGTCAGGGTGACGTCCTGTCTCTACAAAAAATACAAGAATTAGCTGGGTGTGGTGGTATGTGCCTGTAATTCCAGTTACAGGCTGGAGGCGAGAGGATCACTTGAGCCCTGGAAGCCAAGGCTGCAGTGAGGCATTATTGTGCTGCTGGACTCCAGCCTGGGCAACAAGGTGAGACCCTGTCTCAAAAAAAAAAAAAAAAAAAAAAAAATTACAGAATATTTGTAAATCCCAACCATGATATTATATGATTACTTATAAATTTAACTTACTATGACTGATTTAAAAGACTTGCCAATACCTGGCTGGGAAACATTTCATCTGAGGAAATAGGCAAAGTTATTCTACCTATTCTTCAGGTATTTTTAAGTCAACTTTGGTTTTAAATAAGCTATTAGGTCTTCAGGTTTAGCTAATTTTAATATCTTAAAATTATTAACATTTTTATGTTATGTTTGCTCTTATAACAAAGGTTGTATTGCGGGTAGGAAATCCTGTGAATAATTTCTCAGCATTAACTGTTGAATGTTACGTTATTTCCTTGGATAAAGTTTTACATATACATATCTAACATAATGTACAGCAGTGTTAATTGCATCTATCCTTGTAATGTTATGTTTTATTTATTTTAATGAATAAACTTGCTATATTAGTCCATACCATTAGCAGACTTTCATTTCAGAGAGTCGGTAGTGTATAACGGGTTTAAATGTCAGAATTTAAATCTTATTTACTTAAATCTAATTCTTACTATCTATGACTTACTAACTATTAGATCTTGGGCAGGTCCCTTAATTTATCTGAGTGCATTAGTCACGATTCTCTATAGAAACAGAACCAATAGTATATATAAATATAGATAGATAGATATAGATAAGTAAGAGAGAATTTGCTACAGGAATTGGCTCATATGCTTATGGAGGCCAAGAAGTCACATAAGCTGCTTATGAAAGCTAAAAAATCAGAAAAGCCGGTGGTGTAATTTAAGTCCAAATCTGAAGGACTTAGAACCAGGGGAGCTAAAGTTGTAACATCCAGTATAAAGCCAAAGGCCTAAAAAGCTGGGGGCTGCTGATGAAATCCTGGATTACAGAGTTCCAAGAACCACTGGCTCCAATGTCCAATGGCAGGGAATGTATGTCCCATTTCCAGAAGAGACAGAATGAATTTAGCTTTCCTCCACTTTTTGGTCCGTATCTGCCTTCAACAGTTGGATGATGCCCATCCACACTGGTGAGGGTGGGTCTTCTTTACTTAGTCCGCTGATTCAAATGCTAATCTCTCCTGGAAGTACCCTCAGAGACACACCCCTAATACAATAGCTGTCTGTGCATCACTCAACCCAAACAAGTAGACACATAACCATCACACTGGAAATTAGATTTTTCCAACTGCAAAGTGTGAATAACAATGCTTTTTATATCAGAGGATCCTTGTAAAGATTTAAAAAGATAATATATAGAAAATATTTGAATAGTGCTGGACACAAATATCAAGATAAGATTTCAAAATTCATTTTTTTGTGTGTGTCAGCATATTTATTGCCTACAACCTTTTAGTGTTTGAGGGCAAAGAGGTAAGATAAGAATATAATTACAGGCTGGGTATGGTGGCTCACACCTGTAATCCCAGCGCTTTGGAAAGCCAAGGAGGGTGGATCACCTGAGGTAAGGAGTTAGAGACTAGCCTGGCCAACATAATGAAACCCCATCTCTACTAAAAACAAACAAAAAAAATTAGCCAGGCATGGCAGCCCATGCCAGTAGTCCCAGGCTGAGGCAGGAGGATCTCTTGAACCTGGGAGGTGAAGATGGCAGTCAACTGAGATCTTGCCACTGCACTCCAGCCTTGGTGACAGAGCGAGACACCATCTCAGAAGAAAATATAGGCTGGGTGCGGTGGCTCATGCCTGTAATCCCAGCACTTTGGGAGGCCAAGGTGGGTGGATAATGAGGTCAGGAGATCAAGACCATCCTGGCCACCATGATGAAACCAGATCTCTACTAAATACAAAAATATTAACTGGGCATGGGTGGTGCATGCCTATAGTCCCAGCTACTAGGGAGGCTGAGGCAGGAAAATTGCTTGAAACCAGGAGGTGGAGATTGCAGTGAGCCAAGATCGCACCACTGCACTACAGCCTGGGTGACAGTGTGAGACTCTTCTCAAAAAGAAAAAAAAAAGTATACAGGTACGTGTATGTATGTGTGTGTGTGTGTGTGTGTGTGTGTGTGTGTATAATTATAAGAAGGATATATACAAAAATTAGCTGGACATGGTGGTGTGCACCTATAGTCCCAGCAACTTGGAAAGCTGAATTGGGAGGATCTTTTGAGCTTGGGAGGTGGAGGTTGCAGTGAGCTGAAATTGTACCACTACGCTGCAGCCTGGGTGACTGAGTGAGATCTTTTCTCAAAGTAAATAAATAAATGAAGGTTAGGAAAAAAAGAAAAAAATGATAAGACAGCAGAAGGGAAGGGAAGATGTGGTGTTTACTGCATTCTTAAGCATATAGATTTTTTAATAAATTAGGATTAGTCAGACACCTTTATTCTTGTGACTGCTTTGGTTATCTTTATTTTTTTCCTTTGCACTTTGATATAAATAGATTTTACACAAAGTAAGTTGTGAAAGCATGTGGCCAGTACTTTCTCAGGAAAGTTAGATAAAAATAACCTGAATATTTTAGAGGAATAGGGTAATAAATGCAGCTGCAGTCTTAAAATAGTGCATGTTTAATTTCTGAGCTGTGTGTATTCTACTTCTTAAATATGCCTATTATTATGTAAGTTAGAAAAAAGGAAGCAAAATATGGCATTTAAAACAGCTTAAATTCAAAAGAGTGCAAACTATGGCAATCTACTGTAAATGGTAAATATGGAAGTTAATCTTGCTAGTTGGTCATAAGGGTGCTATTTTCGGTATGTTCTATAGTATTGGTCTACTTCATTTGCTCTAGCATAAATCTGTTTCTCAGTGGAAATAATTGCATGCCCTCTCCAAATGTAGGAAGCACTGATTCAAAACATAAAGCAAAATTAGCGTGATCTGGAGATTAATGTCAAAAGAACATATAACAAGCTTGATTTACTCTGATGATTCATTTTGATTCAGGTTAGCACACATGAATGTGTGTGGTACTGTTGAAAAGAGCAATCATGGAAAGAATTAAGAGGGGTGCAATAGAAAAACGAGAAATATGAGAACTTGTTTCTATTGTAAAATTTGAGCTGACATCAACTTGTGTCAAAATCCCCATATGAAACCTGTAGCATTATAACTAACTCCATTAGTAAATTTTTAGACCACCATAGAGCCAAGAGATAGAAATGCCATTATTGTTATATTAAAATCTAATACTAATATTAAGATATATTATTAATATCTAATATATCTTCCCATTAAAAGTTGAAAAACATTTTAAACTTTTTTTATCGGAAACTATGGGTATACGCAAATTTTTACATATCAGGATATCTTGGCATGAGTAGATATGTTGTCCATCTGCCTACTTTTGCAAGGTATTCTTTTTTTTTTTTTTTTTTTTTTTTTCTGAGATGGAGTCTTGCTGTGTCACTCAGCCTGGAGTGGAGTGGCGTGATCTCAGCTCACTGCAATCTCTGCCTCCCTCGTTCAAGCAATTCTCCTGCCTCAGTGTCTTAAGCAGCTAGGATTACAGGCGCGCCACCACACCCAGCTAATTTTTGTATTTTTAGTAGAGATGGGGTTTCACTATGTTGGACAGGCTGGTCTCGAACTCCTGACCTTGTGATCTGCCCACCTTGGCCTCCCAAAGTGCTGGGATTACAAGCATGAGCCACTGCACCCAGCCGCCAGTTACTCTTCTTAGCTATCCTCTCAAAACTTTAGTCAAGATTCTAATGCCTCCATAAGCATATAAGCCTATTCCCATAATAAATTATCTCTTATGTATTTATAGTTCCTAATATTAATTTGTGGCTTTGCAAATATGAATTATCTATACCATTAATATGTGAACCCCAGATATCTGAGGCAGGTCTCAGTTAATTTAGAAAGTTTGTTTTGCCAGGCCGGGCGCGGTGGCTCAAGCCTGTAATCCCAGCACTGTGGGAGGCTGAGGCGGGTGGATCACGAGGTCAAGAGACCGAGACCATCCTGGTGAACATGGTGAAACCCCGTCTCTACTAAAAATACAAAAAATTAGCTGGGCATGGTGGTGCGTGCCTGTAATCCCAGCTACTCAGGAAGCTGAGGCAGGAGAATTGCCTGAACCCAGGAGGCGGAGGTTGCGGTGAGCCGAGATCGCGCCATTGCACTCCAGCCTGGGTAACAAGAGCGAAACTCTGTCTCCAAAAAAAAAAAAAAAAAAACAGAAAGTTTGTTTTGCCAAGGTTAAGGACGTATGCCTATGACACAGCCTCAGGAGTTCCTGAAGACATGTGTCCAAGGTGGTCAGAGCACAGCTTGGTTTTACATATTTTAGGGAGACATGAGACTCCAGTCAACATACGAAAGGTGAACATTGGTTAGATCGGGAAAGGTGGGAGAACTGAAAGTAAAGGAAGGACAAGTCAAAGTGAGGAAGACGCTTCCAGGTCACAGGTAGATAAGAGACAAATGGTTGCATTCTTTTGAATTTAGGATTCGCTTCTCCAAAGGAGGCAATCAGATACGCATTTTTCTCAGTGAGCAGAGGGGTGACTTTGGATAGACTAGCAGGCAGGTTGACCCTAAGTAGTTCCCAGCTTGACTTTTCACTTTAGCTTAGTGATTTTGGGGGCCTAAGATTTATCTTCCTTTCACAGATACAAAACCCACAACACAATTATCTGTCTAAAGGTTTAATAGTTATAAAACATTACTGCAAATGAGGAAAGAAGGTGCAGATTCTCATTGCTGCCTTCATTGCTCTCTTACTAGAGATTCTCAAAATTTCAGATGCATCATGTGTGAAAATAGGTTGGAGAACATTCTATCTTGTTTTGGATGATGTAACAAGTGGAAAAATGCACCATTCACACCACCTACCATAGGAAGCAGACTGACAGCTGCAGCCATCACTTCTCCAGAACTACCACTGCATGCACGCCATGGCCAGGTTTCTGTGGGGAGCTTCCAGTTAATGACTGCACAGTGGGGATGCTACGGCAGACCCATTTCTGCAAGATGCAGAACTCCTCAAATGGGAGACCTGAGCATGAGGATTCCTCATGGGCTTGATCAAAGCTTTCTTTTAACTGTGCTGTCGTTCAAGACACTTTCTACTCTTCCCCTCTCCTTCAGTTTTCAGAAATGAAACTCAGTCTGATTGTTCTGCTTACCTTTGACTCCCTTGATATGTTGAACAGGTATTCCCCCAATAAATCTTGCACATCTAATTTCATTTTGGATTCTGCTTCTAGAAGAAACCAAACTAACATATCATTTTGAATATGTCAGTCTTCATCACTGATATATTGAAAATATATATTAAGGAATCATTCCTTAGCATTACTCTGTGAATCAGAGAAAATCCAGCATTGCATTTAATTTATTCAGTTATTCAAACACTCAGTAATTATTGAGGACTTGCTATGTATAGATGTAGATACAGTTTTGTCTCTCAAATACTACCTTCATAATTCATATGATCACAGAGTTGGGATTACTAGCATGATAGGAATTTTCAACTCTTATTTTGGTGAGAATCAAATAAAATCTCAGAGATTTTTAAAAATGTGTTTTATTTTTTGTTTATATTTCCGTATATAAACAACAATGTGTAGTTCATTCAGGTATAACATCATTGAGGTGCTTCAACTGGACTATGCCCTATTCAGCTTTCATTTACTTGAGCTGACTCACCCAGTAGCACAGTCTTGTTTAGCTGTCTCTCCTGTTCCAGCTGAGCTCTCCCCAATAGAACCGTAATTGTTCCTTTTTAATAAATTACATTTATTTCAATTTTTTAAAACTATTTATTAAATTAATGAATGCTTACTTTCTTTTATGTGCCACTCTGCATAAGGCACTTGGGAACAAAAGGAAACAAAATATCTTGATCAAGTTTACCTTCCAGAGTACCTGAGAAAGTGTATGAGGATGTTCACTCTCCTCAACGTGTGCCAGTTGGAATCATATCCAGAATCCAAGCAATGGCTTCTTATTTTGCACTGACGGGGTGGTGGTGGTGATGGTGAAGGCTGGGGTTTAGTGACCATATTTACTAGAGATGCACACACATGGACACAAGCTTTTGATATGGAAGTGCTGGGAAGGGAAGGGTGTGGTCCCTTTAAATGATATGGAAGTGGGTAAGGAAAAGCTGGGTAGAGGAGGCGGTAAGGACGCGCAGGGAGCTAGGTCTTCATGCCCAAATGTCGCATTTTCCAAGACTACCCTGGTCTATCACACCACCATCCAGGGCCTATAAAATCCCAAGACCTTAGCAAGGCTCCCCCATCTGCTGAGAGCTACTTCCACTCAATAAAACTTTGCACTCATTCTCCAAGCCCAGGTGTGATCCGATTCTTCTGGTACACCAAGGCAATAACCCCAGGATACAGAAAGCCCTCTGTCCTTGTGACAAGGTAGAGGGTCTAATTGAGCTGGTTAACACAAGCCACCTCTTGACCGCAAAATGAAAAGAGCAAAACTAAAAGAGCACCTGTAACACACGTCCACTGGGGCTTCAGGAGCTGTAAACATTGACCCCTGGACACTGCCATGGGGCTGGAGCTCCTCAGCCTGCCATCTGTGTGCTCCCCTAGAGGTTTGAGCAGTGAGGCACTGAAGAAGCGAGCCACACCCCCATCGCATGCCCTGCGAGGGAGATAAGGGAAACTTTCCCATTTCACTTTCACATTGAGTACTACTTCCAAAAGGCTTGAAAACTCAACACTGATTTTCTCTTTTGCCTTAATTAACTGTATCTCTGCCTCCCACAGCCTCTAGATTTTCCGTGCAACTATTTCTTACATTATTACACATCAGGCCAGTACATAATAACAGAAGCTGTGATGCGCCTGGAGAAAGAAAAGGAAAAACAGACATAGGTTGAAGCCTTCCAGGATAGGACACTTGCAGCTTATTTGCTGAGTATCTACTTTAGAATCATGAGGCTTAAAGTCACACCTTCTGAAAAGAGGAAGCAGATGTGGCTGCAAGAATTTATGTAAACTACTTTCTAAGGGGCTATTGTTACATATATTAGGATGTTCTCATCTCCCATTTAATCCTTATTAAATCACATAATTTACAGATATTTATGGCTCTTTTTGGCTTCAACATTCAGTAATTTAACTAAAATTAGACATTAACAAAAAGTCACTGAGATTAGAATTTCTTAATTTTACTTCTTTATGTAGGAATACTTACTAATATGCAAATTGTCTTATAAGTTCTGAATCCTAATTTCTTTTAAGGCACATGGATTAGTCCCTTATAGAAGAACTTCTTTCAAAATGAGGTTGTCACAGAAGCATATAAGCCAATAGTAATTATAATATAAATGCTATATTATAAAGAGCTTGGCCCTATTAATTTCTTATTTTTGTATTTTTCAAAGAGCAACATAAAGCATTTCTCTAAGTAATATACCACACATGCATTTCACAACTTTGTTTTTTCTTCTAGCAAATGAAAATGGATTCACTATCAGATTTGTGGTATAAAATCTGATACATCTATGAAGTCTCAATAAACCAGAACTGCAAATAATATTATTTCATTTCATTCCTAAGAAAAGAAGGACTCCCCTCTCATTCTCAATCATACATCTCATACATACACACACAGTCACACATACACATACATATCAAAGCTTACTTAAAAATAAAACAAAATGCCTCCTCAACTTGCCAGGTGCAATAAACCGAGTGTTTATGTCCTCTCAAAATTCCAACGTTGAAATCCTAACCCCCATGGTGATGGCATTTGAGAGTGGGGCCTTTGAGAGGTGATCAAGGCTCTTCTTGAATGGAATCAATCCCCCTATAAAAGATGCTCCGGAAAAATCCCTTGTCTATTCCACTTTGTGAGCATACTGAGAGAAGCCGTCTGTCTACATGGAAGGAGGGCCTCTCCAGTGCATATATGCCAGCTCCTTGACCTAGGACCCTCCAGCCTCTAGAACTGAATAATAAGTATCGGTTGTGTATTATCAGCATATTACATTTATGTTATAGTAGCCTAAATAGACTAAGACACCAGAGGTTAGTGCACAAGTAACTTCAGTCCATCCTTTCCACTAATATATGGTGCTTATGATAAAAATCATTATGAAGTCATGGTAAGTCACTCAATAAAGAAAATAAAAGTAACTGTCTTTTATAAAATATACTCACTAGTTATAGGTTTGGACACAAAAGTTCTTCCACCTTTCAACTCGATTTAAAAGAAAACATTAATAGAAAATTTAATTAATATCCCAATTCCTAGACATCTCCACTCCACACCATTCTAGCCACTCTAGTAAGTAGCCACTTGGAAAGCAGTTCACATAACTTCTTGCAGCCACAATCGCTGCCTCTCTTCAGAAGTCATAGCTTTACATGCCACAATTCTAAACTAGATGCTCAGTATTGAAGCTGCCAGCGTGCTACCCTGGAGTTTCAACCTATGTCTGCTGTTTTTTCTTTCTCCAGGCGCACGGACGTTTCTGCTATTATGCACTGGCCCAATGTGTAATAATGTAAGAAATGGTTGAACAGAAAGCCAGACGCTATGGAGAGCAAAGACGAAATTAATCAAGGAAAATGAGAAAATCATTATTGAGTTTAAAAGACTTTGAGTAAGAAAGAGAACACTAACAGAAGATTAACCAGAAAATGTGACTAATATCACAATTCCTAAGTGTCTCCACTTATTGCCATTCCTTTATCTAATTCAACTGTATGTCGTCCTACCATACAATTGAAATATATAAAAGTCTTTACATCTATATATTAATAGTAAAACTGCAATTTGAAAGAAAAATGGTAAAAAAGAAAATAATTTGTTCAGAAGAACATTAACTCTCAGGATTAAGAGGCCATAACTATAAAAACAATTCCAGTCCAATTACCAGTTACAATGTTATTAAAAGTGAAGTTCCTTGATCTGAGTGTTGTTGAGATGAAGTCACATTTTTCAAAGTTCAAATAAAAATGATTTTAAAAAGTGACATTTAAAAGGCCCTGGTAAAGCACTATAAAATAGTCAGTGAGTTTTCAACGTTTGTACACAATCATGAGTATATTTAATATTATATTTCCATGAGCTCTTAAAAAATATTTTCAAAACATGGTGTGAGACCTCAAAGGGACCATTTTGTGAAAGTTGCATTCCAAACTACAGTTCTGCAGAAACGTGTACTATTACACTGCTACCAAGTGGCCCTTTGCTATTAAAAAGAAAGATTTACCTGAGCAATGATCAGCAGTGGTTCAGCACATTACTTTCAATCAGCAATTTTTCTTGAATGACTCTCACAGGACAGGCATGATGCACGGCCACTCTGATATATTCTTTTCTGAAAGTAGAGAACAGTTATTCCTCCAGGCAAAACATCCCAAAGGCGAACATGTATCTGTAACAAATGCAGAGGAAAAACAATTTACAGTGACTCCAGTTTGGTGGAAATGGTCAGATCAGACCTGATTGGGATATGAAAGAAATAATTGAGTATGATTTTATAGTCTACTAAAATACAATAAAGGAACTAACATGAGTGTGATGGTTAATACTGTCGATGTGATTGGATTGAGGCATACAAAGTACTAATCCTGGGTGTGTCTGTGTAGGTGTTGCAAAAAGAGATTAACATTTGAGTCAGAGGGCTGGGGAAGGCAGATCCACCCTTAATCTGGTGGGCACAATCTCATCAGCCTCCAGCAAATATGAAGTAGGCAGAGGAACGTGAAAAAGAGACACAGGCCTAGCCTCCCTGTTTTGGATGTTTTCTGCTGTTCTGGATGCTTTCTGATCTTGACTATCTGACTCCAAGTTCTTCAGTTTTGGGAATTGGACTGGCTCTCCTTGCTTCTCAGCTTGCAGACAGCCTGTGTGGAACCTTGTGATCACGTAAGTTAATACTTAATAAACTCATATGTGTATACATGTATATATACATATATTATACAAATATATATCATGAGCTAGTGTAATTAAATAAATAAGCTTAATGTGACACAAGAAGCCTTTAAAACTATTTTATCAAACATATGACATATTTAGATTTTCTACTTCAGGAAGCAAATAAAATAACACATGTTTACCAAGAAATTGCTACATGATATGTATCATTCAGGAAGTAGATGTTGAAAAAAATTAATCTTCTTCTTGAATACTAAAAAAGTCAAGATTTTTAGAAATGCACATTCAGGTTTGTGAGAAATATGACAATCTCCAAAATTATGATTGAAATTCTCTGATACCAGAAGCTTCTCCAGTTCAAATGATATTTCACATATAGAGCATAGCGTAGGGCCAGGCCTGGAATGTGGCTTCTTCTCAGCAACACTTTTTAGTTGTTTGCTTGAAGTCTCCAAAGAATATATGCAAGTAGATATTTTTGAAGTTTAATCTTCATACCTACAAAAATATATTTTCTCTATCAATTTCATCATTCTTATTAATGCTATTTCAAAACTTAGCTGCTATCTATATAATCCCCAGAGATACATGTTAAAATAAAAACCAAACGTGAAAATGAAGAAGAGCATCATTGACTTTAGGCAACTTTACAGCTGATATGACTTTTTGAAAAGTAGAATATCATTAAGATAGGCTATATATTGACTGAACAACTACTAACATGTATCCTTTAGAAACACAGCTTAGTTTCAAGACCATTTATGTAGCAGGGAGAAATTACTTTTAAGTTATCAGAATGTGTTTTTGTTATTAGAGGCAGATTTTTTGTCTTCATATTTTGTATTTGTTTAGATAAACATAAACCAGGATATTCTTGCAGTAGAATATCTGGTTATGTTTGAATCTCTCTTACCCTTTCTACTTAAAAAGTGGTGTTAATGGATGAACCTGGAAACCATCATTCTCAGCAAACTGACAGAAGAGCAGAAGATCAAACACTGCATGTTCTCACTTATAGGCAGGTGTTGAACAATGAGAACACATGGACACAGGGAGGGGAGCACTACACACTGGGGTCAGTTGGGGGGAAATAGGGGAGGGAGGGTGGGGGGTGGGAAGCTGGGGAGAGATAGCAAGGGGAGAAATGCCAGATGTAGGTGATGGGGAGGAAGGCAGCAAATCACACTGCCACGTGTGTTCCTATGCAACAATTTTGCATGTTCTTCACATGTACCCCAAAACCTAAAATGCAATAAAATAAATAAGTGGAAAAAAAAGTGGTGTTATTTTGTTTCTTTAGGAGTGTCTATCCTCATCTCCTCAGCCTTTCAGACTTTACCGTTACCTTGCATTTCTTCTCTATTTTTTTTTTTTTTTTTTTTTGAGACAGCCTCGCTCTGTTACCCAGGCTGGAGTGCAACGGTGCCATCTAGGTTAACTGCAGCCTTCACCTCCTGGGTTCAAGCGATTCTCCTGCATCAGCCTGCTGAATAGTTGAGATTGCAGGTGCCCAACACAACACCCAGCTAATTTTTGTATTTTTAGTAGTGATGGGGTTTCACCATGTTGACTGGGCTGGTCTTGAACTCCTGACCTCGTGATCCTCCAGCCTTGACCTCCCAAAGTGCTGGAATTACAGGCGTGAGCCACTGTGCCTGGCCTACATTTCTTCTCTTGGCCTCTTATTGGTAAGGCAGACTGCATAAGGTACATATTTTAATATCACTTTTCTTATGTTGATTTTAACCTACTTTTGTATATTTATGTATGAGTATACTTTAACCATCCTGAAATTTGTGTAAACCATGAAATACATATTTCTTTTATTGGAACAAATGGCCAAATTTAGAAAAAATTGAATGGATCACATGTTGCTGTGATTGGAAATTAAAGTTTTATCATTAAATTTTTTTCTATACATAGACAACGGACTCTAAACTACTATTTTGCTCCATTGATTAATTTGTTCCAATACTACCCTTAATTAGTTATTTTGTATCTATATGACAATTTATCATAGGTTTTTAATATGTTTTTATATCTGATCAAGAATGTTCTTCATTATTTTTAGTAATACCTCCACTACAAAGAAAAGATAAATGCTTAAGACAATGGATATCCCAATTTCCTGATTTAGTCATTATATATTGTGTAACGTTATAAAAATACCACACGTAGCCCCACAATATGTACAACTATTATATAGCAATAAAAATCTTAGAAACTTTTTATTTGGAAGCTTAAAAAACTAAAGTAACTTCAATTTTTTTTTTTTGTCCATTTTTCCCTTCTATGAACATCAGCATCATAACAAGGTCTATGTAATTTCTGTCGGGATTTTTAGTGTGATTTAATTGAACATATAGTTTGATAGGGAGAAGGTTGACTGGTGAAATTAAACTATATCTAGTCACAGACATGGCCTATTTCTCCTTCCCAAAGGTCAATTTATTTTTGTTATTTATTAGATACTTATACCTCTTCATATACCACTTAAAGATTTCATATTAAGCCTATTTCTACAAACATTATCATTTTTTTTTCAGTGCATAGGATCTAGAAAAATATTTAGTTTGTTGTGACCTTTTGTTGGGATGCAATAATGTTTTTGGACACTGATGTTGCATCTGACTTGGTGGCTAAACTAATTTATAAGACCTACTATTGTGACCATTTAATGTTTTTGTAGATATTACATGAAAATTGTGAGAATTTAACAAAATCACCTAAAAAGGCAAATAAGAATTCCAAAGGGAAGCAAAATTGTACTGCAACTGATAAATATATTTGAGAAAATTTGGTTATCAAGTTTAATTTTGATAAATCTCTAATTACTAAGGCATTTTGTCCCCAAGTCATAATTTATTAAAGAAAAAAAAAAGAGGATATATGAGGGAAATGTCATGTTTACCAGATGTCACTTAAGGGCATAGAGTACCTACAGCCCACTTATTCTTCTCTACATCATTTAGGAAGCGTTACCGCAGGTATTACCTTGTTTCAATTAAATGCTATTATATATGAAATATTGCAAGGAACTTAAATTTGTCTGCTTCATCAGTATATATATATATATGTCCATATGTTAATACAGCATATCTTTCTAGTTCTTATTCTTCCTTTGATAAAACAACAAAGAATAAAATAGCAATTTGGGGAAAAGCAGAAAGACACAAGCTCATGTGCAAAGCCCTTTCTGCTCCTTGTACACCTATTAGCCAATCACCTCAGTGTAAATCATTCTCACTCCAAAGAGGTGGTAAATGTGTTCCTGTTATGTAAATAATCAAGAGATGGTAAGGTAACTGAATCAAGTATTTGTAATGCCTCTAAAATTTGAAATGTAGCCACTCCATATTTTGTAGTTCAATATTTTTTAAAAAATTAGATTTTATTTCTAAGTGTCATTTGAATTTTGTGGAGAAAGCAAGCTAACTGATTGGATTTTGCCCCATTTGGGACTGAAAATTGCTTTAATTTACAAAATCATCTAAAAGACTAATTCCAAGCTGTTAGGGGCTTAATGTGTTTATTGTTATTGTAAGCTCATTTAATTATTAGTTCCTTATAAATTGCAAATACTTGTAGGGGTAGATAGCCCTCTCTCTCTCTCTCTCTCTCTTTTGAGATGAGTCTTGCTCTGTCATTCAGGCTGGAGTGCAATGGCAAGATCTTGACTCACTCCAACCTCTGCCTCCTGGATTCTGACAATTCTTCCACCTCAGCGTCCTGAGTAGCTGGAATTACAGGTGCCAACCATCATACCTGGATAATTTTTGTATTTTTCATAGAGACGGGGTTTCACCATGTTGGCCAGGCTATCCTTGAACTCCATACCTCATGATCAGCCCGCCTCTGCCTGCCAAAATACTGAGATTACAGGTGTAAGCCACCTCGTCCTACCAATAGCCATTTCTTAAGCTGCCTTTGTGCAGCCAGAAGAATGAACTACATACTACCAAAGGGCTCAATCTTCAAAAAATAATGAATCTACTATGCATTAAAGAAACCCTTCCCCTCAATAAGTTTTTCTCTGACCTGAAAAGTACACAATATTACCACTTAAACTCATTACAAATTATCCTTCATATAAAGACCTCCAAGTAAGTACTTTTTTCAAAATGTAAAAAGATATGCTATTTTGAAAATGGCTTTTTTTATTATAGTAAAATGTACACAACAATTTGCACTTTAATCATTTTTAAGGTTACATTTTAGTGGCTTTGAGGCTATTAATATTTTTTAATTAATTCATTCATTTTAATTGACAAATAAGAATTGTATATGCTAATTATGTACATGTGCCAAAGACACTTAAATCAAGATAAAGTACATGTTTTATTTCAGCCCATGACACTAAAGAAAGATATTGGTTGGGCGTCTGCTTTCTTGTTTTTGTTATTATCTATCACCTTGTACGTCAGCATCACCTGGAGCTTATGAGAGCTGCTGAATCTCGAAGCCTACCCTAGACCTACTGAATTAGAAACTCTGATGGTGGAAGCAGCAATGTGTGTTTCCGTCATCCCTACAAGTGATTCAGACAAACAATAAAGTTTGATAAACACTGGACTAAGTAATTATCCACTCTTCACGAAGAAGCTTACATTCCAGATGGGATGACATAAGCAAATGGATACCTAACCAAAAATGGAAGTACAGGCATTACTTCTGAAAGATGATAGTGTGGAAGGAAACAAAACCTATTGTACTCTAGGTAGAATTCATTGGCCCTTTTATTTCAGGGGATGCTATTAAAATGACTGTTTATTTAGAAACTGTTATTTTTGATGTATAAGGTACTTTTCAGTTTACAGACATGAAGGCTTAAAGAATTAGAAACTACATTACTGGCACAGTGGCTCACGCTGGTAAGCACTTTGTGAGGCCAAGGCAGGCCGATTATCTGAAGTCAGAAGTTCGAGACCAAACTGGCCAACATGGTGAAACCCTGTCTCTACCAAAAATACAAAAATTAGCCGGGCGTGGTGGTGGGTGCCTGTAATTCCAGCAACTCAGGAGGCTGAGGCAGGAAAATCGCTCGAACCCAGAAGGCAAAGGAAGGTTGCAGTGGGCCAAGATTGTGCCGCTGTATTCCAGCCTGGGCAAGAGACAGAATGAGACTCGGTCTCAAAAAAACAAAATTACACGTCTAGAAATACAAGTCAGTGTTTAAAACCCATCACTCCAGCCGGGCATGGTGGCTCACGCCTGTAATCCCAGCCCTTTGGGAGGCTGAGGCGGGCAGATCAAGAGGTCAAGAGATCCAGATCATTCTGGGCAACATGGTAAAACCCCGTCTCTACTAAAAATACAAAAATTAGCTGGGTGTGTTGGCTTGAGCCTATAATGCCAGCTATTCGGGAGGCTGACACAGAAGAATCGTTTGAACCCGGGAGGCAGAGTTTGCAGTGGGCTGAGATTGCGCCACTGCACTCCAGCCTGGTGACAAAAAATAAGAACAAATCACCCCTAGCCCACCCAACTCTTGCAAATCTACATTTCTTCTGCCAGATTTCAGTGCCCCCAATTCAAGACAAGCTTGTGGCAACCTACAAAGACAATTTAAAAGGCCTGTTCAGAATAGACAGACACTTGTCTGAGGATGGTTCTAGGTGATTATGTTAAAGTAGATTTATTGTTAGGGTTTTTTTTTTCAACACACATCATTTTCTTATGATTGTCATAGATCTTCAAAATCTCCACATAAAAGATCTAACATCCAAATTCCACTAAATTGTAACTGCTTGCTTGCAACTATGTCAACCTAGATCCTTTAGCACTACAACAACAATCACTTTTTAAGAAATTAAAAAATCCCCTGCATCAACACACACAGAAAAACGTGTTCAACTAAGATTGTTCATAAACAGGCATATCAGTCTCCTAAATAGAACAATTATTGATTACTCTGGGCTCAATGACTGGGAGGGTGGGAAATGCTGAACCTCACGGTTCTTCTCTTCCCATCATTAGAATTCAATTAGGAGACTTTTTCTTTAATAATATTCCAAAGTGCTCATGCAGTTTGAAAATAGGATTATGCGGGGTGGATCCTAAACTGATTCAGTTGGTCCCACCCTCATATCATCTCCAGCAATGTCATCGTTTATTAATTCCACAAATTCTCATACTCGCTCCCCTTAACTGAGTTACTAGGAAAATTAAGTTGTCTTCCCTCTTTGTACACTTTGCAATAACTTTCTGCTGAGTGATTATTACATAAAATATTTTAATTCCTATTATATAATTATTTTAAACAAAGAAAATTGAAAACTTCTGCTATTACATAGCCAATATTCCTCTTCTGCCTTGAGATTTCATGGATATAAAACACAAATATCCAGTGCTATTTTGTTCTGATCATTTATACACATATTTTATCTTTATATCCATATGATGTAGGTACTACTACCATTTCCATCCTACCAATGAGGAAACAGAGGCTCAGAATGGCTTTGTAAACTACTCAAGGTCATTTGGTCATTAAGCAGTGGGGTCAAGATTTAATTTTGGCACTCTTATTCTGGAATTCACAAAGATTCTAGTTGGAAAGTCAAGTTTACAATCCTGCCAGTCTGGAATTATTTTGTTGCCTACAGTCAGAGCTGGAAATTTGTTGGGTTATTACATGTTTAGTTGTTCTATTAAAAAATTATTATTAACATGGTGGTGGAAGTAATTGTTTATTTTCATAGTAAAATATTATTATAGTTAATAATTACTTTTGGTTTTTAAAATAATAATGCACTTCTTCACAAGCCATCTTAACATACAGTATATAGTTTAAATGTTAAGTATAAATTACTATTGAAAACGATAGAACTGAAACATAGCCTTGAAATTCCAATGCCAAAGTGATTTATAATCTTCTATACATTACTTTAAAGGGACTAACAACAGAATCCATTCACAAAATAGTCAACGTGGTGGTTCTATTGCAGTTACCTTCACAATCAATTCAGCCTAATGAGAAAAAACCCATCAATCAATCAGCCAGACATTTAATCAAAACACACAATAAAAAAAATCTATCAAAACAAAGATCTGAAAGGAATTGAGCTTTGATTACTTAAACACCAAAGGTGCATGAGTTTTGAGAGCTGAGTTGCCCCTTTGTCAAATAAAAGATGGAGCTACTTTCTTTATCTATGAACCGGACTGTCCCAAGTTTGTATCAACTGATCAATTTTCGAAACAGCAATTATTTCTTCCCAAATGTTTACAAATAACAAAGTGCATGAGAGAAAACAGTATAATACATACTCTGTTTTAAAAAATGTTTCTGCAGAAAATCATAATTTTTTAAGTACAAATTACCAAATGTCAAATAATATCAAATCAGAAACAAGATAAAATAAAATTGTACTGAAAATATTGATTTCTGGTAGGCTCATTTGGCCCAAATTCAGGCAGCAAAGTGTGTGCTTTCTTATCTAAAATTCTAAGAGTCTTACAAGCTTTATTACAAGCTCTGCAGCTGCAGGAATATCAATAATTTTGTCACCTCTTTCAAGTTCAATAAATAGTAATACATTTTTTGTTTATTTGCTAGGAACTGCTTTGTTTTCAATAAGCCAGTAAGTCCCACAACATTTTAAAACACTGGACTGAATACCACTCTATATCTAATCTTTGGATTAATCACTGAATTAGGGACAATTTGGATGATTTAAAATCAATTAAATAATTACCTTCCACTGGGGAAATAGCTAAAAGTTAGTGGTGGGTTTGAACTTAAATTTTAAAATATAATGGGGAAATGAACTGAATTCTATGCCTGAAAAATTTCATCATAACTTTGAGAAATATGTGAATAACATTGTTTTCTAACTTAATTTTATTATTCTGTGATGGGGTGCCATACTACTTTGAAAATGAGAATCTTGCAAATCCAGCTACAAGAATTAAAGAATAAAGTGCAAATGAACTTCAGTCAAATCTCTTAGGAGAAATATGAGAATCAAAGACATTTCTGAAACTGAATCACTAGTTTAAGTTTCATCCATCACCGTATTTTGTGGAATTCCTACCACAACGTCCCATCAAGGACATACCAGAACCCTTTCCTTGCAATGATGGTTTATAGAAAGCACCTCTGTCATCCAAGCTGGATCCAAGTGAGTAAAGAGTGTTCACAAGTTCCTTTGCTTATGTGAATGGGCAGTGCCTTCACACAGAAATGTTTTGTTCAGCCTAATGCTATTTCTATTGGGTTTGGGGCTAATTCTAATATTTTGAGAATTGAGCATACTTCAGTAGGTTGGTTGTCCCCAAAATCTCATTCCCCATATAGTCAGGGTATCTTTAAATTTAGGGTTGTTAGCATACACATATGAGCAGCTTCTTTCACTATTAGTCAGCCAATTACACACTTTCAGTTATAACATAAATAAGTTCTGAGGTCTAATACACAGCCATGATAATTATAGTTAATAAGGCTTTATTGTTTACTTGAAATTTACTAAGAGACTAGAGTTCAAGTATTCTAAATACACATACACAAAAGAAAATCATATGTGGTGTTAGGTATATTGATTAATTTGATTGTGGCAATTATTACACAATTTATACCTATGTCAAATCATCCTATGGTACAATTTGAATATATGTAATTTTTATTTTTTGATTATTCTCAATGAAGCTGGAAAAAATGGAAAAAAAATGTAGTCAACCAGAAACAATTGCTCTGACAGGGCACCCAGAACATTTAGGCAAAACCTTCTTCTTCCTTCACTTTTTTTGTCCTTCCTCTGCTTATTTTGGTGAACATTTTGCTTCACATCTTTTCCAGTAGAGAAAGCTCTTCTTGTTCATCGCAGACCACAAAAATAGCTTAAAACTTGATATTCTACTTCCCACTGATATGGACAAGAAACAGGCAAATACCGGGTAAAAGAGGGCCGTTGCCTGACAACGACCCCACCTTTAAGCCTGGACACCCATGACCCTAAATGGGAACAGGGATTCCTGCTTTTGTACCCAAAAAGTTGCCAGTTAGACCACCATGACTCTCTATCCTGTACTCATATAAACCCCAAACCCCAGCTCCAGAAGGAGATAAGAAGATGGACGGAAAGCAGAATAATGGTAAAATGGCACAGCAGAAAGAAGGAGTATCTGAACGCCAAAAGGAGTTCAACTGGGGGAAGTCAAAGAGGATAGATCTTCCCCTGGAAGGCCAAACTTTAGGAGAAGATTATCTTCCCACTCCATACTCTTCCAGCTCCCAATTCATCCCACTGAGAGCCACATCTGATTCTTCCAGGATACTGGACAAGAGCCCTAGAATACAGAAAGCTGTCACACTGGCCCTCAGAGATATGGAAAGCTGTCACACTGGGCCTCTGCCCTTGTGAAAAAGCAGAGAGTCCACTGAGTTGTTTAACACTTAAGCCATCTGTGGACAGCAAAGCTAAAAGACCACATTGTAACACTGCCCACTTGCACTTCGGGGGTTGCCGGCGCACACTCCTAGATGCTACCACTGGACCAGATCCCAGAAGCACTTGCCCCATCTCCTGTTCCTGCCCATCTGCATGCTACCCCTTCTGTAAGGAGTTTGAGCAGTGGTGATGGCCTAACAAACACGCCGTATCCCTGTGAAATTTCCTAGGACTAGAGTCAAGGAACTCTCCCATTTCACTACAAACCTATTAGACAAACGTTTCTCTATTATTGCTTTGAAAACATATCAGTGAAGGATATAGCACTAAGCAGGAAATGTTGAGGCAAAGGAAATACCCATGTTTAGAGCTACAAAAAACTAAAGTATACTCAGTCAGAGATAAAAGTCACATTGCAGCCTTTTGACTTGTATCTTACCCAAATACCCAGCATTCTTTCAGCCCTGCCCCTATTTATTTTAGATTTCTGACATTATTTTCACTCTGAAAACCTTACCCATTGCCAAATTCTGCACCTGGCTTCAGGAGAGTTCCCAACTTTGTCTATGCTTCAGGGTCACCAATAGTGAAATAAGAGTTATAATGTTACCAACCTCCTAGGTGATTTAATAAATGTAAAGTGTTTCAAACAATACCAAAGTAAGAATGATTTCAATCAATGTTCGATATTGCCAGTTTTGTGTTTGACCCATTTTGAAGCATCTAGCAAATATCAGTGATCAGATTACTATAAAACTATGAAAAATTGAGTATCATGAATATTGACCTATTGACCAAAATAAGCATTTCATTCTCAGAGAATTCAAATAACTGTGATTTGTACAAGTGACCAGAGTTTCCAAATGGAGAAAATGAGACCAAGTATCTTTATGTGTGGTCCAATTCTCTTCCTAGAGTACTCTGTTCAACCAATACATTAAACATTTTCTATAGTTGCCTAGGGAAACAAATCTGAGATTCACTACAGGTTCACACTTTTGATTCTTTGGTGTCAGACTGCCAATTAGAAGGAAGGTACAGGTTCACTAATACCTTATTGTGGATGAGTATCAGTAGCACTACTGATAGTAGAGGCAGTAATAGATATCTTACTGGTCTTAGGCATCGTGTCCATTATGATAATTTCACAACTGATGCTCAAAATGAACTTGTGAGGTGTATACTGTTGCTACTTGTCAAATAAGAGAGTGGAGTTTAGGAAGGACAAGTAACTTGCCCACAATCAAATCTACCATGGGAGCATCTAAGCCTTGATGAGGTTTCAAAGTTTTTTATTGCTAAGAGCCATTTTCACAGATAAGGGAAACCCCTGAAAATGTAAAACAATGTCTAATGTGAGGGATTTATTTGACTAAAACACTGTAAAATTGCTATTAAAATCATAGGATTTAGATTTGACAAAAGTTTAATGAATCATATGATTCTCAACTTTTAATTTGGTTAAGTAGGTCGTAAAGGTAGGAAAAATTGAGCCAGTTGTACAGGGTCACCTACCTAATTAGTGATAGAAGCAAAATTAAAATATATTTTTCTGTCTTCTTATTTATGCATTCTAATAATTTCCTTTTACCCTACCTCCAGAATAAACTTTTTCTATTTCTATGGAAGGCAAATTTTGCTTTTGTGGATTCTCACAGAACATGACTCAAAGTAGAATTAACGTCACTCCAAAACCAAAGTAAATTTTTGATTTCTGGATTGAATCTGTGGGTTTCCTTTTTTTTTTTTTTTTTTTCACAATGCTGTCCTCCCCTCACTAACATCCATAAACAAAGTGACATCTTCTTCAAGATTGCTTAATAGACATATCTTTATATGTCAATCCTTAAACATGTAGCCCCAATTCAGATCTAGAAACAACCCATAGATTCTCAAAGATCCACAATATAGGTGAGCAAATAAATTTTAAAGTAACTGTCACAATGAAACGAGATCCCTATCTCTCACCATATAAAAAGTTACTTTAAGATGAATTAATGACTTAAATGTAAGATTTCTAGGAAAACCTCTTCTGGATATTGTCCAGCATTCATTACTAAAACCTTGAAAACAAGTGCAGCATGAACAAAAATAGGCGAATGGGACTTTAAATTGAAAAGCTTCTGCACAGCAAAAGAAATAATCAGCAGACTGAACAGACAAACTGCAGAATGAAAGAAAACAATTGCAATTTATACATCTGACTGAGGACTAATATCCAGAATCTATAAGGACCTCAAACAACTCAACTAAGAAAACCAAGTACCCCTATTAAAAAGGAGGCAAATAAGATAAACAGATATTTTCAAATGAAGAAATATAAAGGCCAACAAATATTTGAAAAAAAATGTTCATCATTTCTACTTATCAGGGGAACGCAAATTAAAACCACAATGAAATATCATCTCACACCATTTAGAATGGCCATTAATAAAAAGTAGAAAAAACTAACATGCTGGCAAAGATTGAGAAAAGGAAACAGTTATATACACTGTTGATGGGAATGTAAATTAGTAGACATTCTATGGAAAAGTGTATGGAGATTTCTCAAAGAACTAAAAATAGAACTACCATTTCATCCAGCAATCTCACCACTGGATGTCCATCCAAAGGAAAAAATAAAAGATATTCGTTCTTATATGCTTATCATAGCATTATTCACAAAAGAAAAAATATGGAATCAAATTAACTGTCCATCAACAGATGATCGGATAAAGAAAATGTGGTATATATTATATACCAATATGCCATGAAACACTAATCAGCCCTAAAGGAAGAATAAAATTGTGTCTTTTGCAGCAACATGGATGCAACTGGAGGCCATTTTCTTAACTTAAAAAAACCCACAGAAAGAGAGCATCAAACACATCATGTTCTTATTTATAAAAGGGAGCAAAACAATATGTACACATAGACATGGAATGTAGAAGAATAGATATTGGAAACTTGAAAGAGTGGAAGGGTGTGTGTTTGTGGGGATATGGGATAAGAAATTACTAAATAGGTACAATGTGCATTATTTGTGTGATGGTTATGCTAAAACCATGGACTTCACCACTATGTAATATGTTCATGTATCAAAACTGCACTAAACTAAATAAACTCAAACCATGGACTTCACCACTATGAAATATATTCATGTATCAAAACTGCACTTGTACCCCCTAAATATATACAAATACAAAAAAAAATTTTTAGCCTCAGTTTTAGGTTATAGGTTGCTTGAATTTAGAATTTATTCTATTATATTTTATAGGTTCAACACTGAAAGAAGAAAGCAAATATAAATTCAAAACACCTTCATATGCAAGTCTAGGTAGAAAAACGTGACTCTACATAAACTCTAGAAATCACCCACAGGGAGGTCAATGAAACAAATGCAATGAAAGAAGAGCAGTTTGTTATTTATATTTATTTTAAAATGGTCCATGTTTGATGTAGAATGTAAGATCTTTTCTACATCAGAAATTTGAAAAAAAAAAAAAAAAAACTGTTCCTCAAAAGAAGCAACAAGCAGTTTGTTTTCCAGAGAGAAGAGGAGAGAGGATAAACCAAAGCCAGGGGCATAAAGCCAGTTGGATGGCAGAAGCCTTCAGGCTATGGTATTGGACCATTTCCCTATGTTACCATCTTCCCCAGTGAAATATGTAAACTCATAATATTCTTGAGGGTAATGATTTCTGGAAATAAAATGTATAAACCCCTCACTGAAATTATCATGCAATAGAACAATGGAATATGAGAAGATAGAGTCAGAAATAAACACATAACACTAACCTAGAGAATTTAACTTTAGCTGTTACAAAGCCGCAGCATTGAGATATGGTCAGTTCTCAGAGAAACACATGGTGATTCTCAGAAAAACAAGAAGCCTCCCTGCAGGAATTTTCTCCAAGTTGAAAATTCATTTATTGCATCAAATTAAGAATATGACCCTTAGAGACAGACATTCTGCATTTTAATCCTGACTCTGCCACTACTAATCTGGTTAATGTTCTTAAGCCCTATGTACCTCTGCAAAATGAAAATAATGATACTCTCTTCATTTTACGTTTTTTTTAAAAAAATATTAAACAAAATAATGACAGAGGAGGCTGTGAAAGCCTGGCTCAGCAGGTAGACAGGAAACGTATCAGGAGAGAAAAACACCCATGGGATACTACCTCCACCACCCCTGTATCTAGCAGGTGGAGGTGTGGTTAAGAATTTCCTCTTATGTCAGAATTTTTGCTGAGAAGGGACTGTTTAGGTGTAGGTGCAAACAAGTCAACTAAATGCCTTATGCCAGAAAGTTTGCTTAGAAGGGACTGTCCCAATTTTGGTGCAGGTGCAATAAATCGACTAAATATCCCTGCCTTGACCCAGAGCTAATTATCATATCATTAGTATTGCAGCTTTAGACTCCCTCCATGGGTTTTGCTTAGGCACTCATGGGTAATAACCAAGATGGAGTAGCTATGGCCAACCCCAGGCATGTGCAAATGCAACAACCCCAGTGGGGAACTTTACCCTTCCCATTTGGGTGGAACCCACAGAAGACTTTCTTGCTTCTGTCACATAAAATACCCAGAACTCAGTCCCATTTCTGGCAACCCACTTTTGGTCCCCTCTCATTACTGAGAGCTTTACTGTCACTTTAAAAATCCCACTCTACTCACTCTTTGGTGTCCAGGTACCTTATTCTTCTTAGTTGTAGGACAATAACTCGGACCTCACTAAACTAAGGAGTAAGGAGAATGTAACACCCACATACTGCATAAAATTTGTGAGTGTCTGGCAAATAATATACCAAATTTCACTGTGAATTGCATCTTTTAACTAAATTTGTTAACTATTATCATTAATAGTAAATTTTTCATCACCATTTTATATCCTGTTTCCCTATCACTAACAGTTTGGCATACAGGTGTTTAGGCCTCACCATATTATATCAATATTCCAATTTGATGGTATATTATCCTCTGATTACACACTGAAGCCTATGCAGCTGTGTCACATGGTTACCATGTTATGCAACTTCCAGCTTCCTGCCTCCTTTTGAATCACAAATATATTAAATATATTTTCTTCCTCTGTTCAGTCTTTGAACTTGCAAATTGCTATGTGTCTCCATTATGGTCATGAGCAACATAATACAGTTTCCTAGGCCTGCTGGAAGGATTGTCACACTGTCATGTCCTCCAGGATCACCCCACAAGAGTAAAAAAAAAAATAAATAACACCTATTCTTCATTTTTCTTATATGTTCCTTAAGCTTAATTTCCCCAATTGTCACTTTCTTTCACATATAAATTCTCATTTATGACCTTCATGTCTGCTGTTTTATTTCAGTAACAATCAGATCACAAAACTTATCAAGATTACCCAAGCTAAGAATACCTCCTTAACAGTAATTTCTCTCCAGGTAACATTTTACCATTATATTTTTCAATAGGATAGTTTATTTACCTTTCTATGCCTTCAAATTATTTGACATGTTGAAATTCTCTCACGACTTCTATTTCAGTAACAAAAATCTGATTTCTATTTCAGTAACACTAGACAGTTGTTAAAAACCTATTAGAAAAGACCATTTGTGTGTATAGGTGTTTGTGTGTGTGTATGCATGAGTGTGTATATCATGAGTACATGCAAATATGAGTTTCCTTGTCTCTTAACCTTTTATGTCAGTGACATATGTCATTGTGTACTCAACTGTCATTTTTGAAACTGTTTCCCTTTGACATCTGTGACACCAAAGATTCTTCTCTCTCTTTCTGACTCCTTTACTTAGACTTCAGAGTGATGAGTTTATTGTAAATATGCTCATTACCTTACTTACAAGATTCATTCTTATTTTGATACCTTCCTTATCTTTTTGAGGTGAATGCATGTTATTGGTTTGAATCATCTTTATATTTTTATGTTAATCACTGAAAAGTTTTGATATGGCTCTTCACTGTTAAATATATTTTGCTTGTCATATTTTTTTTTTTTTTTTTTTTTTGAGACGGAGTTTCGCTCTTGTTACCCAGGCTGGAGTGCAATGGCGCGATCTCGGCTCACCGCAACCTCCGCCTCCTGAGTTCAGGCAATTCTCCTGCCTCAGCCTCCTGAGTAGCTGGGACTACAGGCACGCGCCACCATGCCCAGCTAATT
Organism: Sapajus apella; assembly: GCF_009761245.1. Classification (NCBI taxonomy): domain Eukaryota; kingdom Metazoa; phylum Chordata; class Mammalia; order Primates; family Cebidae; genus Sapajus; species Sapajus apella. The sequence continues at coordinate 21,150,911 of NW_022436948.1, read as the reverse complement.
TTTTGTAGTTTTAGTAGAGACGGGGTTTCACCATGTTGACCAGGATGGTCTTGATCTCTTGACCTTGTGATCCACCCACCTCGGCCTCCCAAAGTGCTGGGATTACAGGCTTGAGCCACCGCGCCCGGCCTGCTTGTCATATTTTTTAACTCTGTTCAATTTCCACCTGAAACTAGAGCTCTGAGTTACCTGTACCATGAATGGTTAATGGATCACCTTGTTTTTCAGGATATGGTCTAAGAGCTATGTGGGAGACATAGCCCAGGATCCTGACAGCTCCCATCTTGGATACTGACTGTGGAATCCTAGTTCCAGGTATCACTGAACATCTCTCACAGCCATTTTAGAAGTGACCAGAAAACTGGAAAACCTGGAGTGGCTGCTAAGACATTCACATCTAATGGAATCAGCAAAGGCTGTATATTAATGTGTTTTACTTTTTAAAGATTGTAAAGATGTGAATAAGTTTTCATTTACCATATTTGAACACATAGGAAAATTAAATGCAATTTTTCTGTGCATTGTCAAATACAGAATTCTCATGGAAATCCAAAACCTTTTCACAATCCGAATGAAAGAACATTAAGTCTGATTCCATCATTTTACCACAAGGAAGAAATTTTCCAAGGTCCTACTGTTAGTAGACATTCTGTCTGACTCAGTTCACTGTTGTTATGGTTAAACAAGAGTGAGTTCCCTAAAAGTCAATGTTGTAAGAATTCTTAAGTATTACTTTATTATGTTTCTAGCCTAATAAAGTGTTTTTATTTAAAGGCATTATTGATATTTTATTATGTCCAATGGACTGAAGTTAATATGAATGTTTACTCCTCATATATCTTTTCATTTAATATACAAAGGCACAGAAAACAGGAGAGAATTGTGGGAAAAATGTTTATTACAAATGAAATTTGAGTTGGCTTTCAATGAAAGCATAGATAAGACCTATACTCCCAGTAGAGGTTAAGTCAAAATCAGACAATAAAAGGCAGTTGAAGAGAAGTGGGCAGTGATACTAGGATCACTTAGCTAAGCAAAGTAGTAACAGATGAGTATAGAACAAATCTGAATGTCCCTGCAATCACAGTACTAGGAAAAATCAAGTCAGTTAAATGATATAGATTGTCCACAAGGTATAACAGCTTGGCGAAAGCAGCGCTTTTTTTAACAACATTGGGGTTAGTCACCAAAAATACTGATCAAAGTAACCAATAATATTGTCATTAACAAGACTTGGTCTTAGAACCTTATGCACTTTTCTGAATTTTTTAAGAAATGATCAGCATGTAGCTTTTTCATAAATTGTCCTTTAATGAAATACTGACATGATGGGGATCATGAAGTTGTTCACTACGGTTATCAAGTGACAAGGATCAAGTATCTTTCTGAAATCACTACTTTTAATTTGAATGTTGCTTCAGTTAGAGTTCTGGGGAAATTAAGTGACATGGTTATTAGGACTGAAGTTTCCAGGTGTGTGGGTTGGACTTATCCATGTAGACATCAGAGGGAATGCCTGAAGGGAAAGCAGTTGTTGATGAGCACCCAGCTCACATCCTTGTTTAAACTCTGGGTAACAAAAATAAAAGGCTACAGCTTAGAGCACAGAAGAGGTTGTTTTGTCATTTTGCAGAATAATGAATACGTCTCAATTAGTCACAGGGTGGAAAACCATACAGTGAAAGTGATTATTGTTTGTTTGCTTGTTTTAATAAAAGGCTGGACACTTTATGGTCAAATCTGATAGTCTTGACTTCATGGACATTTGTGCCATTAGTGGTGGCCTTTGCTGGAACCTGATTGACACTAGTTTTTGTTAGGTCCTAAGGACTGAGAATAAATTGAGCTTCATCAGTCACTCTGTACTTGCTAATTCCGTGGCAATATGTCAGCCAACTTCGAGAAAAACTGGTTAACTGTTAGAGAGTTTCTGATGAATAATGATTTCAATAGGTTACAGCTACAGATAATTTTCACTGAGAATTGTCACTGAACCTGGATTTGGGTAGAAGGGTCTTGAAAAGTCAAAAGAAGAAATTTTTAATTAAAAATATTATCTACCACAAAAAACATTGTAAATTGCTATTTCGACTACAGAATTTACTGTTCAGCAGGAAATGAATCAGATTTCGTTTTCTTTGATAAAGCGACTCAGTATTTTATATATGCTTTGAATAAAAAAATTCAGACAGCAGTGTAAATAATCTTCCAGAGAGGTTTTTCAAAACCAAAATGCTACAATGAAAGTAGTAATGGCAACAGTATTCTGCTTTCATGGATTTCTGTGTAAGAATATTTTCAATCAAGTAATAATTTTATGAACTCCTTTCAAGTATTCTTCAATTTAAACTAAATCCTAATAATTATGTTGTAACATGCAGTAAATTTTAAAGTTATTCTCAGTTCTACAATCTTTGCTTGAGATTGTTATTTTTTTTTTAACTTCTGAGTTTTACGTATAGTAGTAAATATATCCTGGATATATTATATCATTAAAATTGTAACATTAGAGTATAAAAATTAAAATCCTCACGATCAGACACTGAATTTCATAATAAAATATCCTTTTCAGTAGCAATGTGGCATACTGGTAATAAGAAAGCATTTTTAACCTAGAGAGATTGTTTCCCAGTGCTTTTATCTTCTTCCTTTTGGAAGGAAACTGTATCAGTTACAAAACATATAATTCAACATTCAGTTTGTTTAAAGGCATTTTATTTAAATTAAATATATGTGTAATAACTAATAATTAGCAAATTAAATGATTATTACGTTAAGTTATAATCTAATATATTTTGAATGATATGAGACATGCTCATTACTTAATGTTAAATGAAAAAACGAGAGTACAGAATGAAACTTTAACAGCAGCTAACCCTGGAAATAGATAGAATTGCTGTTCTTTCCTTTCTTTTTTCTATCTCTTCTAATTTTACCATAATGAACTAGGTTTAAAATGATGATCTTGTGTTTGCTTTAGTAAAAGTAAAACCTATCAATGTACTTTCTAAAAAGCATCCCATGTTAATGAGTATAGTCTCATTCCAACTGAGTCTCACATATTCACATATTTCATTTTAGAAATTGCTCCTAAATCTTTTCAAAATTAGAGACTGTGATTTATATGAGGTTAGACAGGCAGAGTGGCTATGTATAATTCAACATATTGTTTACCTTACAACAATACCCTGCCCTTCACCCACCTGTGAAACCACAGGTCTGCATCCACCCAGGGAGCTAAAGGGGAGAAGTGATTTTTGATCATTTGTACAAAGGCACAATATAAACTGGTGGGAGCCTTGTAAACAAATCATTACCCTATATTAATAAACACTTTCTAAATCAACTTATGTAAAATAATTTCTAGAAGGTAGAAACCAATTTTTACACAAGAATTTCCAATATGCTTTGGGGAATTGAAATCTTAAAAATAGACATTCATTGGGAGCAACAGGATAGGGAGGAGGGTGAGGGGTAACGGACAGGTATGGGAAAGAAAATATGTCACCTGAAATTAGATATTTACAAAGTTTTACAAAGTATTTTTAATTACCAACCCTTGTATTAAGACACAGAAAGCATTGTATTGGGAAATAGATGGGAGAAGGAATGGTATGGGTTTGTATTTAAGAAGCCCAGACAACAGGGCTTATTCAACAAGGATTGTTTTGGTTACTTTAATTATCAGTAAATGATACATTTTGTATTTCATTGTGATTTTCATTGGCATTTCTCTAATTATGCGTGATGATGAGCTTAGAATGGCAATCATTGAAAAGTCAGGAACAACAGATGATGGAGAGGATGTGGAGAAGTAGTAACGCATTTACACTGTTTGTGGGAATGTAAATTAGTTCAACCATTGTGGAAGACAGTGTGGTCATTCCTCAAGTATCTAGAACCAGAAATGTCATTTGACCCTGCAATCCCATTACTGGGCATATATCCAAAGGATTAGAAACCATTCTACTATAAGGACATGTGCACTGTACGTTTAGTGCAGCACTATTCACAACAGCAGACTTGAAACCAACCCAAATGCCCATAAGTGATAGACTGGATAAAGAAAATGTGGCACATATACACCATGAAATACTATGCAGCCATAAAAAAGAATGAGTTCATGTGCTTTTCAGGGACATGGATGAAGCTGGAAACTATCATTCTTAGCAAACTAACACAGAAACAGAAAACCAAACACCACATGTTCTCACTCAAAAGTGGGTGTTGAACAATCAGAACACATGGACATGGGGGGGGAATATCACACACTGGGGCCTGTTGCGGGGTGGAACCCTACAGGAGGGATACCATTAGGAGAAATACCTAATGTAGATGATGGGTTGATGGGTGCAGCAAACCACCATGGCATGTGTATACCTATATAACAAACCTGCATGTTCTGCATATGTATCCCAGAACTTAAAGTGTGCTGAAAAAAAAATTAAAGTAAAAAATATAAAATTTATTGAAGAGTTAAAAAAAAGACTTGTAGCATGACACTTGTCAAAGTGTGTAAATTTTCCAGACAATAACTGCAAATACTAAAAATATAATCCTTTAAATATGAATTTAAGATGTGGAAGTGTTGGGTACAAGTAAAGTTGAATCTGCCTTCACCTCTCACACTCAGCTACCCCAGAGCTACTTTATCTTCCAACTAAAATGTATGGATACATTTCTGATTTCTGTTGAGCTGCTATTTAAATTCACCTTCTGGGAGGTATGTTTTTGAAGATGATTTTTAATATCATGTACAGAGGGTAGAGAAAACTATTAGAGTCATCCAATTTACAGGGATGGATTTGATAAGAATTATTTGTATAACAAGGATTATGTTAAACATATCACATGAATCCTACTACAGTGCTAATATTTCTAAGTCATTTTTATACTTATTACCAACATGCTTTCTTAATATTTTCAAATCAACACAGTTGAAATTCTGAAGAGCGTAAGCATTTGCCCACACACTTATTTCCAATTGGTCTGGCTCATCCCATCTTTCTTTTCAGAATTTTCAATTATTATAGACATCACACAAAATGTGAAGATAGTGCCCCGCAGTGTGTTGTACTTTATGCTTGCTAACACACAATATCTACAGAAGGTATAAATAAAAATTGATTAGGAAGGGTTTTACTTACCATCTGGAAGTCCAATATCAGGTTTCAATGAATAGCTTTTAACACTTACCGACTCTAATATCCTGGCTCTTTATGTCTTTATGATAATATTCTAAGGGCAAATATAGGTCATAGTTTTCTTTTTTTTTTTCCTTTTACTCTATTAACCTATTGCAGTTTTGATTTCAATTGCCTTGTAATGCATATAAAAATAAATTACGGAGAGAAAATATTACAGAGAGGTTTAACAAGTTAATGGTAAATTAAATGCATCCTCTTCTTCATTATGCAAATTTGCAATGCTGCAGAACATTTAGCACTCTCTCCTGGGTAACACTCAACATTTTATATGCAGACAAGTCAGCAGCTCTAGTGAACTTTTGCCTTACCCATGCATTAATTCAAGAAATACACACTGAAGCTCTTCCAATTGCTTTACAAGCTATAGGTAGGGTAATAGCCAATTCACTACTTCAGGTAGAGTAGTAACTTCTAATCATGTCAATTAGGGTGCTCCTTCTGAAAAAGATTATTGTGATGAGAAAATAAATGCTGGTTTTAATTTAAGATTTAAATTTTTGGATGCACTCACTTATTTCTCATTAAAGAGAGTATAAGATCATTGAGAAAACAGTTTTCTTGTTACAATTAATAAATATCACTTTCTTATTTACAAATAGTTTCCAGTCATCTACTTTAATTCTGGTAGTATCAAAACATAATAAATTAGTTTCTATTTATTAACATTGAAATCATCCAAGCAACAATTGTTTTTTCAAACTAACGATATAAATCTTATTCAAAATCTACTTTTCCTCAAATTGATTTATAGGTTTAGATGCAGAATCATCTTATACTTCTGCTATGAATTTGAAAAATGTTGGTTCTAAATTGCCTTAAAGAAGATAGTCTTAACATTTTTTGTATAATTTCAATTAATTTATTAAAGTTTAATTTCAGAGTCTTCCAAGGACATTCAAGTAACTTGGAAGTATAATAATGGTTAGTGTATTCAGAGGTAAAAGTAGAGCAGGAGGAACATTTTTTCATGGATATTGTAAAAGAAAAAGAAAAAGGGAAAAAAGGATGAAAGAGAAAGAAAGGGGGAGAACAGGAAGGGAGAAAGGAGAAGGAAGGAGCGAAAAGGGAAAAGAAGGAGTGAAGGAAGAAGGGGCAGAAGAAATGATAGAAAGTAAAATGGATAGGGGTATGTAAATGAAGATATTTATTGTTACAGATATAGATATAGATGTAATGTTAGCTAGAGAATCAGTTATTCCATGTTAAAAAAAAACAAAACTTTTTTTTTTCTATTGTATACTTTAACTCCCATGGAGTAAAACTGTTTTATACCATTATCTTTCAGACAGGTTACCCTTGTATCTTTAGTCAATACAACTGCATTGTGATGAAATATATATACTTACACTATCTTTCCTGTTGTTTGCAGATCATTAGTGCTACCCAAATGAATATTAGTTTTAGTTCTATATATCATTTTGGATTTTGATTACCTAACAAAACTATATCGCATTCCACTTGATAAGGTGGATAGAACAGAAGATAGGCCTAACTATATGAATATACAGCCAGTGTTTGTTTGAAAATTAAGTTTACTTTGTCTAAAACACACCAAAAAAATTCTGCTTCTCCAAATCTCAAGCCAAAAGTATAGTTTAAAAGCTAATGGCCATAATTTATTATCAGTTTTTTGCCAAAATTATCAGTTGGGTAATAAGGGTTCTCTTTGTAATTCTCTGAGAATAATTAGTTTTCAAACAGTTTTTTTTCCCCTAGACATTAAACAGTGCATACTAGACCATATTTTTATGAAACTATTATTAGCCATTATATATGGAGTTTTTGGGCTTTAAAAGTGTTTATAAAACAGAATATATATATATATATTCTCTTAAGTGTCTTTTGATTCTAATTGTTAAGAATTCTGAAGGTTTGGTCAGGCAACGTAGCTCGCACCTGTAATCCCAGCACTTTTGGAGGCTGAGGTGGGCTGGTCATTTGAGGGCAGGAATTTGAGACCAGCCTGGCCAACATGGTGTAACCCAGTCCTACTAAAAGTACAAAGATTAGCTGGGTGTGTTGGCGCACTCTTGTAATTCCAGCTACTTGGGAGGATGAGGCATGAAAATCATTTGAACCTGGGAGGTGGAGGTTGCAGTGAGCCGAGATTGCACCACTGCACTCCAGCCTGGTAGACAGAGTGAGATTCTGCCTAAAAAATAAAAATAAAAAATTCTGAAGACTCTAAGTAACCTATTTACTTTCAAACTAAGTTACCCTGCTACATTGCTACAGTTTCATGGAAGCTGACAGAAGGTATAAAACTCCTGGGTCTGGGACAAAAAGTTTTATTATTCACAGCAAAAGCAGTAACTGTAGTAGAAATATATTCACGTCTATTCTCTGAGACCCAATTTCCACATAGAGAATGAAATTCAGCCTAGACATCTACACACACACTATGCTGTCATATGGGAAGAAATGTTTATTTTAGAGAATCTGCCACTTTATAGCAGTGAGTAAGTACGCCTCTTTGTCAAAGAAGAAGAAGGAGATGTTACTTCACCCTCTAGACTGCTCACTGCAAACATAACCTTGGAAGTGGCCAAGTAGAGTCATCAGAGACTTACTTTTAATTCCAAAAAATTTAAATAATAAAAACTTATATCGTCGACTCCGCTACAACATGTACAGTGTATAACAGTATTGCAACATGAAAATATCTTGCTGTTTCTTCTGACATTGAAACCAGAAGTAGACGAGGACCAAATAAAAAGTAGGAGAGACAGGTAGACTGAGAACACACACTTGCTGTAACAGGAAAGCATTAGTGGAAATCTCTAGTGATTGTAGAGAACCATCTAAAAGGAGAAGGAATACTATCCAAGAGTTACGGCAACAACTGTGTTCTGATACTTTTTATGGAAGTATTCCAAAGTACCCTGATTAATTCATTACATGCTATCTAATTACAGTTAATTCCGATGTTTCTTTTTAAAAACCCTGTATGAAAAACTATATTGATGTCAGTGTTCAGTTTTTAATATGGCGAATAAAACTAGAAGGAAAGAAAATAGTTTTTCATAGTTGCTTATTTGGAAACCTATAGCACAAGCTGGGATTGAATTTAGGCACATAGAAAGATACACTTGCATTTTTCTATTATAGCACAAGAGTTGCTTTGTGGGTTGGAAACTGGCAGAGCTGAATGCTTAGGCATGTCTACAATTAAGAGCAGCAAGCCCTTTAATTGCCTGGTTTTTTGGACCCTGAGTATAATGATGCACGTTTAAGCCAGTTTTCAAGTGGAATATTTATACTTGTTTACGTGATGCTCTTCACACAGAAAAATGACAACCTTATACCCATTCTCATTGACCTACTTTATTTCCTGCCCTTTATCCACCAGAATGAATTGAAGAACAGGTAGAAGAGGCATACACCACTGAAAACAGAGGACTTGCGCTTCATCTCAAGTGTTATATTCTTTATAGAATGCAGGAAATAATTTAGCCTCTTTCCAGTAGCACAAACCTAACTTGGCCCCAGGACATGAAACATTGAAGCACAAGATGAAATTGTATCATCGTGGAAACACTCATGACTGAATAACCCTGCAAGTCCCTGAATTCACTCCACTGCTTTATTTTGATGCTTTATTGTGAGCTTTGCAGTAGAAAAGAAAATGAGCTCTTTGAATAATACAAGAAACTGAATGTCATTAACCTTGTCACTTTATGAAATAAATTCCCTTCCTTCCATTCTCCTTTCCTTCCTCGTTCCTTCTTTCCTTTGTTCTGTCTTAAATGAAGATAAAATAAAAACTTAAATGCTGGAAGAAAAACAATCTACATTTATTAAGCCTAATAAGGCAAAATTCACATGTGTATCTCAATTCTCAAACTAACTGTATCTGATTCATCATTATCCTTATTTCTTAAAGCTGAGGAAAGCCAAGCTCAGAGATATTTTGCAATTTGCCAAAGTGACACAATTTTGTGCAAAGGAAGGTCATTCTAAATCCATGTAAAACATAGGATAGTGTAATGTGATGCTAAAGTACCAATGGAATAAAAAGAAACAATGGTTTGTATTTAACAGGATAATTTGTATTTATCACCTTTATTTTAATACCATCTTCCAGGAGTCACTGTAAGAATTCTACTCCACCTCAACTTCTTTGTGACATAAATTTCACTTATTCTCAAATAAATTAATTTATTATACAGCTGCATAATATTTTTAAATTGTTATTTCAACCTTTCCTAATACTTCCTTGTATTGTTCTTCAGTCATGGAATTAAATGGATAAATCATTTCTATACATACATACAAACACACACATAAAATGCCAGAAGAAAGAATGCCTTCCTTGGCATACTCCTTAACAGTTTGCTGGTTATAATATACAGTTACCTGTAATTTTGGCAATAATACATTGACATAGAAATTACATAAGGGACAAAATAAAGATACAGGGTGATTATTTTTATCCTCTTCCAGAGTTTCTAGGAATTATTTTTAAAAATTAATATATTAGCTTATGGCATATTACAGCTATTAATCAGATTACTATTACATCTAGATATAAGGCTTCTACAAAAAAGACAATGATAAAAATTATCCAGGGTAAACATAAAACGTCTCTCCTTATCATAAAGGTAGTTTAAATGTAATGTATTTATTTCCATGAGATAGTATTGAGAAATATGCTCTTTAAAATATATCATGGGTATGTAATTTCCATCTAAACATCTTGAATTAGGAATATCTCCTGTCTGACAGGCCAAATGAAATCTTTTCAAATTACTGTTTTGGAAAAGGAGATTATTTGAAGTTCAGCAAAATTTGAAGACAAATAATATTTCCTTATAGTAAAAAAAAAAAAATTGCTACAAGAGAAAGAAAAGGCAATTAGCTCATGGTCCTTTTTAGCTGCTGGCTCATTATTTTTCACAGCAATAATGGCATAGATAATTCAATACAGTCTGCTTTGTGTTTGCCTTGTCTCCGCTGCCAGGAGTCCTCTGAACAGAAGCCTGATGTGGTGAGGCTTCCATACTATTATTTTAAAATAAATAGTATATTTCATTATAACCAGCTATCACTACGATGAATGAGGCTGGAGTACTTCAATATCTGATAAGACTACACATACATCTCTGAATTTATATCTTTATATTTTCAATTTTATTAAATAAGCTGTAGAACATCCCAATTCACCTCCAATGTACATCTCAAAATACATGCCTTTGATTTATATCTTTGATACAACGTTTCATTGCTATCTCTTAAATCAAGAATTGCGTTTCTTTCTTAAGTTTACCGTGCACTGAATATTCATTATATTTTCTCAGAGCTACAGCCATCGTCTTTTATGGTGATTCAAAGTGATTCTAGCAAAAGTCTTCCACATATTGACTACTTTTACTCATTATTAAAGACAGATCATTAATGTGATTTCTACCTTATTCTCATCTGGAAATCATGAAAATTTTCTTGAATTTTTCAGCACAATTTGCTCATGACAGCTTTTATGAAAAGATCATGAGATGATATATTCATCCATGAGAACAAGTAGTTGGAGACCACATGTCACAGTTTCAAGTACTGGCATTTTCTTTGTGCCGGTTAGAAACATAACCAATGGCCTATGCCTGAAACTGCCTGTGCCTCTTCTCATAAGGTATGGTACTAGCATTTAAAAGGATTCATATTGATAATAAATGATAAATACATGTTTAGCTAAAATAAAGCTACAAGTTAGCTATGGCAGTGATTCCCACTAATTAAAAAAAAAAAAAAAAAAAAAAAACAAAAAAAAAAAAACAGTATTTCTAACTACCAAATCTGGGAATAAATCCTACTGTTTTCTGTGGGATTTTTTTTTTCTTCAGGAAACCAGTTTGAAGCCTTTTGGGTAACATTGTAAAACAATAGCCAATGTGTGTGTTAGTTATTGACTCCCAGCTTCTCACTAACCCTTCATTACTCAGCTCTGTAATGCTGGGGATCTAATTCTGCAAAACCAAATATTTCTCTTCTGCCAGTGGAGCCCCTGCTGAGCTCTAACAATAGGCAGCACTAGGGGAAGACAATCATTTCCGTTGCCTCTTGTTCCTCACAGCATTTTCCCAAAGTTCCTTGGCTCCAATAGCAACACTTCTGCTGGTATTTTCCACATTTCAAAACTAGTCTAATTTTTCTCCTAAGAAATGATGCACCAGTTGCCCTGATCTTCCTTCTTAGAGAACTTTGTCATAATTCCACTGGGGCCCCTCTAGATTCCCAAGGCATCTGTGATAGTCAGGCAGCACACCATCCTCAGAGATCTCAGTCCCAGAATCCAGAAAATCCCTCCGCCAAGCTCCGGAGGCACAGCCAAGGTGGAGAGTATGATTTTCAGGGGTGGTGGTGGGTTTCTCCAAGCTAATAAATTATAATAATCTTGGACTCTGTCTTTTTTGTTTGTTTGTTTCAATCCATGGGGCTGGTATGGTTTGGCTCTGTGTCCCCATCCAAATCTGATTTCCAGTTGTAAGCCCCATGTGTTGAGGGAGGGAACTGGTGGGAGGGGATTGAATTATGGGGGTGGTTTTCCCCATGCTTTTCTTGAGATAGCGAGTGAGTTCTCGTGAAATCCAATGGTTTAAACGTGTTCTGGCAGTTCCCCTTTGCGCGCTCTCTCTCTCTCTCTCTCTCTCTCTCTCTCTCTCTCTCTCTCTCTCCTGTTTCACCATGGTAAAACGTGCCTTGCTTCCTCTTCACCTTCCGCCATGATTGTAAATTTCTTTGGCCTCCCCAGCTATGTGGAACTATGAGTCAATTAAAATTCTTCTCTTTAATAATTAACCAGTCTGGGGTAGTTCTTTATAGCAATGTGAAAACAGATTAGTACCAGCTGCTTTCTGCCTTCTTTTACTATTTCTCCTGATATCTCTGTGCTTCCTGTTTGCCTTTTCAGTTCTCAAAAACGTGGTTAACGAATTTTAGATAACTAGTGAAGGTTCTCTTTCCTGATTAATACAGAAATTCATATAGTATCAATAGTGGTCCTAGGAAACAGACCTCCAAATAGTGATTTGGGGATTGATTTATGTCATTGGGCTAGAACATAGTGATGAGCTCATTGCCCAAGAATAATGTGGTGCTAGTAATCTCTGTCATGTAGTGGCATCAAATTAATCAAATTATTACCTGATTGATTGTGACGTATCTGGATGAACAGATGCCTACTTCATTTGACCATTATGACAGTAACACCACCTAAGAATGGTAGGATGACATCCATGCAATTGATCATTTTATAGTACAATACTTAGAAAATGACAATTTCAGGTCTGCAAATTTTTAGCTGAAGTCACTATTGGATAATCAGAGACCTTCCATGGCATCTGTAAAACAATCTTTTATTTCTTGAAGCGATGCATTCAATTTCATAGAAAAATAGACAAGTAATTTAATTGTATTGATTGTAGCTTGACGATTGTATATTAAATTGTCTTGCCAAATGTCTCTTGTGAAAGTTACAGTATTGTCAGTATAGGAATGTAACCATGTGCTGGCCAAGGCTCAATTAAAAAAAAGAAGAATCGACAAAAAAAGAATTGGCTGATGTGGTTATGGGGATTCAATTGCAAGTCCAAAATTCACAGGGCAGGCTGTCAGGAAGAAGAGGCCAGAACTCTGAGTTAGAAGACACAATTCACAGAGAAATGTCTTGCTCCTCTGGGAATCTCAGTTCTCCTTTTATGGCCGTTTCACTGATTAAATTGTGACCACCCAGGTTATCTAGGATCGTCTTTACATAATGTCCACTGATTATGAATTTACGTAGTATCTGCAAATACCTTCACATAATACCTAGATTCCTATTTGATCTTATAGCCAGGAACAATAGCCTAGCCAACTAAGTACTTAAAACTCATCATCATAGACTCTGAGATTGGATATGTGGATGCCCACATAAAAAATGAGGACCTGAACCCTGAAGTTACACTAAGTCTCCTTTGCCAGTTAAGAACCCATCTTCCCCTGTCTGAAGACATTCACATCGTCTTCCTTAAAAAAAAATAAGCAAACTAACAAATAAACAAACAGTAATAAACCTACCTGAGGCAATTGCCTTATAAGGGCATACCTATTTTTCTCAAGATACATCCTAAGCACCCCTTATTATCTGTAGATCATCAACCACGGTCAGCTATGATCATGTCCCAGGGGAAGTCTAACCCTAAAGGAAATAGTTTATACTCCACAAGAATCATAAGACGTTTTCTAATTTATGTTGTCAGAAATTTGAGAATTATGTGTGAATGAAAATAGAACTTCTAGTCTCCAAACTCCCTATGCCAAAGGGAAAGGCAAGCTTGGGAAATGAATCATGCAAAAACTACTTTCCTTTTTTTTTCCCCCAAATAGTTGTAATTTTACAATTCCGTGTCATAGCCTTGTTTTCTCTACTGTCTCTTTTTACATGTTTACTTTATCTTTTGTAAAAGGTAGATTTATTAACACAGGACAACGTATAATTGAATTTTTCCTCAACATCCTCATTTTACATGTAAAATGTATATTCACTGAAACTAATCAGAGCCTCACAGGAATGTGAGCATCTGCCACACTGCGTCCCCTTCCTCCTTTGTTTTCTTCTTGGTTCCTCTTTCCTCTTTAAAGACTGAAGTTCCCAAAAGTCCATTCACACAAAGCACAGCAAATGCTCTTGTGATTTGTATTTTTCCCAGGTGCACCCTCAACCTTAGTTAAATAAACCTCTGTAGATTGTGATCTGCTTCAACCACTTTTTGGTTTACATATGTGTGTGAATGGGTTCTACAAGTGTTTGATTCAGAAAGATAGAAATTATCATTTACTGGATTGAGATGGATGTATTGATATGGGTATACAGCAAAAATTCTAAACTTGGTATATTGGCTCAGGAAGCTTGATGTGCACCCACCCAGTTTATGTGGTTGTTTGAAACTTGGATGCAATTCCAACTATATTCAGTAGGTCTCAGACACTAGATCTTTAGTGAGATAAAGTAGAAACAACAATACAAAGACTTACTAAAAAAGAAATATTAGCGTCAGTTTATCACATGTAGTTTATATACCACCAACCTCCTTCCTCCCACCCCGCCGACTGTATCCGCTGATAAGACACTTTTTCTCAGTGCTGTGTTAAGTAATACAATAGTGAGGGCAGCACTAGCATCTTTGAACAGCTTTGTGCTGGCTTTCTTCTTTAGCCTAGGTATGAAAGTGGGAGGTACTGCCATCGAAATAGGCTCTGTGGTTACAGAGCTGGCCCCAGAGGAGCCTACCACTCAAATCTCACTTCAAAAGAGAATCCATGTGAGGAGTGTGGTTAGCCTCCACATTCCACACTTTGGGACTCCACTGCAGATTTCACACCAGGGACACGGTCTTTGCACAGTCTTCCCAGCCAATGACAAAGCAAGGTGCTATCATAATAGAAAGCAGCTATTTCTGCATTAGGTGGAAATTCTCTAATGAATAATCTTTTCTCTGGCTCTACCCATTATTCTGGACAGATTTACTCAGAGCTGCATTATAGTCTAGGGCTCTTCTTACTAATTCTGGTTCCTTCTACCTATGGTACCACAGAGTCTAAAAGCTACCTCTGCTTACTCTGGCTACCTGCCACTTTATGTTTCACAGGTGTTTTCCTCAGCAAATATCTAGCACACTAATTATATGTTGGCTTCTACGTCTTAAATACCTAAATTGATGCATATAGAGTAGCAGAGGGTGATAGCAGTGCTTTTTCTCCTAGCAGAGACCATGTGCGATGATTGGTCATAATAGGCAGAGACTGGTAGTAGTTAATTGATTATGATATTCCTCAGAATTCAATGCATGAAAGATTTACTAACATATTGATAGGAAACCTCAAATTTGGGTGAATGTTCAAAATCTTGACTTCAATCTCAAAGGTTACTCATTATCTTTCACTAAGCTTTCAGACCTAACCCACTTCCCAGCCCTGGAGCCATTTGGCTAAAGAAAAGGCCAGATTATATTAAATAAAGATCCTGAAACAGATTCGTAAGCAAATGTCACAAATGTTCTTTTAATCCTCTACTGAAATATCACAGCGTGATTAGTCCCTGAGGCAAGGAAAATTTACTCTTTATTATTTACTATTTTGATTTACTATTTTACTATTGAGATTATTCCCTGAGGCAAGGAAAAAACCTATATCTTTCAAGTGTTTCTAGAAGTTTCGTCTGAATGAATGAACATTTCTGGGGATCCCAAGAATGTTGTGGTACACCAGTCAAAGCAGGTATTTATGGCAGCCAGATGATAAATCAAATTTAGGACAAAGACTGAACAACCATAGGTCTATTAAGTCAAAGAATACATTTTATATTGATTTCGCTAATTCCTGAGTGTAAAATTAAAATAGATTTACTCAGCAATAAGCAGAATTTATATAAACTTTTCTTACCTGTAGTGATAGAATGAGCTAGTGAAAATTCTTGGAACTTCCTTTGCCTACCAAGATTGTATGTCAAAAGTGATACTGTATTGGGTGAAAGGCAAAGGTAGCTCACCATCAAAGACTTAAAAGGTGCAAAGATAGTGATGCCTATCACATTCCAATTTAATTCACCTGTTTGATACAGATATATTTAAGATGTTTGTTATCACAAGACAAAATTACCACTCAGTACTGCTTTATAATCCACTGCCATGCACAGCTTATTCAAAGAAACATAAACCACTCATTCCAAGAGACAAGTTCTAGTTGAGAATGTCTGAGAAAATTGTTTTCCTTTTATAGAGCAATGGTGATAAGCTAACAATAAATTATATCTAATAAATTACCAAATACCAAGATAGAAAGAAAAAAGTAATAAAAATTTTCAATGATTTAAGAACCAAAAGTAATCCTTTTAAAATAATTAATCGCTCCCACAAGTTAATACAACTTTGGGGGAGATGATTGGAAATACTATCAAAAGTCTCATAAACTAAAAATGAAATTCTAAGACCTTATCCAACTGAACAAACCCTTCCTTTCTGCCAAGGGCATTCCAAAGTAAACCTGAAAAAGTTTAGTTCAAGCCATGATGGAAATGGGGGAGTAGGGGTGGGGGAGCAGGCATGCCTCATTATAACTGCCCCCACTTTTGGAATTCAGATACAATTGACCATCATTAACATTAAAAAATGGGTCTTGAGACTATTAAGACAGACTGTTTGCAGCAATGAAACACCAAGTTCCAGCCTGCCTCCAATGTAGCATCATATGACAGCAAGCCCTGAAAGAAAATGAAGTATTTAACCCTAAAATACATTTATTTGACATTGGAGATGGCCCTGCAAAGCTGACTTCTGTGGGGAAAATCTATATACCATAGAAAATTTCCTTCCGTTTCCAGGTCTTTTCCCTCATCCAGGAGAATATTAACTGAGTCTGGCATTATTTTAGGTCTGATAAGAACTCTGAAGCCTGCTACCTAGAGCTTCATCTGCATGACAAAACCTTGGTCTCCACAATCCTTTATCTTAATCCAGACACTTACTTCTGTTAATTCCAGGTCTTAAGGTAATAGCATAATAACATATGTCTTTCAACCAATCGCTAATACGAAAGTCATTGAGTCTATCTATGAACTGAAATACCCTCACCCTCCCACCACAACCAACTCAGCTTCAAGTGGTTCTGCCTTTCTGGACGGAACCAATGTATGTCTTACATGTATTGATTGATGTCTTGTATCTACCTGAAATGTATAAGACCAATTTGTAGCCCAACCACCTTCGTCATTATGTTTCAGGGTCTCCTGGGGCTGTGTTATAGGCTATTGGTTACTCATATTTGGCTGAGAATAAAAACCCGTTGAAATATTTTCCAAAAGTTTGACCCTTTTCATCAATAGTCTTAACCATATTCCTATGATTTTAAAAAGAAATACCACTTTGAAAATTTATTCTAAAAGTAAAACTATTGTTACATCTAAAAACAATTGGTTGAAAGAAGTTATTTAAATGGTATTTATAAAAGCAAGAAATTTGAAAGTATGAACCCAAAATACCAGAGACAGTCTCAGTCAATTTAGAAAGTTTATTTTGCCAAGGTTAAAGGCACACCAGTGACATAATCTCAGAGGTCCTGATGATGTGTGCCCCAGGTGGTTGAGTTACACATTTTAGGGAGACATGAAAAATCAATCAATATGTGTAACATATACATTGGTTGGTCCTGTAAGGTGAGACAATTAGAAGTTGGGGCTTCCAGGTTAGAAATAGATAAGAGACAAAAGATTGCATTCTTTTGAGTCCTTGATCAGCATTCCACTGAATATACAATTTAGTCTGGCTCACCAAATCCAAATTTTTACATAAACAATAGGGCAGAGTAAGCTATCAGATATGAATTTGTTTCATGTAAGCCTCAGAGGGTTGAGTGAGTTCTGTCTGTCCTTTGAGCACAAGGAGTTTCCCTGTAGGCAAATTGGGACACAGGTATGTAGCTTCTTATGTTTGTAGCTATCTTATTTAGAAGTAAAATGGTAAGCAGGTTTGACTGACATAGTTCTCAGGGTAACTTTTTCCTTGGCTCAGTGATTTTGGCGTCCCGAGATTTATTTGTCTTTCACAAAACAACATAAGTGTTCAACATTAAGATATTGGTCATTTCCGTATAACCATAGATCAACTAATGGCCAAATTATTTTAAGAATGCTTAGAAAAATGAGAAAATATTCACAATATCATATTAAGTAAAAAGCATGCAGCAAAGCAAGTATATGTGATATATATGTGGGGGGGATGATTAACAAGTCTGGACTGCTAAAGTTCTGTGCATTGCTTTGTTGCCTTTTATTTATATGTGTGTATGACTTCTCTCTATATGTTTATATTTTCAAATAATATGAGAGGCAGAGATAAAGACAATGTATAATGTCTTATTGGTTGCCTGAGATATTTGTAAACTATATCAGGACGGGCAAGTTTTGTCTTATGGGGTACAATAGTAAATAGTTTATGCTTTATTGGCCAAATGGCAAAATCTAGGACATTGTATAAGTATTTATACAATCATTTAATATTAAGCTATTGTCAAATATAAAAGGCATTCTTAGGTCACAGGTAGTACAATATCAGGAGGCTTGCTGAGGGTAGTTTATCATACTTTTTCTACATCAGAAAAGTAAAGTTAATGCAAAAACTTCTTTACAACAGCGTAATTAACTGAGCAGATTATGTACAATTTGACATTATTTATTATATTTTACTATGTATTCTCCTTGGCTTCTAGAATTTTTGCTTTGTTCATTTACAAGCTCCTGGAACTTCTATGTGCATAGAAGGGTTTCAACAATTTGGCTGGGTCAATTACTCAATCAGTGATAAAATGGGACTCTCAGTTCTCCTGTCTTTGAACTCTCATAGGCATAACTTTCTTTGTTTGCAAAAGTACCACTACTTCACAAATAACCACTTCCTAATAAAAATACATACACAGAAAAAGCATATGTGGATGCCCAAGTAACACAAATTTGATTCGCGTTGTTAAAGACTACATAAGAATGCATTTTCTATGGGTAAAAATTATTTCTTGCTAAAAGGGTACACCTCAGTCAGATGAACAAAAATACTTGGAATATATTGAATTCAAAGGTTTCTGCCCTTTTAGTGGCCTTTACTTAAAATAAATATTTCCAGTTTATTAAAAAATAAATCTAAGATTATACAAATATGACCTTAGATTGTAATTTGAAAAATGTGTCCCATGGCAATGTGTTCATAAATATGAAAGCTATAAATTATTTCAAACAAACTTCATGTAATGAATAAGTTTTTTGAAGTAACGTTCATATACAAAGATAAACACACATACCTTTTTCTGAGTCATTAAAAAATATAAAGAGTCTATGTAATTCTACTGAAATAATATAAAAGTAAATTATTAAAAAGGTAAATACATAAATATTTAATCTACAAAATTATTATTCTTAGGATTTATTTTCAATACATTTTTTAAATAATAGTTTCCTATTTATAACTTTTCTACACCTTGAATGTGTCCTCCAAAAAGAGTGGTTTGAAAGCTTCATCCCCAACATAACAGTGTTAGGAGGTGGGGCCATGAGGGCTCCAGCAGCCCCTAGAAGTGATTAATCCATGAAGGCTTCATTCTCACAAATAGATTAATGTCTTTCTTGGGGAGTAGATTAGTGGTAAAAGGGACAGTTTGGTCCCTCTTTCCCCACCTCCCTCTTCCCCTGTCTTGCACTTCTGCCTTCTGCCACAGGATAATGCAGTAAAAAGGGCTTCACCACATACTGGCGCCTTGATCTTGGACTTCCCAATCTCCAGAACCAGGAGCCAATAAATATATCTTCATTATAAATTATCCAATCTGTGGTATTCTGTTATAGCTGTCCAAGCAGTCTAAGAAAAATCCCATTCATTGGGAAGCACCTAGAAAAGCTTTCTGGTAAATTAATTTATAAAGCTATAATTGTGTATACTATCTTCAAGAATAAAACCAAACCTGATTATGGTTTCTAGAAAAATAGAAAATAATTTGTCCTAGTTACGTTTGATTTATTATACCAGCTGCTCTCTATATAAAATTCAACCTCTTTATGAAAACGAAACTTCTCCACTGTAGTGACAGAATCTTCACCACTGACACACAATTTAAACCGTGAAGCTTTGTATAATAAGAAAAGGACCTAGAGATGAAACTCACATCATACTTTATTTCATAAGACTTATGTGTCACCAAAGGGAAAAAAACATGGCCAACAAATAATCCCTAATAGTAGTTGAAGTCAATTACTGCAATGCAAAAGAGAACTTTGGTGCTTGATTCTGACTCTAATGCACACAGGGATTTCCAAGAATGGAGCAAGAAAATTATTGTGAGAAAAGAAATTTTCCTTTTCAAAGTTATTTTTTCTTTGACAAATTCCATGAGCAAAGAAGAAAAAATAACAGTTGGAGCAGGGGTTTTATTATGTCACTGTACCCTAATCATTATTCCTTCAACCTGTTCTTCTCCCCGCCCCCGCTATTCAAGGTCTAGTAACCCCAGTTGCTTTTAAAAATAGAAGCTGGATTAGCAGTTCCACAAGAAGAAAGTATTCAAATAAGAGACCTGTATTCTGCAAAACCAACAATAAATGTCGGAAATTAAGGAACTCGAGCTCTACAATAAATACGTATTTTAAACAGTACATTAGAAGGTATATCAGTGGTACAATGGGGAAAATTTGATGTCCAAAAAAGCTTACAAAGTTTATCACCAGAAAGGTTGACATTTAAATGCAGTGAGCATAGTACACCTTATTGAGAAGTGACATTTGAGCAAGGAATTGAGGTTAAAAGATATTCCAGGAAATGGGAACAGCTAGTGCAAAGACCTTGAGAAAGAAACATGTGTTTTCCAGACACAGCAAGGAAGCCGGTCAAACCAGAACAAAATGAGCAAAGGGAAAAGTATTAGCATATGAGGTCAGTAGTGTAGCAAAGTTCAGATCATGTAGAGGGTTCATTTTAGTCCACTTTGTGTTACTATAAATGAATACCTGACGCTGGGTAATTTACAAAGAAAAAATATTTTAGCTCACGATCTACAGGCTATACAAGAAGCATAGTGCCGGCACCTACTTCTAGTAAAGCCTTCAAGAAGCTTTCCATCATAGCAGAAAGCAAGTGGGAAGCAGGTATGTCACATTGTGAGAGAGAGAGGAAGAGAGAGGTGGTAAGGGAGTTGCCATGCTCTTTATCAACCAGCTCTTACATGAACTAATAGAGTGAGAACTCGCCCATGACATCAAGGATGGCACCAAGTCATTCATGAGATGTCTGCCTCCATGACCCAAACACCTCCCATTGGGCCCCACCTCCAACCCAGAGGATTACATTTCAACAGGAGATTTGGAGGGGCACACAGCCAAACTATATCACTGTCTAAAATGCTCTTACTAACAACAACAAAGCCAGAACATTAACCTTAAAGTGCTACAGCAGTACACTACCACTCTATATCTATCCAATGTTGAAATAATTCTAAGACTCAAGTTTCTGCACATATGCTTACTACCCATTTAAGAATGTTTGTATAAAAAGCAGTCTTGAAAAGATATAGTGTCTTTTTCTGCAATATCTATCTATGCATGTGTATGTCTGTGTAAAATACATATACCCATATATACATATATGTCAATATGATAATCAAAAGGCAGCCAGTGTCATAATTTTATTGACATAATCTATGATTAAAATAATAAATTAAAGCAATTATTTTATGGATGAAGAGGATTATATATTAATGATAAAAAGAACAATTCACTAGGAAGATCTAATAATCATATTTGATCTTAAAATAGATTTTGAACTGTTATAAAATAATATATAAATATATTTGAATGAAATATCATGTAATATATATTTGAATAAAAGAAAAATGTCTACATATTAATATATGTGTGCTGCTTAATGCAAATATTAAAAGTTATGATCCCTTGTATATTCATGAAGCATTCAAATAATAGTCTTCTATTTAACTACTGTTAGAATAGTTTTCTAATAATAACCAATTATCTTTCTCTATTTAAATAATAGAGAAAAAACAACGTGGTTAATACAAATAATGCCAAAAACAGAAATAATGAAGTATGGAATCGAAATTAAGTTTTATAAAATAAAATAACAATAAAGATTAATGATAACTTAAAAATGGGTTTTTTGGACCAAACTATTAAGGTAGGTAAACTGATGAACTCATGAGAAAAAGACAGCAGGTTAAATTACGAGTAAGAAGAATTTAAAAAGAGATCAAAATGAAATTGAAAAACAAACTCCTAGAGCTTTCTACCTGGGGCCTGGAAATTAGTGTTCTTTGTATTCTCCCATCTTCTGTCATTTAAAATATCATCTACTGCATAGCAGGCACTAAACAAATATTTGTTGAATAAATCATTTTTAGTCAAAGATTAAATGAGTGACTTGGGCAAGAATGTTTTTAAAGAGATACACTTAATAGAAACACTGTTTGCTTCTACATTTATTCATAGTTTTAAATTTTAATATTTTTTCACATGCCACATTGAATTAGGATGCTAGGAAGAAAGAAAAATATAAGCAAGAAATAAGCCATGTTAAAGCTTCTGATCTTTCTGTTTTCAGCTCCTCATGTTTAATGTTCTCTCCTTTTTTATTTTCTTGTTTATGTGGCCACCACAGGCAATTCCATTTCTGTTCTTGTTACCCTTTTTGTTTATCTCAACTTTTCTGGATATATCACTGTGGATATTGCGTTCTGCTTAAAAAATGTGGAATATCTCCTTCTTATGGACCCTTTTAAATACACGATTATGTCTTATTATAACAGTAAATTTTCATTTAAAATTATTAATTTATTCGCTCATTAGATCAAGAGTTTCCAAAGCAGGGCCTCCTCAGCATTATAATCAACAGCACCTGTGGATTTGTTGAAAATGCAAATTCCTAATCTTATACCAGTCCTACTGATTCAGAATTTGAGGTGGATTCCAGAAATCCTTTTCTTATCAAGACTGCAAATAATGTTGATGCATCCTTAAGTGTGAGAACCAAATGTGACAGTTCTTTGTGGTAGAAGCAGCGGTAGCAATAAAAAACATAAGCTTCAGCATCACATGTGCATGAGTTTGAACTCATATCTAAAGGTTATATAGTAGCTCTGTAGCATTAGGGAGCTGATGTAACCTGAGCAAGCCTCATTGTCTCATCTGTAGGATGGGCATGACTTCAAAACACAAAGCGTTGTTGTGAGGGCTCAAGATAACGTCAGTAAATTGCTTGGTTGAATACACTGTAGTTATTTATCTACTAAGCATTATTGAGCACAGACTATCTACCAAGTGGCTGATTGGTGATGGAGGTTAGGAAGGTAGAATTTCAATTCCCAAGTTACCTAGATTTGACAATATTGGGAAAGAGTGATGGGTTCCACCACTGGGGAACATTAACACATTCTGATTCCAGGGGAGATCCTGTCTCTGTGTGCTGCCTCAGTGCAGGGGAGAGGGAGCGAGCAAGAAGCAGAGCTCTGAGTAATATCGCACTGCTCTGGAGCATCTGTTTTGCCTTACCTGTGTGGACCAGTAGCAAAGAGAAGGAAAAGAAGAAAGAAGTAGAGTATTGATTGTTGCAGCCACTAATCCATGGCCTAACAAGGGGGTAGCATAAGATGTCTTTGAGAGTGACCAAGACCTTAAAGCCCAGAAGTCTTGGAAGCACTGGTCATGAGATCAGCAAAGAGAATTTTCTTACCGGAGGCTTCTAGACCTGTCCTTCCCTCCAGGCGTGTGAGCACATGCACATGCACACACAGATATACAACACACACACGGACACACAGTAAAGGACAGAAAGCACAGCAGGCTACCTAGTTGCTCTATATTTTAAAAATTACTACCTTTATTTTTTTAATTAAAAGTTTTAAATTTAAATTAAAGATAATATCTGTCTCAGGGCAGTATAGTAAATCTGCTGTTTCTGGATTTGGGTCTCTGTTGGTGAAAATAAATCTAGTACTCCAGTCTTATATTTGCACTCCAATGGATAAGATTTTTCCACTACCCATTTCCTTTGTAATAGTGTTTTGCCTTTGTGCCCAGGTACCCTAACTTCTGAGCAGACCTTATTTGTCCTGCTTCCTTCTTAAGATATGAGTTTTCTACCTTATGCTCTAGTCCAGTGGTTTGCAACTGGGACTAACTTTTTCCTCCAGAGGATATTTGACAAAATTGGGTGTTATTATTGGTGTCAGAACTCAAGGATACTAATGGAATCTACTGGATAAAGTCCAGAAATGCTAAACATCTTACAATACAGAGCACAGCCCTATCAACAAAGCATTGCAGTGGAGTAACCCTTCCCTCTTTCTGTGCTGTGTGGTTTTCCTGCCCTCAAACTCCTCTCTTGTTATGCTACTGACACGTGCTCTAGGCTTCCTGGAAGCTTCCTGCAGGTCTACTGTAATGTTGGCATTTACTTTTCTGTCAATTTAACTTCCATTAGATGAGAATATTTGACTCTGTTGGCAATGTTATTACGCTACATTCTGAAAGTTCTCTCTTTCTCTCTCTAATCTTCATGGCTTGCTTTCCTAGATTAGCATCAAATCTCTGGGCTCAGATCCCCACATGTAGACCTCAGGCCCAAATTATTATCTAGATTCAGGCTTTATTCACATCTGTGAGTCCCTTGGTTAGTCCACTAACCTTAAACTAAATCCATCCCAAGCTCGATGTTATGAAATGTGATGCATTGGCCTCAGAAAATTTTTAGACCTTTTAGCAAAGATCACATCTAATGATACTAGAAGAGAAAATGATATCCTCTAGTCTTTATTACATATGTAGCCCTTCTAAACAGACATATCGCTTCTAGGTGCTTTGCAACTGTCAAATTGTTTTGTACAATATTCTACACAATTTGCTTACTATGCTCTAAAACCAATTGACTTGAAGACACCAAAAGGCATACTAGACTATCTTGACTTCATTAATCAATATTTGAATGAGATAAAACATTTATACGGAATTAATAACAACAAAATCTCTATGATCTAAAACAACAAAAGTATCCTTGCTCCTTGCAAAGATGCCACTGTGCTTTACAAAATGCTCAAATTGTCATGAAGAAGAAGGCGTCAACTCATGGATTCATTTACAGAACAGAAAAGGCGACACAGGTAGTCATGAACTTACTTTTAAAGCTGTCAATCTGAAAGTGACATCATGTGTGAGTTTACAAGACCAACCCAAAGTTCAATCATTGCTAGGAGAACTCGTAGGACTTGGCATATAGTTGTACACATGGGCACGATTTAGTACCACAAAAACATGCAAAGCAAAATCAACAAAGGAAAAGGTGCATGGGTCAAAACCCAGAGGAAAACTATGCACGAACTTCCACAAGTCATCGCCCAGGACAGTCACACAAGATGTGCTTAATTTCTTAATCAATAAGTTTGTGACAGGCATGAATTACTTTCTACTAAAAAACTCCTAAGTTTAAGGTGACAGGATGGAAGACAACTCTTTCTTATGTCTAGTTTCACAACCAGAAGTAGCTGGTGTAAAACACTATGATATTGGCTATTATTTTACTATGGAGTAAAACAAATTTAAATAGACATAATTAAATTTTGATCATTATCACAATCTGTTAGCAATACATAGTAAATATGCACAGTGATGTTTTTACAATTTACACAAAAACGGTCTATAATCCTTAAATGGTTCACGTTACCTACTAAGATAATTTTTTCAGGTTTTTTGTTTTAATTTTTCTGCAATGTGTACCTCTCAAGATTTCAGCCAGAATTAAATTATCTATGGAAATGGTAATTTTTTTCTACCCATCCATATTATTTTCCTTGAGAAGCCAGAGATAAATGCCATCTGGACACAGCATTTTATCATCAGATGTTTTAATTTCTTCATCATCTGTTCTGGCAAGATGCAGTTTTTCTTCAGTGTTTACTTTTCCTGAATGAGAACTGTTTGTTGCTGGCATTCGTTCATTTTCCTTCCTCTGTTAACACAGAAGCAAGCAAAGCTTTGGATGCTTTGGCCATGTATCCACCTGCTGTGTGTCCATCACGCTTGCCATATTTTGTAGCTAGGGTCTCTGCAAAACAGTGGGGCAGAGGGCAATACACTGACTGGAGCTGGGTTCAAACCAACAAGAGCTGCTCTGTATTGGGGAAAATGGTGCAGTGACTGACATCTGAACTTGCTTTGACAGGCTCTTCTCTGCAGAAGAAAGTCTTAGAATAGACAAATTTGCTGCTGACGCGCACTCCAGTTCATCTTTAAGTATGGTGAGACTTGAATTGCTTGGGCTTTCTCCTTCAATCTCAGTCTTGGTATCCATTTTTACATCTGCAGGGCTTATCATGTTTTGATTTTCACTTCATTGCACTCTTGCCTCATTTCATGCATCTTTCTTCCTGCCTCTTGTAAAAACGTTGAAATTCTCATTTGGAAATTTGTCACTCCCAGTCCAGCATTTTCCTACCATTACCCAAAGAGCTGGTGATCACAGGCTTTGCGGTTTCTTTAATATAATTTATTGTATCATACTTTTCCTTTTTTCTTGTGTCTTTCTTCCAACATTATTTGGTTTCTCATTTTTCACCAGAGCAAAACATGATTCTTTTAATTTTTAACTCCTTTTAATTAAATTATTTAATTTATTTTTTTATTCTACTTTAGATTCTGGGGTACATGTGCAGATCATGCAAGATTGTTGCATAGGTATATTCATGGTAATGTGGTTTGCTGCCTCCATCCCCCCATTTCTTATACCTGAAATTTCTCCCCATGTTAACCCTCCCCACTCTCCCTCCCACTATCCCTCCCCTAGCCCCAATAGACCCAGTGTGTGATGCTCTCCTTCCTGTGTCCATGTGTTCTCGTTGCTCAACACCCACCTATGAGTGAGAACGTGCCGTGTTTGATTTTCTGTTCTTGTGTCAGTTTGCTGAGAATGATGGAATTATGTATTTAATCTAATTTGTGAGCAATTTGAAAATGACTCACAATATGATACATTAATTCTGATTTTTAAAATAATATACTGTTTATTCATTGCTGTGTATCTATATTATGTTCATATATTTATGCACATACATATATGTGTGCATATGTATATCTTGTACATTTGTGTATTTCTATATCAGTTTTGCCTCTTCATTAGAAATTGTTCATTGTAAACAAAGCCCCCATCACAGCTCATTCTATTCTGACCTTCATGACTTCCTTAAAATACTGAACGTGGAAGGAAACATTGCCCCCAACTCGACTGCCTGCAAACTGGATTGCTTCTATTGTTGCAAGCATTCGTGAAAATATCCTTCCTCAATTAAGTCTTTGAACTTATTTGTAAAGAGCTTACTGCCTCCCTACATAATTCTGAGTTTGAGTGTAAAACTTGCATACAATACTTTCCTGATTTTTACCAGCAAAAATTGATTTAGCCATCCAGTATAAGCTTAATCAGCTCTTACGTTGGACCTAAACTTAAGGTAAACACACCATTACTTACTTCACTATAATGATAACTGCTTAATTAAATATTTACTTATTGTGCAAATTGTTTCACATCTAAATTCTATGCTTTTAAATGAGGTTCTGAAGATTCTCCAACAAATGCAGTTTTTATCTGGAGTTGCCAAGGGTTTTACTTAAGGAATAGAAAGCTGGCTAAGAGACCTTTTCAAAATGAAAAGCAATCTTAAATCAAATACACTAAGTATAAAAAAAAGTTGCTTCTTGGGAAGAAAAAAATGAGCAAAGATACAAAGATAGGATGAAGTAGGAAAACCCTTTAAAACGAAAAGAAATTGAGTTGGATCCTATGTTCCAAAGTAGTGGGGTATTTTTAATCTTCTCTCATGAAGAGATAAAGCAAAGAAATGTTAGAACAAGAGAACTGAAAGAGAAATGTCAAGTCTTTTTTCCCATCTCCTTAATTAGTTTGTCTTGCTACCTGGAGTCATAAAAGTTTGGTAAGATAGAAAAAGTCCATTTTAATGAAGTGGAACAACAGCCAGAGAGAGGACTTTGACACTGAGCACATCAGGCAAAATCTAAAATTTAGCAAGGTAATTGAGTCTAGTATTCTAACCTCAAAATGAGGACTTTAAATGATAAGAGAGATAACAATTCTTTAAGAAGAAATATCTCAAATTTTCTTATTGAAACTTTATTTTTAAAGACTTGTTTAGTTAAAGATAAAATTTACCTGTTTTAATTTAGGGTTTATATATATATACAGAGAGAGAGAGTTAGACCCTACATTCCAAAGTAGTGGGATATTTTTTATCTTCTCATGTAGAGATAAAGCAAAGAAATGTTAGAACAAGAGAATAGAAAGAGAAATGCCAAGTCTCCTTCCCATCTCCTTAATTAGTTTTTCTTGCTACCTGGACTCATAAAAGTTTGATAAGATAGAAAAAGTCAATTTTAATGAAGTGGAACAACAGCCAGAGAGAGGACTTTGACATTGAGCACATAAGGCAAATACACACACACACACACACACACACACACACACACACACACACATAATTAAGTAGTTATAATTTATAGACTCAAGTAAAGAAGCAATCTCCTGAAACCAATGAAGAAAAATTGGTTCCATCCTGTGTGGTCATGTCAAATAAGACAATAGAGGGAAAGAAGGAGGAGAATATCACAAATTGAATGTACAGAGCTTGTAATGAAGTGATAGCACTTATGTCACTAAAACAGAGGCATGGATAAATAGGAAAAAAAAAGCTGAAAAAGTGCCATTTATTTTTATTTAGAAAATGATATATATATATGTCAATATCTCTGCATTTTGATTAATCATAATTAAATCATCATTATTTTTAGACATCGTGGAAAATATATTTACTGGACAATATCTTATTAAATCCTCATAAAAACCTTATGAAACATTTATTTTTATTTTTATTCATTTTGTTTTTATTTTGCCATTTTACAGATGAAGTGATCAGGCTTAGAGAGTTTAAATAACTTGCTCAAAATCACATGGTTAATTACAGGATAACAACTTTTCAAAACCAAGTAGCCTGAATCGACTGTATTTACCCGTTATGTTCTTCTATATTTCGATTTGACATGTGAGCTCCTGGAAGGAATAAAAATAAAAACAATATTAATACAAGATCATTAAGCTGAAAAATGTGTTTTGGGATCAAAAATAGCATATGCAATAGGATGTTAACTTAAATTTTTCAAAAAGAAAACTTCATACTTTGCTAAGAAAATTTAAGAGGAATTCTGTGGATTTCCACTACACACCTACCTATGTACCAGCATCTTTACTCACACATTCTATTGATAAAACTACCGATGCTTCTGTAGAAAACCACTTCCTCTGTTAGACACCGGGTCCTATTCTATTTTTCAAGGCTACTGTCCTAGCAATTTTCCATTTTCTCTTTTGCATCATCATTTTCTTCTCTATTAGAACATTTTCACAATCATAAAATATACTATTATTTTGTCTCACTATTTAAAAGCAAAGCAAAACAAAACAAACCAAATAAAACAAAACTAACAGCTATCTTCACCCCACCACCCACCCAGGTATGTCCTCAACTCCCTTTCTCTCCTTTGCAACAACACTCCTAGAAAAAGTTGTCTCTCATAGCTTCTGTTCTGTTTCTACTCTCTCTTCTATACCCCCAAATAGGCTTTTTCTTTCACCATTATGACCAAAAATATTCTCAAATAAGCTACCAATGACTTCCAAAAGAATCAAATCACTATTTGCAATCCCAATGCATTGCAATCAAAATACATAAGACCTACTAAATCATGATATTCAAGATAACCTAAGCTCAAATTGTTTTCCAAACAGCTCACTCCTTGTTAACACAGTATGAAATTATCCCATCATCAGGGTTGAGTTGTATTGTTCAATGATGTAGTCACAGTACCTAGAACATGGCCTGATACATAGTAGGTGCTCAAAAACCATTCATTGAATGTATACGTGAATGAATACATGTACAAATAAACGAATGAATGATAAATACATGAACAAATGTGTGACCTAAAGAAGCCCAATGGATTGTCTTTTTAAAAATGTAGTAACAGACATATGTCAAGCCGCAAAATGATTTAATATGTCACAATTCATTTAAACCCTGGGTTATGTTCTACAGAAGTCAATGTTGAAGGAAAAGTCATTAATGAGATCAATAAACAGTGTTTCTGTGGGTTAAGCGTCCAACCATAATTTTTGTATTTCAATAAACAGTATTTCTGTGGGGTGGATATTTAATCATAATTTTTGTATTTCACATGCCTTTCACAGTGCTTGTTAAAGCTCAATAAATGTTTGCAAAGTGTCAAAAATATAGTTTCAATATTGCAGTGAAAATACAGATACAAGTACATCTAACTTTGGAATTGTTTATTACTGTAGCACACGTGTTTTCCTGTGCAACACCATTATATTTCAGCTCCAAGTGTAGAGTGAATCAATGTAGAAATCTGCTGCCTAAAAGAGATGTAAGGCCAGGCATGGTGGCCTTACATGCTGTGATCCCAGCATTTTGGGAGGGAGGCGGTCGGATCACCCAGGGTCAGGAATTTGAGACCAGCCTGACCAACATGGTGAAACTATGTTGTCTCTACTAATAATACAAATTAGTCAGTTGTGGTGGCACATGCCTGTAATCTCAGCCACTTGGGAGGCTGAGGCAGGAGAATTGCTTGACCCTGGGAGGCAGAGGCTGTGAGCTGCAGCCTGGGCAGCAAGAGCGAAATTTTGTCTCAACAACAAAAACAAAAAGAGATGTTAATACATGCCTACGAAACTCAAGTGCACTTTATCTATAGAGTAGTGCCCCTTATTCTAGGTTTAGCTTTCCAAGGTTTCAGCTACCTGCAGTTAACTGCACCCCTAAAATATTAATGGAAAATTCTAGAAATAGAAGATTCCGTAGTTCTAAATTGGGTGCTGTTCTGAGTAGTGAGACAAAATCTAGCACCGTCTTGCTCCATCTGACTTGGGACATTAATCATCTCTTTGTCCAGCAGATTCAAGCTGTCTCTGCTACTGGCTCATTAGTTACTTAGGAGCCATTTCCATTATTAGATTGACTGTCACACGTTCTGTAGTGCTTGTGTTCAAGTCCCTTATTTTACTTAATAATGACCCAAAGCACAGAAGTAGTGATGCTGACATTTCAGAGATGCCGAACAGAAGCCATAAAGTGCTTCCTTTATGTAAGGGTTCTTGACTTAATAAGGAAAGAAAAAAATGTCTGTTGAGGTTGCTGAGATCCATAGTAAGAACGAATCTTCTATTTGTGAAATTGTAAAGGGAAAAAAAAAAGGTGTGCTACTTTTGCTGTGGTATCTCAAACTGCAAAAATGCCAGACATAGAGTGTGATAAGTTTTATTACTGTGTATTGTCATAACTGTTCTGTTTTGATGTTTGTTATTGTTTTTAATCTCTTACTGTGCCCAAAGTTTAATTAATTAAACTTTGTCACAGGTAATGTATGTATAGGAAAAAACAATGTGGAGAGAGAGATCCAAGATGGCTGATCACTAGCAGCTTGGGATTGCAGCTTCCACTGAAAGCGCAGAGAATGAGAGGACGCCACACTTTCAGATCAATTTTTGTTGCTCATGCACCAGGAGATTCCCAGCGGAGGAGCCCCACAGGTCACCAGTGCAACTCTTGTGGCCAGCGAGGCAGTTTTTCCGCTGCCTTGGTGTGGCGGTTCTCAGTGCAGAGTCAGAAAAGCATCATCAATCTTAAAGCCACTGTTTTGGCCGGCGCAGTGGGTTGCTCAGGTTTTAGCGCCGGGAATCAACAAGTTGGATGTCCATTCAGAAACCCAACTATAAAGACAATAATTATAACGACCACAGATGGATAAATTTATAAGGAAGGGAAGAAACCAGCCTAAAAAGCCTGAGAATACCCAAAATCAGAATGCTTCTCCTTCTACAGGGGATCACAGTTCCTCATCAGCAACAGAACAAGGTCTGATGGAGAAAGACTGTGTTACATTAGCAGAAACAGGCTTTAAAAAGTGGATGATAAGAAGCTTCTGGGAATTAAAAGAACTTCTTCTAGCCCAATGCAAAGAAACTAAGAACTTTGAAAAAAGGCTTGACGAAATGTTAACAATAACACACAATTTAGAGAGGAATATAAGTGAATTAATGGAGCTGAAAAACACAACACGAGAACTTCGCAAACTATGCACAAGTTTTAACAGCCAAATTAATCAAGCAGAAGAAAAGATATCAGAGGTCAAAGACCAACTTAATGAAATAAAACAAAAAGACAAGATTAGAAAAAAAAGGATACCCCATCAAGCTACCAATGACCTTCTTCTCAGAACTGGAAAAAACCACCTTAAACTTCATATGGAACCAAAAGAGAGCCCACATAGCCTAGTCAATTCTAAGCAAAAAGAACAAAGCGGGAGGCATCAAACTGCCAGACTTCAAACTATACTACAAGGCTACAGTAATCAAAACAGCACGGTACTGGTACCAAAACAGAGATATAGACCAATGGAACAGAACAGAGGTCTCGGAGGCAACACAACATATCTACAACCATCTGATCTTTGACAAACCAGACAAAAACAAGCAATGGGGAAAGGATTCCCTGTTCAATAAATGGTGTTGGGAAAGCTGGCTAGCCATGTGCAGAAAGCAGAAACTGGACCCCTTCCTGACACCTTACACTAAAATTAACTCCAGATGGATTAAAGACTTAAACATAAGACCTAACACCATAAAAACCCTAGAAGAAAATCTAGGCAAAACCATTCAGGACATAGGTGTAGGCAAGGACTTCATGACCAAAACACCAAAAGCATTGACAACAAAAGCCAAAATAGACAAATGGGACCTAATCAAACTCCACAGCTTCTTCACAGCAAAAGAAAGAGTCATTAGAGTGAATCGGCAACCAAAAGAATGGGAAAAAATTTTTGCAGTTTACCCATCTGACAAAGGGCTGATATCCAGAATTTACAAAGAACTAAAACAGATTTACAAGAAAAAACTAAAAAGCCCATTCAAAAGTGGGCAAAGGATATGAACAGACCCTTTACAAAAGAAGACATACGTGAGGCCAACAAACATATGAAAAAATGCTCATCATCACTGATCATCAGAGAAATGCAAATCAAAACAACATTGAGAAACCATCTCACGCCAGTTAGAATGGCGATCATTAAAAAATCTGGAGACAACAGATGCTGGAGAGGATGTGGAAAAATAGGAACACTTTTGCACTGTTGGTGGGAGTGTAAATTAGTTCAACCATTGTGGAAGACAGTGTGGTGATTCCTCAAGGACCTAGAAATAGAAATTCCATTTAACCCAGCAATCCCATTACTGGGTATATAGCCAAAGGATTACAAATCGTTCTACTATAAGGACATGTGCACACGAATGTTCATTGCAGCACTGTTTACAATAGCAAAGACCTGGGACCAACCCAAATGCCCATCGACGGTAGACTGGATAGGGAAAATGTGGCACATATACACCATGGAATATTATGCAGCCATCAAAAACGATGAGTTTGGGTCCTTTGTAGGGACATGGATGAACCTGGAAACCATCATTCTCAGCAAACTGACAGAAGAGCAGAAGATCAAACACCGCATGTTCTCACTCATAGGCGGGTGTTGAACAATGAGAACACATGGACACAGGGAGGGGAGCACTACACACTGGGGTCAGTTGGGGGTAATAGGGGAGGGACGGTGGTGGGTGGGGAGCTGGGGAGAGATAGCAAGGGGAGAAATGCCAGATGTAGGTGATGGGGAGGAAGGCAGCAAATCACAATGCCACGTGTGTACCTATGCAACAATTTTGCATGTTCTTCATCCCAAAACCTAAAATGCAATAAAATAAATAAATAGGGGGAAAAAAAAAGAAAGATGAAATACAAAAAAAAAAAAAAAGGATAAAAAAGAACGAGCAAAGTCTCCAAGAAATATGGGACTATGTGAAAAGACCTAATCTACGTTTGATAGGTGTATCTAATGTGACAAAGAGAATCAATCCAAGCTGGAAAATACGCTTCAGGATATTATTCAGGAAAACTTTCCCAACCTAGCAAGGCAGGACAATATTCAACTCCAGGTAATACAGAGAACACCACAAAGATATTCCTCAAGAAGACCAACCTCAAGGCACATAATCGCCAGATTCACCAGGGTTGAAATGAAAGAGAAAATACTGAGGGCAGCCAGAGAGAAAGGTCAGGTTACCCATAAAGGGAAGCCCATCAGACTCACAGCAGATCTCTCAGTAGAAACCCTACAAGCTAGAAGAGAGTGGGGGCCAATATTCAACATCCTTAAAGAAAAGAACTTTCAACACAGAATTTTACATCCAGCCAAACTAAGCTTCATAAACGAAGCAAATATAAAATCTTTTGTGAACAAGCAAGCACTCAGAGATTTCATCACCACCAGGCCTGCTTTACAAGAGCTTCTGAAAGAACCACTACACATAGAAAGGAACAACTAGTATCAGCCTTTCTAAAAAATACCAAAAAAATAAAGAACATCAACATAATTAAGAACTTGCATCAACTAATGGGCAAAACAGCGAGCTAACATTAAATGACAGTATCAAACTCACATATATTGTTATTAATTCTAAATTTAAATTGACTAAATCCCCCAATCCAAAGACACAGACAGGCAAAAAAAACGAAGACCCATCGGTATGCTACATCCAGATCCATCTCACATGCAAGGATACACAAAGATTCAAAACAAAGGGATGGAGAAAAATTTACCAACCAAATGGAGAGCTAAAATAAATAAATAGAAAGCAGGAATTGCAATTTTTGCTGTTAAAATAGACTTTAAAGCAACAAAGATCAAAAGAAGCAAAGAAGGATATTACATAATAATAGGATCAATGTAACAAGAAGAGCTAAAGATCCTAAATATATACGCACCCAATAAAGGAATACCCAGATATATAAGACTTATAAAGAGACTTAGACTCCCACACAATAATAGTGGGAGACTTCAACATCAATATTAGACAGATCAGTGAGACAGAAAGTTAACATCGATATCCAGGACTTGAACTCAGATCCGGAACAAGTAGACTTAATTAACATTTATAGAACTCTCCACTTTAAATACACAAAATATACACTCTTATCAGTACCACATCACACCTATTTATAGGTTTAAATGAAACATTGGTTGGCTGCTTGTTAATTATTTTCTTCCCTCATTTTTTTTTATGTCTCTATTATTAAACACAATTGCAGGCATATCCATTTTTAGACTGTGTTCTAGCCCGGGCAATAAAGCAACACCCCTGTTCTCTCTCCCTCTTCCTCTTCCTCTTTCTTCCTCTCCTTCATTTTTTTTCTTTTTCTTTTTCTTTTCTTTTTTTTTTATTATTTCTCTTTCTTTCTTTCTCTCTTTCTTCCTCTGGAAAAAATAAAAATAAAAATAAAATGTTTTCTCAAAAAAAAAAAAAAAAACAGTGTATTTAGGATTTGGTACTATTCTCAGTTTTAGGCATACACAGGGGGTCTTTTGAAAGCATCCCTTTTCCATAAAAGAGAGCTAAAAAAATGTAAGTTTCCTCTTGAAGAAAAATGGTCTTTCCAGGGAATAATGTAGTGACACAGACACAATTTAGGAAGCAGCAAAAATCGAACTGCATGCTGTTTACATGGTAAAGAGAGATTGCTGATGGAATTTGGAGTTTCCCACCTTTAGACCACTGTGTTTAATTAAACTGGTGTTCTTGGGAAGGGAAAGGAATATCAGTAAGAAGCCCATTGGGAGGTTTAGTGGTTACAGGGCACCGGGAATTCACTAATAAATGGTACAGATAAATTGACAAGATAGGGACAAATGAGAGTGTCTCTGACAACCTAAGGCGTATTTTTGTAGACTGGGCATTGCAGAGTTAAGCAGTTCAGAGGAATGTGTGGTAGAACACACTGTGAACATAGTGGCGTGATGGAGCCAAGCCTGACAGATGTGGAGCACAGAAGGCACCAGAACACCAGGCTCTGTAACCAATGGTGAACTCATCACCATAAGAAAGCAGTAAACTAACCACGTCCAAAATGCACTGTGTTTCTGTTTTTACGTGTAAAAATGAGAAACTTGGGAATAAAAGTAATTTTTTTGACATGCTGATCTCCTGAAAACAATTCTTTTTGACATATTAAAGGTCCTTATTTTCAGATGCTACTTCGTTTGAAATCTGATATTCTAAGACATCAAAGATATACTTCTAATTGTTTCACCTGATTTTATACTATTATTTAAGTGAAAAAAATCTGTCGTTATTTAATATCTTTAAAATTCTTGCTTTCTCTTTAGCTTTTAAATGTAAATTTTTTACTGAATTATGCAAGTTTAAAATTCAACTATCATTACTTATATTCAGAGACATTATTAAAATGAAACATATATTTAAATATTTCATGCAAAACTGACAACTTTGTAACATTTTTCCTTTAAAATGTGTTTCATCATATATATTTTATCATCCTATAGTAGTTTAAAGTGGATGAAGTTTATTTCTCCAGTTTTACCTTCTATTTTTCCAAAAAAGGTTAATGTGCTATTATAAAAATAAAACAATTTTTGGCTTTGTCTACCATGAGTAATAGGACCTGCTGAATTAAATTTCATCTTTGCCCCAGGCACATTGAGAATTTAAAGGCTTTGCAATTTCTCATTTTCCTTTTCAAGTTAGAAATGGACTTGAGGTTTCATAAGAATTTCCAACTCAGATGAAAACTGTCAAGCCAACACCTGCAGCAGCTTTATGCACGATGAAGGATTCATCTTGTGAAATAATCTCACAAGTAACTTTTACCCATCTGATATTTAAAACCCCTCTATTTAAGAAGATAAACAAAGCATCTAAATGCAGTTCCCTTAACATTAGTATTCATTATAGATAGAAATCCTATTATAAATTGAGTCATTATTTGCGGGGAGTCATTGTATATCCATCTATTTTGTATATTAATTCTAGAAAAGATTTATTGTAAGTGTTTTAAGACATTGTTTTTCTAGAATTGAAGCTAAGCTATCTAAAGGATAAATATTTATATGTAAATGTTACCATTAGATTATTATTCTATATAAAATGTTTTTAAAAAATGAAATTTTGAAAACCATAGAGATTTCTAAGTTGATAATACAGAATTGGGTAAATGGTATGTATACAAAGTAATAAATATAGATTTAAGTAAGAAAATGTATGGGTAAATACTAATATCATATCACCAGTAATTAAAAATATAGAGAGTAAGAACGGATAATCATTTATTTATCTGCTTATTTGGTCCTCTCTTTTCGCTGAAAATTTAGGAATATATTTTATTCTAGTAGAGATATAGTAAAAATAATGTACTGCAAGAAAACAGATAGGCTTTTGAAAATGAATAAATTTCCTATTATGTCAAGTGCATAAAGTAAGATATATTGCAGTTTCCCTAAGAATATAATTTTTGCTAACACAAGATAAGTAGGCACAAACAAGTATATGAGCAAAGACTAGAAATTTTATTAGAAGTGAAAACATTAAGTGGTTACAATAGTTGTTGAATTGTAGAAATATGATTTTTTTTGCTTTGTTTTTTACCTCCTGTAAGGCTTTTTAAATAATTAAAATGACAATTTTTAACATATGTCAAAATATGGAAAATGTCTGGGATATGATCTTGACTAAAAACTATGGTACAATGTTAAGCTTCTAAAAATATTTAAAATAAATGAAAATATTGTAAATAATAAAGATTATAAAAGCAAAGTAAATTAATTTTATTCTTGTTAGGAGTCACCTACCAAACAAAAATATTGCCATTGATGAACATGTAATTTCCATACTTTAAGATTTTGTATCCTGAATAAAAATTTGGTAGCATATTACATTTTTTTCTTCAACTTTAGTCGTTAGACTACTCTTATATTTGTAGTTTTTTTGTTTGTTTGTTTGTTTTTAATACAAGTGCTATTTGTTCAAATAAGAATTCTTTGGTCATTATATGATTCCATTAGTTGTGTGTTATGTGCCTTTTTTTTTTTTTTTTTTTTTTTTGGAGACAGAATCTCACTCTGCCACCCAGACTGGAGTGCATTGGCGCATTAGCACGATCTCAGCTCACTGCAGCCTCCAACTCCTGAGTTCAAGTGCTTCTCCTGCCTCAGCCTCCTGAGTAGCTGGGACCACAGGCACGTACCACCACACCCGTCTAACTTTTTGTATTTTTAGTAGAGATGGGGTTTCATTGTGTTAGCCAGGATGGCTGACCTTGTGGTCCACCCTCCTTGGCTTCCCAAAGTGCTGGGATTACAGGTATGAGCCACCGCGCCTGGCCATGTGCCTTTTGATTTGTGAAACATGTAATAAAAATCTTGTTCTTGATCCAATTTCTCCTGTTTAATAACATTTCTTTAGAAAAAGAAAATAATTTATATGTAATTAATAAATTACTGTATTCGATATTAATTTACTAATATTTGAGATAGACTCCAGCCTAAAACTGTAAGTTATTTGTTCTTAAAATTTTAATAGACTTATTATTAATTCAAACTCAAAGTCATTCAATGTTTTGATAAGAAAGGCAAACTTTTTTGTGCATTCACTATGTGCTAGTGACTTTGCAACCATTCTCTTATTTAATTCTAAATTAATAGCCCCCTGAGATACATCTGTTATTTACCCCATTTTCTTTTAAACAATATCTCAGAGAAATGCAGCACTGTGTCCAGGAAAGGGCAAGCTATGCTTGAAAGACCTGAGGCTCAGTTTCAAATCTGTCCAATCCTGAATTAAGATGTTTAATCACTGTACTCTGCAGTGGGTACTAACCCTCCCTTACCCTTCATCCTCATTATTTTGCTGCAATACTTTATACAAACGTTTTTATTGTTTCTTCTTGGGATTTTTATGATGCAGTTAATGCATTCCCTCGTTCAATAAATACCACACTTAGACAGTACCTGAAAGAAAGCATTCTTGGCCAGATGCAGTGGCTTATGCCTATAATCCCAGCACTTTGGGAGGTCAAGGTGGGCAAATAACTTGAGGTCAGAGTTTGAGACCAGCCTGGCCAACATGGTGAAATTCCATCTCTACTAAAAATACAAAAATTATCCATGCATGGTGACGGGCACCTGTAATCCCAGCTACCTGGGAGGCTGAGGCAGAGAACTGCTTGAATCCAAGAGGGAGAGGCTTCAGTGAGCCAAGATCATGCCACTGCACTCCAGCCTGGGTGACAGAGCAAGACTCCATCCCCCAAGAAAATAAAAACAAAAACAAAAAACATTCTTTTCTTTCTCCACAAAATAGTCACCTTAAACCTGAATTTATACAAATAACTGCATATCTGTTTAAAAGCCAGAACTTTTCCTTTCACCAAGCTCAAGGTCAATTCTGATTTGAAAGACTGCAGTATCCAAATGTTTGTGTTATGTGAATAAACAAAGACTTCCCACCTAACAACAAACAAGTGAAGCTATTTATTTAGAATGGCTGTAACAAGGGAATTGGCTACCATTATCGATTAATGTTATCGGTGTTTGGTGGAGACTCAAAGACTGACAGAGAGTGGAAGGCTTTTTAGTAATGAAAAAAGAAAAAGAGGCAATATATAGGGACTGTGATGGCAGGTTGTTGTCATAGAATGAGTGAGGCAGGTTATGGACAGGTGTCATTTTAG
The DNA here is from genome assembly GCF_009761245.1 of Sapajus apella. Lineage (NCBI taxonomy): Eukaryota > Metazoa > Chordata > Mammalia > Primates > Cebidae > Sapajus > Sapajus apella. The sequence continues at coordinate 21,111,483 of NW_022436948.1, read as the reverse complement.
GCAATTGATGGGATATTTGGCTTTCTTTTTGTTGGTCCCGAGTTGAAAGTGAGAACAAATATGGGGGAGTTGGCAACATTGACTTAGTCCTGACCATCTGAGGTGGTTAGTGCCAAGGTTGTCATTTGACATCCTGGACTGATTGCTGCAGAGGTTGTGGTTTGCTTTCCTGGTCATCTAATGTGGGTCGTCAGCGTTCTGTGGCTATAAGTGGTCTGGCCATTGCCTCTTTGTATATTCAGTCTTTTGGTGGTTATTTTCCCTGCCTTGTATCTACCCTTTATCAACTTGAATTTTGCACTCTGTAGGGATCGAGCACTGGGAGAGAGACAACAGCAGAAAGGAGAGCGCAGTCTTTATAAAGGTAATGCTGGTGAATCTGGTGTGGGCCTCCTCTTGGTATGGTGAGCACTTGAGGCCAAGTCTTTTTCATTAAACCTTTGATACAAAGTGTAGTCTTTGCACCAGACACATCAACATCACCTTGGAGTTTGCTAGAGCTTACTGAACATCCTGTGTTACAGCAAGATACTTGGGTAGTTTGTATGCACAGTAGCATTTAAGAAGCAGTGCTCTAGAATGCTTTTGTGAGTTTTCCCTGGGTTTTCTTAGTGACATCTTCCAACTGCACTTTGCATGAGGCTGGTGGTCCCTCTCCACTGACTGCTTTCTGTTACTCTTCAGTCCATGGGCTTCATTATGTGAATATGTTTACTTTATGCTTGGTCATTTTGTCTTTTAGGCTAAGTTACTTGCAGTACCTTTCAGGAAAGCTCCAGGCTAGATTAATCAATGTCTGCAAAGAAAACACAGACTCTTGCTTCATTTGGTGAAAGTACATTTCCTCTCTCTCACTCTCTCTCATTTGTATTTTCAGACAGGCTTTAACACACCTTTGTTATGAACTGTATGTTCGTGGCCCTCTAAAATTCATATGTTGAATCCCTGACTCCCAATGTGATAGTATTTGCAGGTGGGGCCTTTGAGAAGTAATTAGGTTTAGGTGATGTCATAAGAGTGGAATCCCCCTTAATAGACTTACTGCCCATGTAAAAAGACAGCCTCAGCAAACTAACACAGCAGAAAACCAAACACTGCATGTTCTCACTTATAAGTGAGAGCTGAACAATGAGAACACTTGGTCACAGGGAGAGGAATAACACACACTGGGGCCTGTCTGGTCGGGGGTGGTGGCAGCGGGAGGGGGAGCATGAGGATAAATAGTTAATGCATGCAGGGCTTAATACCTAGATGATGGATTGACAGGTACAGCAAACCACCATGGCACACTTTTACCTATGTAACAAACCTGCACATCCTGCACATGTAACCCCGAACTTAAAATTAAATTAAATTAACAAAAAAAGAAGCCAAACTTTGCCTCTCTCTACCATGTGAGGATACAGCAACATATGAGATATCCTTCACATCTATTAAAATTCCTGGCTTGGATCAAGGGCTTAATAAGTATTTCTAAGCAATTAAAATATTGACTAAACTCAGTATGCATTATAATATCAACTAGAATAGGTAGGAAAGAATGTGAGCTTAAATTTTCTGTGATAAATTTCTAATTTCGGTTGATGCATAGCCCTTTCAGTAACACTTTAAACGGGAGAGAGAAAAATAAATGCTATTACAGATATAACTTCTTTCTCAGTAGTTTTTGAAAATCAGGATGACCATTTAGCTAAACTTACATACATATAGGGTTTTTTCATTGCTTTTTCCCCTCTGCTGTTATTGTGTTTAAGCAACAGAGGCAACACTCAAAATTTAAGGTTTGTATGCCTTCCACACGCATACTCGTACCTTCACAAATACACAAGCCCACAGAGTGTTTACATAAACACTGACCACTGACGATATGGCTAGTTGACTTTACGTAATGAAAGAGTCAATATAATGTTTGATTTTCCTAAAGTTAATAGTGTGTTTCTTATGAACATCTTACTTCACTTTTACATGGCTGTTTAGAATTTTAAACACCGTCATATATGCCAGGTTTTGCAGAGAACTTATCTGCTGATATTAAGAATGGTAACTGATTTGTTCTAGCGGATTTAGCCTTCTATATAGCATTTTTCAACCATTAACAATCAAATAATTCATTATCCACTGTCAAGTTGTATTAATGCTTTTCACTGACTGTTTTGAACTGTTCTATTACCAAAAAGTAATTGATAGAACTGCATACAGCTGTCTTGTCATCCACCTGAATTGACCTAATCATGACAATTTATCACAACCAGTGCCAAGTATCTTGAGAATCTTTTCAAAGTGATAGCAATGGGTGTTCAACCTTTAATGTTCAGGGATTGTGCAAGTCTGTGTTTGAATAAGATTGTGAACACCTATTGGGAATTGCTATCTGTAGATGGTTGTAATGAGTATTAAATATATTAATATTAAAAATGCATGTGCTATTGAGCCAAACATATACAGAGGAAATTTAAATTGAATTTATGTTCTGTGGAGTCCCTAAGTTATTTCTTCTTAAGGGAGTAGTCAAATTATTATTATTATTATAATTAACAATTGTCATCCAGGTAATTGTCATCAAAGCAAGGTATCAGGTTAGCTGAGGTCTGAGGGGAGTGGGTGGGCGAGGAGAAGGGAGCTGGAAAAACACTCAGGAGACACCAGGTAGATGGGACATGACTTTCTTCAACAGTTCACTCACACTGTGGGTATTGCATTTATGCATCTTACAAACAGTAGTGGCTCCGAGCCAGGTGATGAGCTCTCCCATCTCTCCCATGTTATGGCTACATAGCTGTGATGCACTCCAATTGTGTGCCTGCACTCCAATCCTGCTAAGTCACACAGGATGTTTATCTTGGCCTATGCCTGCCTGGCTGCAGTGCAGCCATGTTTCTTACACACCAACCCCTCTAGGCCAAGGAGGTCCTTTTAGCGGGGACCCATGCACATAGAGCCATGCACTGGACCCATAGGCCGCAGCAACAACCTACTACTAATATTCTTACAGGGGGTTGTCCATAAGACGCTCAAACACCTTAATTTCCTGTGACATTCCTTGTAAATCTGCTGCCATGTTCTGGTGGTTGTTGGGAATGAATGTACAACATAGTAACCTTGGGCAGCTGTTACTATGTGTAAGGTCATCTTGTTTTACAGCACCACCTTCCTGATCTGATCAACCTCATCAGTTAACAAAAGAAGGGCAACTCGGGTGTAATTCAAGGCCTGAGTTGTGTGTACTACAAGGGCTGTAATGTGCATTTCTATAGTAATAAAACCTGCTCCAGGGATAGTTATCGCTAAGTCATAGAGCCATCAGGGAAGCCAGTGTCCTTGCAAAAACTGGAAACATAGCACCTCCCAGTTATGTGGGTGACAAGACAAAGTGGGAAGCACAGTGGCAGGCACATGGGCCACTCCAGCTATAACATCCAGTCCAACTGGCAAGCAGACATGGCCATCCTGTGTCCCCGAGGGGGCACAAAGTCCATTGGGGCTCCGTCTTGGTAAGGTGACTTGTGTGGTGACACATATTATGTTTGTATAGGCCACAGTGAGCAACCATCCCACACTGACTTTACCCCAGTGTTGCTCTATGCATCCTTGTACCTGCAATGGGGGCACCATGTGTTCTCTCATTAGCCAACACTGCCCATCACGGACACTATAAGTCAGGCAGGGGGCAGGCCTGCCAGCCATGGGTTTTGTGATGCCTCCATCCAAAACTCATTGTGTTGCATTCCGGCCATTGTCTGAGGGACCCCAAGTCTCTAGCCATATCTAGTAGTTCTTTTCAGAAGGCGGATGTATGTGCCAGGGCAAGTGGTCCACAGCTGCTGCTGGAAGGGCAGTGCAGATCCAACAGTGGAGACACTGGTCACCTCGACATAGGTGTGGGCCCAGTCCACAATGCTGTTGAAGCATGCTAACTTATGGCCGGAACAGCCAAGGAGGCACAGGTACTAACAGGGGTAAGTCATGACCCTCAGGAAAAATATACGCCAATTTTTCATCTCTGGGAAACAATGGAGCCTCCAAGGGCTTCTGCTGTGGCGATGGTACAGACCCCAGCACCTATTGATCTTATCAGCTCCCCATGGTTCTTTTGGGTCCTGTAAGGATGCCAAAGTCACAGGGAGCTCACGATAGACCACACAGACAGTACATATGTCCCCCAGAGGAGAGTCGCTTCCCTGACCGTTCCCCTATGAACGGTTAATCGTGGAGGCCACACATTAAATATCCAAGGAGTAACATGGAAGGCATACTGTAGGCCCTCCCTACAGGGGGCTAAAATAGCCAACCATCAGTAATGGGGGGCTTGGAGGGTCCACGGCCAACACCAGGTTTTCTGTTCTCTTGCCTTCAGGGGCATTGGAGCAAGCAACAACAGATTACCATTTGTCCCCATATCCGGTTAGTGGAGGTCATCCTTGGTTTGTATCTGTGGCTGGATGGGGGCAGCAGCCCAGTGTAACAGTGCCTCCATTGGGGCTGGGCCACCTTTCTATGGCTGCTCATTCAAGATTTGAAGCACCAGGTCCAACCTGAAACTCCAGCCCCACAAAGACTGGGGAGTAAGAGTAACATGCAGATGTAACCCATTCTTCAGCAGTTCACTGTATCTCTCAATCATGCCGGTGGCTTGTGGGTTATAAGGAACATGGAACCCTCATTGTATATCCATCTGCTGTGCCGACTGTCATACCTGCTGTCCAGTGAAACGTGTCCCCTATCACTTTCAATGGCCAGGAATGGCGATATAAGGCACATATGTGTTGCAAGACTTGAACGGTGTGTTGCTGGTCGGCTGCCCTGCTAGGGTAAACAAACAAGAGGCTGGTGGCCATGTCTACAGCTGTCAGTGCATGCATGTAGTCCTGTGATTTTGGCAGTGATCCAATGTAATCTATTTGCCATCTGGTCAAGGGCATCTGTCCTACAGTCACTTGTTGTGTTACTCTGAGCAGTTATGTCCATTTGTGGTATGCCTGAGCACACGTCGGGCACTTCAGGCAGACCTCCCAAATGCCCTGTGAAGGCAAAGACAGACCCCAGCACCTGTTGACCTGTTACATCAGCTTACCCACTGCATGTCCCAGTTTCCTGTGTAACCACAGGCCACACCTCGTGTAGGTGCCGACTATACCCAATGGACCTTGGCCAAGACATCTGGCTCATCATTACTGGAGGTGGCCAAAGGCATATGACTTGACACATGATAGATAGTTACATCTTTCTGATGATCTATTTCCCAGAGGTCTTGCCACATGGTTTGGCCCTAAATGGGCCAATAGCCTACAAGCCAGTTCTGTAATTTCCAGGTAGTCAACCATAAGGTTAAGTCTCAATAGACTGCAAAGCTATCAGTGCACTTTACCATAGGTGTCTCCTATTTGGTAATCAACATCCACACACTCTGCCCTGAGTTTAGCCCATTGGCTGCTTTGTTCACACCCCATATCAAACTATAGAGTGTCAGTATTAGGTTGGACTGCTATTGCTAGGCAGATCACCCACTGGAGCCCATTTTTATCTTGGGAGTGGGTGGGTACCTGTGGATGGAGCATCTTCCCCTTCTTTATGGCACAATTCCCTGGTCTTGTGGGTGGCCTTCTGCTTCCTCGAGGGCTACCATAGCAGTAGGGATTTCATTTATGCAATACCCCACATATGGGGTGAGGACAGAGGCCAGAGAGCCAAAAGCACTTGGGGGCACTGAGGCCAGCATAGAATTCCTCATGTAAGAGATAAAACATTCATCACCTGGTTCCCAAGTATTCAGATCAAACATGTCCTGCTGTATACCCATCTCCTGGAGTACCTGTGCCAAATCAGTATGCCACTGCCATCTACTGACAGCAGCTGGTATTTCACTGGCATCAGTCCACACAGTCCATATGACTGCCATCAGCTACTCAATCAGAGTGTGGTCACTTTGGCCCTGTGCTAACCTTTGGCTCAGCTGCAGCCGCTGACAAAGGGAGGGGTGAGTTGTAATTGAAGCCAGCTTCTCCATGTTGGAGGTGGAACAGGAAATGATGTCAGCTCCTTCATTCCAAAGACGGAGTAACCAGGCAGGGAGGGGCTCCTCCAAACACTGCCCACATTGCTTGCTTAACTCCCACAGCTCAGTGAGGGTTTAGGCACTATAGTCTCAGTGTGTTTCAGCACAGAAGAGGGTCCCTGAGCCTGCCCCTGAGGTCCCATCACTGCTCATGTTCTACCTCCTGACAGATCAGAGGGTGAGCCTGCAGTGGGGGAGCTTCCTACTCCTCTGCATCAGACTAAATGTGGGTTTCCAGCCAGGAGGACAAGCTCAAGGTCAAACTGACGGCTGTCTCTAACTCCTGTTCCAGGCTGTTTATCTGGGCCTCTAAATGCCCTGTTTGCACCTGGAGGTCCCTTATCCCCAGTTTTTCTCCAAGATGTGCATTTGGGCCCCCAGGCACACAGCTTGCACCTGGAGGTCTCTTACCTGTTCAGCGTCCCTTAGGGACCGAGCAGGTACATCCCACAGTGCAGTCAGAAAAGCTCATCTGACTGCTTGTGATGGTGCATTCCTTCTCAGTGCTGTGTGCTTCCAGCTGCTTCAGTGCCTTCTCCACACTCACAAGGGACCCATCCACTGCCTCCCACATTTCCACTGGAGCCCATCCTAGTAGCATCACTCCCAACAGGTACCTTAACCTGTGCTGCAGCCACATAGCTGACCTGGGAGCCTTGAGCTGAAGACCCACTCAGCTTATTCTGCTGACTATGGCAAATGTCAGGTTTGAACCCCAGCTGAGTTCCAAGGGGAGTAAGTGGACAGGGGGCAGGGAGCTGAAAGAACACCTGAGAGAAAGCAAGTAGATGGGACATGGCTTTATTGAGCAGCTCACTCACACTGTGGGTGCTGCATTTATGCACCTCACAAACAATAGTGGCTCTGAGCCAGGTGATGAGCCCTCCCATGTTATGGCTACATAGCTACGGTTATATGACGCACAGAATTGTGTGCCTGTGCTCCCATCCTGCTGAGTCATGCAGGATATTTACCTGGGCCTATGCCTGCTTGGCTGCAGCACAGCCACTTTCCCTATGGGTGGTTACTTGAACACTAACATAAACTCAATGAAATGTTATCTCTCCTATAGTAAATGATTGATAAACACTTGTTAATTTAAATAAAAATAATTTCATTAAACGGAACTATGTTGAAAACTTCAGATTTACAATTTAATACTTTGGCGGAAAACATGGAAATCATTTATAATATTTATTTTAATTTGAATACATAGCTGATACACAGCTGAAAATAAGTGAGTCAATGATTGTTGAAGGAATACATACTGTAAGAATTTTGAGCAATGAAACTGCATACTATTTTTCACTTGTTTTAAAAGCAACATTGCTTACATCTTTACAGATTTCAAACTTTTCTCTACATTCTGGATTTATATTTAAGAACTGCACTTTTACTAACAGGTCTACACTTGCTTCTTCAGCTTTCAAATGTAATTTTCTATTTCCTTCTCTCTGCAGGACATGAAATAAAAATCCATCAGAAGATGTATCATAGTGGAAAAGGTACAGGAAAGTAATGAGGCAAAATGGAAACAACTGTTGAATTTGGATAGCGGGTATAATGACATTTCTTATAGTGTTCTTTTATATTCTTGCAACTTTTATATGTTTTTGAAGTTATAACAAAATAAAAAGTTACAAAAAAAGAAATATATATATACAAATAAAACATGGATTACAGAAAAAATTAAGATGACAAATGAGTCTTTAAAGCAGTACCATGTGAAATATTACAAAGTATCTTTAGTAATAAATGCTTTTGTACCATTCAAATTAAAAAGTTAAGGATTTTCCTCAAGAACCTAGAACATATATGAAATAGATAATCACAAGTATATTAAGGTGAAAAACTAGTGAAGATACAATTTTTATAAAATATAAAACAAAATAAAATGGCAAGAAAAAGACTTATTCAAAGCATTTTAGAAAAATGGATATATATGTAGACATGGTTAACCATATAAAAATAAAAGAAGGAAACTAAAATAAGAATAAAGTATCTAAAACAAATGGTAGAGAAAATATTTGATAAATCATTACATGATCACATATAAATTTGGCAGAAATTTGAATATCCAAAAATTAATTTTAGAACACAAATGGCCAACTTGTATTGAAAAGTATAAAATAAATATTCAATATACTATTTTAGGCTTTGATCTAATCTGATTTTAAATATTGGCAACAAAGCAAAACAAAAATACTGATAGAAAACACTAGGGAACAATTTGAAGATATTAAAATCGAACACCAAAGCAACTAAAAATAGGGTTGAATTTTCACAAAAATTGAAAGTATATTTGTGACTGTCTGACTTAAAGAGAGACTATGTGGTATGTGCAAGATTCTTTTTAAGATTCCTGGAAATACTTTATTATGGTGACATGATTCAATGGTGTCCCCACTGAAATCTCAACTTCAGTTATATCTCCCAGAATTCCCATGTGTTGTGGGAGGGACTCAGGAGGAGGTAATTGAAACTTTCCCATGCTATTCTCATGATAATGTATAAGTCTCATGAAATCTGATGAGTTTATCAGGGTCTTCTGCTTCTTCCTCATTTTATCTTGCCACCACCATGTAAGAAGTGCCTTTTGCCTCTCACCATGACTTGAGCCTCCCCAGCCATGTAAAACTGTACATCCAATTAAACCTCTTTTATTTCCCAGTCTTTGGCATGACTTTATTAACAACATGAAAGACACTAATACAGTAAATTGGTACTGGGAGTGGGGTGTTGCATCAGAGTGCTGATGTGGTGGATGCCTTAAAAATAATGCCTAAGAATTTTCTATATCTGTGGTGAGAAGGAGGTGGAAGAATGAAGTCCATGTATCATGAGTGGCATGGGAAGTCCATAGAGGTAGAAAAGAACAACAAAGCAGGAACCTTAATGGATCAATGACCAAAATGTGAATGAGTAAGTAGATGTCTCAGATAATTCCAGCAAGAACAGAAAACAGAGAACTAGGTGGGGCACCCCTTGCGGGTCCCCGTTGCCCATCTTCATTGGATATTAGACACAACTCTGAGGGAAAAGTAGATGTTAATTAACTGGAAATATGTTTTCACCCCTGGGCGAAAGAGGAACTGGAAGTATTATGTCCAGTTACAGAAAAATATCCATTACATTACTTTTACAGCAAATGTATGGACTGAGATTTGTAAACACTGTAGCTTTAAACAACAATGTCATTATCTCTTATTTATACCCAGAAAGTTCCAAGAAAGCAATTTGAAAGAGAGAATAAGGCAAGTTATAAGTGAGATGAGGGTACTTTTTTTTTCTAATAATTTAAGTTTATTCTTAAGGATACTATGTGTCCTTCCATTCTCCATTCAGTAAAAAAAGAAATATAACATTATTTAAGACATTTTTACTGTGTTTCATATTTCTTTATTTACTTTATCATTATCTCATGAGTTTACACAACAACTCAAACATTTGACAGGGAGAAAAAACAGAAGGAGCTTAGAAAATGTAAGTAACTTTTCACTAAACTTTCTATAATCATATACTTTAAATAATAGTAGAAAACTTTCTGTTACTTGTCAAGTGGCACCAGATGGTCAGGAAGAGAGAGCCAGAAAGAATCCAGCTTATTCTCTGACAACACCTTTGACAGGTGTGTAAGCTCCAGATAATCAGAATGGGTACTTCCATATCTCTTCTCATCCACAGTGTGAAAGGCACGTATTAGATCCAACAGTTCTCGTGCTTAACATATGTTCTATATTTTAATACAAAATAGTTTTTTCGTGTCCATTATTCAAAAGCTTCCTCTCCAATTGCTGTCATGACAGGTGGTTGGCATGGCTCAGAAATGAACCCAATAAGAAATAAAGAAGAATTAAACAAGCATCAACTCTGTGAGAAGCATGAAGGAAGTATCAGAAATTAATGCTTCTAAGAACAACTTCTAATCAACGACAAAGTAGGGGGCTAAATATCCCATGTTTTGTTTTATACCCATGAAGGACATCTCTGATGTATGCAGACAGCCTCCTGAAGATCTCTAGCAGGACAGATGCTTAATCAGTAATAGCTGTTACCTGCTATTAACACAGCCTCCTTAGATCACTCCGTTGCACTGACTTACTTCCTCACTACACTGCCAGTGCTTTTTGAGATCACCTTCCATGTAAAGTTTCATCCACATAAAGTCTCATCTCTTACAGCTAATTCTGCTGCTAGAAGAAGCCAGTTTATACCATCCACAATTTCCTGAACTGAGGCAAATGCTAGTATCTTCTTTATGGAATACTGTGACTCTTTCACAGTCCCGGGGAATCCAGGGTTCCTCTCTAGGTGCAGGGTCCCATTGCCCTTGTGGTTCGCTGTCTGAATAAATGACAGGACCAGCTCCATGAATCTACATCCAGTGCAATAGCACATGCTCCTACACTCAGAAACTGCCCTCATGCTTGGCACTTAATGCACTCCATTTGCTGCCTTAAAATTCTTAATGTTCTGTTTGTACTTGTATTTTGCTCAATTTGCTTGACCTTTGTATTTTGGGAAAATTGAGCACTTATAGGAGGCTAAAGGGCCTTAGCTCAAATGCAGATGGATCTCCTGACACTTCTCTGACTCGGTTTCTTGGTTGCCCAGCCCATACCCTCGACCCAGACACTGCTGCTAGTAGGGCTTGGTAGGGGTCTAGGTTAGTGCAGGAAATGTCAATATTGGGTGCTCACACAAATGCATGCTGAGTTTTCCAGCAGTGTGCAGGCACCTGTGAGACTTGTACTCATCCTGTGGACATCACCATACCCAAGGGAGCATGTGTCATTAAACAGCAAGTGAAACAACCATGAGGGGTACATTACTTGCTCATTTGATACCACAAATTTATGGCAAATTTAGTAGCTTAAAACAATACAAAATTTATTGTTTTATGGTTCTGAAATTAAGAATCTAAAATCAGTCTCTCTGGGCTTAAATCAAGTTTCCAGAGCTATATTTCTTTCTGGAAGCTCTAAAGTAGAATAGATTTTCTTGCCTTTTCCAACCTCCAGAGGCAGCCTGCATTCCGTGGCTTACGGCTTCTTCCATCTTCAAAGGCAGCTATGGCTTGTCAAGACTTTCTTACTCTGTGTCATTCTGACATTGATTTTATTCTACCTTTTTCCACATTAAACCACTTCTGAGATAATATTGAGTTTAATAATATAATCCAGGGTAAGCTTTCATTTTAAAATTAGCTGATTTGCAACAATAATTCTTTTTATGCCATGATTCTGAGGCCTCCTCAGACATGTGGAACTGTGAGTCTATTAAATCTTATTCCTTCTTAAATTATCCAGTAGGAGGTGTGTCTTTATCAGCAGTGTGAAAATGGATTAATACAGTAAATTGGTACTGGTAAAGTGGGGTGCTGCTGTAAAGATAACCAAAAATATGAATGCACCTTTGGAATTATGAAATAGGCAAAGGTAAGAACAGTTTGGAGGGCTCAGAAGAAGACAGGAAAATTTGGGAAAGTTCAGAACTTTTTAGAAGCTTGTTAAATGGCTTTGACCAAAATGTTGATAGTAATAAAGTTGAGGCTGGGGTGGTCTCAGATTGAGATGAGCACCTTGTTGGGAACTGGAGCAAAGTTGTCTCTTGCTGTGTTTTAGCACAAAGACTGGCAGCATTTTGCCCCTGACCCAGAATTTGTGGAACGTTGAACATGAGGGGGATGATGTAGGGTATCTTGTCAGAAGAAATCTCTAAGCAGCAATGCAATCAAGGTGTGACTTGGGTACTCTTAAAAGCATTCAGTTTTATGCATTCACAGAGAGATGGTTTCAAATTGGATCTTACACTTAAAAGGGAAGCAGAGCATAAAAGTTTGGAAAATTTGCAATAGAAAAGAAAAACTCATTTTTTGGAGAGAAATTCAAGCCTGCTGCAAAAATTAGCATAAGTGACAAGGAACCAAATGTGAATTGCCAAGACAATGGGAAAAAATGTCCTCAGGGCATGCCAGAGAACTTTGTGGCAGACCCTCTCATTACTGGTATGAAGGCCTAGGAAGAAAACATGGTTTTGTAGAGTGGGCCCAGGGACCCCTGCTGTGTACAGTCTAGGGACTTGGTGTCCTGCATCCCAGATTCAATAGGCATGGCTAAGAGGGGTCAAGGTACAGCTTGAGCCATGGCTTCAGAGGTTTTAAGCCCCAAGCCTTGGCAGGTTCCATGTGATGTTGACCCTACAGGTGTACAAAAATCAAAAATTGAGATTTGGGAACCTCCGTCTAGATTTCAGAGGATGTATGGGAAATCCTGGATGTCCAGACAGAAGTATGCTGCTGGAGTGGGGTCCTCATGGAGAACCTCTGCTAAGGCAGCGTGGAAGGGAAATGTGGGGTTGAAGACCCCACACAGATTATCCAATGGGCCACTGTCTAGTGGGGCTGTGAGAAGAGGGCCACAGTCCTCCAGACGCCAGATTGGTAGGTCCACTGATAGCTTGCACCATGTGTCTGAAAAGCTGCAGTCACTCAATGCCAGCCTGTGAAAGCACGTAAGGCGGGGGGGAGCTATACCCTGCAAAGCCACAGGGGTGGGTCTGCCTAATACCGCAGGAACCTAACTCTTGTATCAGCATGGCCTGGATGTGAGACATGGAGTCAAAGAAGATCATTTTGGAGCTTTAAGATTTGACTGCCCCATTCAGACTTGCATGGGACCTGTATTCCGTTTGTTATGGCCAATTTTTCCCATTTGGAATGGCTGTATTTACTCAATGCCTGTATCCACATTCTATCTAGGAAGTAACTAACTTGCATTTGATTTTACAGGCTCACAGGCAGAGAGGACTTGCCTTATCTCAAGATGAGACTTTGGACTGTGGACTTTTGAGTTAATGCTGAAATGAGTTAAAACTTTGGGGTACTGTTGGGAAGGCACATTAGTTTTGAAATGTGAGGTCATGAGATCTGAGAAGCGCCAGAGGCAGAATGATATGGTTTGACTGTGTTCCCACCCAAATCTCATCTTGAATTTTAGCTCCCATAGTTCCCATGTGTTGTGGGAAGAACCCGGTGGGAGATAATTGAATAATGGGGGCAGTTTCCCCCATACTGTTCTCTTGGTAAGTCTCATGAGATCTGATAATTTCATAAGGGTTTACCCCTTCTTCCTGGCTCTCATTGTCTCGAATGCTGCCATCCATGGAAGATGTGACTTTGCTCTACCTTGCCTTCTTCCATGATTGTGAGGCCTCCCCAGCCATGTGGAACTGTGATTCAATTAAACCTCTTTTCCTTATTAATTATCAAGTCTTAGTAAGTCTTTATCAGCAGCATGAAACAGACTAATACACTTCCCTACAGTTTCTGTAGCTTAAGTATCAGTGGTGGGATCTGAGGCCTGTGTTGATGCTGTTTTCAGACCTTCCCAGAGACAAGAATAAACAGAAATCCAAGGTTAAAAAAAAAAAAAAAAAAAAAAGCCTTCCAGCTTTCTCTAAATTAGTTTTGAAATTTCTTCATATGGTGAAGTCTGTTTCTCCCTCCCTCTGGCAATTGATAACTCTTCTATTGGCTCCTCAGTCAAAACAGACATAATGAGAGTTCCGTTTGCCATTAATTGTTCAGAAGCATAAACTGAACAAAAGGAGAAACAGGCAGCACTGAACACTTTTAAATTAATCAGTCATCACCACTCAGTTACAATAAATGCTAAGTGTAGAAATAATAGACTGGATAGTAATTTGAGGACACATCTTGAAATGATCATGTTACTAATGAGTAACTCTACTGGCTAGAGAGATCAATGTCAGGTTAAAGGTATCAGAAGTGTATGTGAATAGCAGTGTGCATAAAACGCAAATGTACATAGCTTTCTGATTTTAGGAAGTTTCTTGTATTCTCCAGACTCAGTGGTTTTATCTAGGAAATGAATACAATGTATGTTCTTGCAAAGGTAATGTAAAAGTGCAAAATGAAGTAAAATCTGCAAAAGCACTTCGAAAAATTTTACATACTGTATAAATGTGTTAAAATTGTTTTGTCATGTAGTAGACTACATGTAAGGATATTTTCAGTGGATTCTATTTATACACATACTAGTGCTTTATAACTTCAAAGCTCCTGCATGTCTAGTGGTAAAGAAATTTATATGTAGAACTAAGAATAATGTCATGGAGAATAGAGAAGGGAGCTTTCTCAGTCAGCTTGTGATGCTATAACAAAATACCCTAAGTTGGCTGACTTAAAAAACAAATACTTATTTCTCACAGTTCTGACACTGCTAACTCTAAGGTTACAGGATCTCACCTTGCCTCATGAGTGCTCTCCTCCTGGATTGAAGATGGACATTTTCTTTTTTTTGTCCTCACATGGCAAAGAGAGACTCTTTTCTTATAAGTTCACTAATTTCATTTTGGGGACTTTACCCTCATGACCTCATCTGAACTTAATACCCTCCCAAAGGCCCTACCTCTGAATACCATCACCTTAAGGATTATGTCATGGATATTTTTTTTTTTTTTGAGAAGGAGTCTCGTTCTGTCACCCAGGCTGGAGTGCAGTGGCGTGATCTCCACTCACTTCAATCTCTGCCTCCCGGGTTCAAGCAAATCTCCTGTCTCAGCCTCCTGAGTAGCTAGGATTATAAGTGCCAGCCACCAAGCCTAGCTAAATTTTTTGTATTTTCAGTAGAGGTGGGGTTTTACCGTATCAGTCTTGAACTTCTGACCTCAGGTGATTCACCTGCCTCCATCTTCCAAAGTGATGGGATTATAGATGTGAGCCACCACACCCTGCCAGTCATGGAGATTTTTTCCTTTACATTTCTTTTGGTTTTGTTGTGGGAATAGGGCAGTTCAATGTTCAGTCTACCACGCCTGCTGCCACAGTTCAGCAGAAAAAATTTCGGGAAGACAGAAGCATTCAGCTCATAGCAGCAGCCATCAGTATATGTTTCAAAACTTACAAAACTGGTCACACGTGAATGCTTAAAACTATCAGTTGTTTTTTGGCCAATATTCTTATATCATATTGACCCAAAACATGGAGAAATCAGGAAACATTTTCTTGCCTTTGCTCAAAGTTTTGAGATTTTACACCAAATTGAAAGTCTCTCCTTTGATTTTCTCAATCTATATAGATTTGACCCACATGTATATATATATAATTGTACGTGTATGTATGCGTGACTGATTCCTTCCAAAAATGACGTGGCTCTTTTGATACTCAATAGAACACAGAACTACTATGGGATTTCTAGAGCTTAAGTAACATGTTTGCTGCCCAGGTGGTAATTCAATTTGGTAGGTTGGAAACTCGAGATAAGTTCACCAGCCAACAGAACCCCAGACATCACCCATCTTGTCACCGTATTATTATTGACGGTAACATGGCATCATGGCATTTCTTCCCCAAACCATGCCTTTTTAAATTTTAGTTTATTTATTTTATTAGAGGAACTAAAATTGCATTATTAACACATGAAAAATATAACCTTCAGTTTTTCATTTTTTTTTTTTTTTTTTTTTTTTTTTTTGAGACAGAGTTTTTCTCTTTTTACCCAGGCTGGAGTGCAATGGCGCGATCTCGGCTCACCGCAACCTACGCCTCCTGGGTTCAGGCAATTCTCCTGCCTCAGCCTCCTGAATAGCTGGGACTACAGGCACTCGCCACCATGCCCAGCTAATTTTTTGTAATTTTAGTAGAGACAGGGTTTCACCATGTTGACCAGGATGGTCTCGATCTCTTGACCTCGTGATCCACCCGCCTCAGCCTCCCAAAGTGCTGGGATTACAGGCTTGAGCCACTGCGCCCGGCCTCTGTTTTTCACTTTATGATTATGTCAGAAAACATAGATTATGTTATTTGGCTTGGAAGTATTTCTAGATATCACAGTAAAAGAAATGTCTGGTAATAATTTAATATACAGTGCTTAGAAAATGAAAGGCAGTCACTGGATTACATTTTTCTAAACAATTTTAGAATACATTATGGTGATATATTTCTTTCTAATATTTTAAAATACATGTTTTATTACAACATTTTTGCTAGCGCGTCATAATAAGAGTAACAGTGAAGACAACATTTATTAGATTATGTAATTACCGTGTGGCAGGCAATGGGCAGCACCCTTTGCAAGAGGCAAGCGTGTATTGGTTCTGCAAAGACTGTAGGAAGTTATTTTAATGTAATTCACTATGAAGATACTAAATTAGCATTACTCACAGGGGTGCTCCATCATCGGTTTACAAGACAGTGACTAGCTATTGATTTTCTTTCCCAATAGGGGATACAATCTTATTTTCCCAAAATGCCTGAAGTTCTCACTTCTGTTTTCTACTTTGTTCTACTACGTTCCATAAAATTGTATTCCATCATATTTCTTCGCTATCGTTTCTTTAAAAATTCCTATCAGATTGGGAGGCTGAGGCTGGTGGATCACCTGAGGTCAGGAGTTCACGATCAGCCTGGCCAACATGGTGAAATCCCATCTCTACAAAAATACAAAAATTAGCCAGGCATGGTGGTGGGTGCCTGTAGTTCCACCTACTAAGGAGTCTGAGGCAGGAGACCCGCTTGAACCTGGGAGGCGGAGATTGTACTAAGCCGGGATTGCACCATTACACTCCAACCTGAGCAACAAGAGCAAAACTCCATCTCAAAACCACAAAAACAAAACAAAGAAAAAAGATTTCTATCAGAAAGCCTGTGCAGCTTAAGGACATGAGCTTTGGCAGCATAAACATTGTTCAAATATTAGCTCTATTTCCACTCTTTCTTTTTTTTTTTTTTTTGAGATGGAGTTTCACTCTTGTTACCCAGGCTGGAGTGCAATGGAGCAATCTCGGCTCACCGCAACCTCCGCCTCCCAGGTTCAGGCAATTCTCCTGCCTCAGCCTCCCGAGTAGCTGGGATTACAGGCACGCGCCACCATGCCCAGCTAATGTTTTGTATTTTTAGTAGAGACGGAGTTTCACCATGTTGACCAAGATGGTCTCGATCTCTTGACCTCGTGATCCACCTGCCTCTGCCTCCCAAAGTGCTGGGATTACAGGCGTAAGCCACAGCGCCCAGCCTATTTCCACTCTTTACTGGTTTGTAACTTGTTGAAGTTACTTAAACTCTCTGAACTTCAACTTCCTCATCTGTGAAATGGGAGTAATCAAAATTTACTCATAGGAATTTGTTAAGATAATAAAAGAAAAATGCAAATAGTGTTACCCATTGTCTGCCATATGGCAATTACATAATCTAATAAATGTTGTCTTCATTGTTACTCTTATTATGAAGACCATAAAATTAGTAGTTTTGCATCATATAAAACTACAGAATCTATAGTTTTGCAAATATTGTATTTCAGACTAAAAGCAAATATACAGAAAATCTACTTTTCAATTTAACAATTCAAACATTAAAAAAATAATTTTAAAAAACAGAAAAAGATTTACATTTGTGAATTCAAATATGTTAAAAAAAACAATAGCTATATATGATTATCTCAGTGGAATTAATTGTGCGTATTTTTACTTTTCCAACTCGTGTACTCCTGTAAAATATTTTGCCCAAGGAAAATGTTGGTCTGCAAAAGGTGCAATGTCTATTCAGCATCATCTACAGTCCAGTCTCTTTTATGCTGTAAATGGATCATAATTGGCAGACAGATGAAAGTAGTAGTTAAATTATAAGTTTCAGTATATAGTTTCTTTCACATCTCTGGAAGGGCTGCTATATAAAAGTATAATAATTTTACTACCACCTAACTAGGTATGTTTGCTCTTATATTTAGAGCACTCACAAATGAAAATGTCCTGAACTTGACCACGTGGATACAATAAACTGAACTAAAATAGTCTATATTAGAATATATAATATGTACTATATTTTAAATCATTTTATCTTTTCAGCAATTCAAACAATATTTTTTT
Organism: Sapajus apella; assembly: GCF_009761245.1. NCBI lineage: Eukaryota > Metazoa > Chordata > Mammalia > Primates > Cebidae > Sapajus > Sapajus apella. The sequence continues at coordinate 21,093,545 of NW_022436948.1, read as the reverse complement.
TAAAAAGAGTATCATCTCTTGATTATAGGAAGGGTATTTTTATTATAAATACTAAATTAGTATACAGATATTATAGAATTATTTCATCAATGTAAGCATAAAGTGTATTCAAATTTGAGTTCTCAAAAGACTTTTGAATTACAATCCATGATTATGAATTCAGTTTTGCTTGACCAGAAATATCATACTGTAATTAAAACATATTTTAGTTAAATGGATGTCTGAGGCTTTGAGAGAGAATATATCTCAAAATTAAATAAGGAGATTTAATTATTTTCAAAAAGGCAATAATAACAAATTCCCCACAGCTATAGCTTATTCATATGTATGAATGTGTATTGCTTGTTGAAATCTGTATGAAAAATGGTTTCCTGAATACACTTTAGGAAATTAAACATTTTAGTTGACCTATAATATTCTAAGAAAATTATAGAGTGATTATATAAATGTAAATCAATTGAAACTTTTATGCTATTCTGACCAATAGTATAAATATTAAAACTTTTTAGGTCTTAATCAGATAATATTCAGTATCATAATGAAGTTCAGCAGTTCAGCAATTCAGAATCTATTGCAGTGTATGAAGTATTCAAAAGAGAAGATTACCTAAAACTTAGTTGTATTTTAGTATTGTATTTACATGTTTAGATGGAATATAGGGGCTGGCTTAAAATTTTCTAGGATTTAGAATAGTTCAAATGGTCAATTTTAGAAGGCTTAACTCAGAACTCTATAAAATTCTGTTGCTTTCATTGTCTTTGAACCAGAGATGCCAATTGCATGGTTAAAAGCATCACCTTGCAAATGGATGCAGCACATACCTGAGTTAATCTTTATAAATTTATAAATTTATAAAGGAATAGCACACCCTAATTTCTCTCCAAAAGTGGAGTGTATATGATAGTAGAGTTGGGGGTGGGGAGGAATAAATGTTTATAAGAATACATCAAAATTTCATTTTGCTAGATGATATCTATCTGATGAAAGATTTCTATAAGAAATAGAATGCCTAAAAAATTATTTTGGAAACCAATATAAGTAGTTTCATTTTTATGTGTTTCATTTCATTCACGTAAAGACGTTTAGTGCTCCTGAGTTTGGCTTTGTAATCAAAATTCTTACCATACAGAATATGCTATAGGTTGGCTCCAGAATAAGCATAAACAAATACATATTGGAGACTTATATAAAATTAAGTTATTCAAAAAACAATTAATACACCTGGAAGAAAAGGTGCTCTATTTCATACTTAAATTCTACTTATGGGAAATAAAATTGTTGGTATATTGCTATATGGTTCCTTAAAATTAATTGTACCTGTTACAAATTGTTTGTCAAATTTCACGTGTCAACATATAAAGAATATGGTTACAAAATGTTGGTGATGCCAACAAATTTGAGTTACAGAACGAAGGGCCCAAAAACATGATTTTGGTTTTTTTGTGATTGTTTTTGTTTTTTCCCCAAAGTTAAATTTTTAATAAAATATTACAAAGTATATAAAGAACAGGTGTATGCTACCCATTCAAAGGAACAAAATAAATCTTTAGAAACTGACCCTAAAGGCAGAACAAGATGGTCGAAAAGAAGGCTCCACCAATCATCCCACCCAGTAAGAACATGTAAACCAAAAATAAAACTCTGAGGCCCCCAACAATCCTCATGGACTTCCTCCTCAGTCAGGACTCTTAAAATATAGCTTAAAAGGCTGGTTCAAGCCATGACAGGGATGGAGTTAGACATGCCTTATTATACATCTCCAGCATTAACATCAACATAGACTTTAGGCCTGATTAAAAAAAAGAAAAAACAAAACCATTTTATGAGCTATTTTCTCTGAAGCCTTCTACCTGGAGGCTTTATCTGGATGATAAAACTTTGTTCTTCACAACCTCTTATCACAACCCAGACTTCTTTTTTTTCTATTTATTCCAGTTCCATATATATATATAAATATATATATAAATATATATATATAAATATATA
>NW_022436948.1:20846733-21091459 GCF_009761245.1 Sapajus apella | reverse complement strand
ATACATATATGGCAATGTGGTTTGCTGCCTCCATCCCCATCAGCTATATCTGACATTTCTTCCCATGTTATCGCTTCCCAACCCCCTATCTCCCACTGTCCCTCCCTTAATTCCCAGCAACAGACTGTCATTGCACTGGTGACACTGTCTTTTAGCATGCTAATGAGTTATAATTTGTGTATAATGAGCCATGAGAATGACCAGAGATTAGCTTCATTACCATCTTGGTTTTGGTGAGTTTTGGCTGACTTCTTTATTGCATTCCATTTTCTTAGTAAGGTCTTTGTGATCTGTATCTTGTTCTGACCTCCTATCTTACCTTATGATTAAGAATGCCTGACCTACTGGGAATACAGCCCAGCAGGTCCTAGCCTTACTTTACCCAGCTACTCATGAGGGATTCACCCTGATTCAAACACCTCTGAGGTTATCTTACAATATATTTGTTACATTTAATGAGCCAATATTGATACATTATTACTAAATAAGTCCATAGCTTATTCAGACTTACTTAGTTTTCTGTTTAATGCCCCGCCCAGAAAATCACATTATATTTACTTATCATGTCTTCCTGGGTTCCTCATGGCTGTGACAATTTCTCAGCTTTTGTTTTTGATGAGCTTTGCAGTTTTGAAGAGTACTGGTCAAGCATTTTCATAGGATATTTGTGGTCTTTTTGAGATCCATTAATGTAGTATAAACAATCAAGGAGGGGAAGTAGGTGATAATTTTATGATTAAGTGAGTCTTCTCATAGGATTGCATTCCTATGAATATGACCTTCACATTGTTTCTTACTAGTACCCCACTCAGGTGAGACAGAAAAGCTAAAAGTGACTGGATTGGGGTCATTTTTTTCCCTTTCTCTGTGAGATAAATCTCCAGGAAATTCTTCTTTGCTGGATAGTACACCTTTGTTGAGGATAACACATTGAGTCTATTTTGAAATTGTTACCAATCGCCTCTCTGTCAAAGACAAGAGGTGATGTATCTTGGCTCTTCACCTTGAGAAGCTGGTACAGTTTGGGCAGGTAAAACCTAAGGCTGTAACTCTGATTAGCTACTGACTCTCAAATTAGTCAACACTCAGCGTCTGCAATTTATCACAATTTGTGTTTAAATGTTCCTACAAGTTTATGGTTCTAGCCAGCTGGAGGTAATAGTTCCAAGTAAGCTGATCTGGGTAGTGATGCTCTGAATTTTGATGTGGCTCTTTACTCTGTTACCTTAATTTGCTGATGGGTCCAAAATTTCTACAAACCAAACAGATTAAAAATATAATATGCTAGGGACTTAATTTTGATTTTTTAATCTTGCCCAAATTCCTATCTAAAGGGTCTAGGAGTAGTGCCCTACAAATCATAAATTCTCATCCCATGGGTTTTATTTAACCTGATATATTGTGACTTACTTTTGAACCTGACTCTGGCATAACATTATAAGACAAAGAAGAAAAATAAAAATATTTTACTCCAAAACATGTTTCTTTGTCGTATTTTGAAATAGCCTTGAAAAGCTGTTCTTTGCAGGGAATGGGGAGGGATATTTGCATCTGTAAATAATCTTTATTAACATACTTAGATCTCTTTCTTCTGAATTTTGATGTGGCTCTTTTCTCTGTTACCTCAATTTGCTTGTGGGTCCAAGAAAAATTGTTGATATTGAGGCTGGTGAGCTTTTTCTCTCTATGTAAAGACAAGAGTGACTACTCTTTCAGCTCTTTACATTTCCAAGCTGAAATGAGAAGTCTTATCTCTTCTATTAATCTATTCATTTCATAATGTTTAAAGTGGATTTGTTATCCACCATGTATAGTTAGGTCTTGTATTTTATCTAATCTTCCTATCTCTGTTTTAATGGATGTGTTTAGACAATTTATATTTAACATAATCATTGATATAATTCAATTTAGTTTATTATCAGTTTCTGCTTCTCCTTTCTGATTTTCATTCCTCTGCTTTCCCTCTTCTATATTGCTTTTGCTTATTTAAATATTTTCAAATTATATTTTAATTTATTTATTGTCTTTTGACCATATATTGTTGAATAAAATTTCAGTGGTTGCTACTAGTATGGAAATATACATACTAAAATTTATATAATTCACTTGGAATTAATATCTTACCTTTTTGGATAAAATTTAAAACCCTATAATTGTCATTTTTCTCTTCCTAGTGCTGCTGTTTTTAAAAGACTACTACTTTTATTTGTTTCATCAAAAGCCATTTTGATAGGAATATTTACTGGAGTAATTCACCATTAACTATTCAGTGATTCAAATTTCTCTTTCTCTTAAATAGAAATTATCTTTATTTTTAAGAATTCCTGTATATATGGGATGGATTATAATTGTGTTCAACATTTTGTTTTCCTATTTGTCAAGTATTTTGAAAGTATAAGCCATGGCATTGTCAACATATCAAGTCAAACTCTTTCAAATATTTGTAGAGACTTATCCTGAGCCAAATATGAGTGTCCATGACACAGCCCTCAGGAGGTCCTGAGAACATATGCCCAAGGTGGTCAGGGAATAGCTTGGTTTTATGCATTTTAGAAAGGCATGAGATATTCGCCAAATACATTTAAGAAATACATTGGTTTGCTCCAGAAAGGGGGAACAACTCAAAGCAGGGGGCTTCCAGACTATAGATGAATTTAAACATTTTCTGGTTGACAATTGGTTGAGTTTGTCCAAAGACCTGGAATAAATAGAAAGGAAATGTTCAGGTTAAGATAATGATTGTGGTGACCAAAGTTCTTTTTAAAATCTTATAGTGATTGCCCTTAGAGACAACAGGTGACCAATGTTTCCTATTCAGACCTTTGTAAATCTCTTTAGGATTGGGAGGGTCTAGAAGAAAAAGATCTGGGCATGTTAATAAAGATTCTTTAAAGATGCAAATTTTCCCCCCACAAAGAACAGCTTGGCAGGGCCATTTCAAAACATGGCAAAGAAACACGCTTTGGAGTAAAATACTTTGATTTTCTTCTTTGTCTTACAATGTTATGACAAAGTCATGCTGGCAAGTAAATCATCGTTGGAAATGGGCTTATAAGGTTGGGAAAAATCCACACGGAGACAATGTTTAACTCAACAAGGCTAGCTCACTTCCTGCAGGAAGGGTGCAACTTGCTGGCAGTCTTGCCACGAGACACACCTGAACAAGGGACATTTATAACTTTTATAACCTGACGCAATTGCCCTACTGCTGTGTCCAGTTTCCATGGGCCAGAATGGGACCTCACATTCAATGCTTGACCCTATTGGCTAAAAACTTGGAACATTTCTAAAGAAGTAAAGGCAGAGGAGAACAAAGGAAAAGAGGAAGTAACTAGGGGAATGCTTAGAGAAACAATAGCATTTTCCAATAAGGCAGAGGTGTAAGCTATGACCTAAGACTTGCCTGGGCTTGTCCAGGCACGTCAGGGCAAATATCTAGGTTAAAGTGTAAGAACTAAGAACACAGGATACACTTATTTCTTTATTATGACTAACAGCTACTTCAAGATTATTAACAAAAGCTTTAAAGTAAATTAACCTTTGAAGAAACTATTATTTATTTCTAATGAGCTAAGAGGAAACCTTTAGAGAGGAATCTTTTATTTATTATTATTTCCTACAACCATGATATACAGTGTTAAATAAAACCCATCTGATGAAAATTCATGATTTGTAGGATATGACTGCCCAGAGCCCTTAGGAATTTGGGCAAGATTAAAAATTAGAGTTTAGTCCACATCATATTTTATTTTTCATCCTTTTGGTTTGTAGAAATTAGTACAGCAAGAATAAACTAATAATTATGGGTCTAATACTTGGAAGATAAGAGATGTTATGCTACCATGCTATATTTTGAAGGTGGAGAATTAGGAGGATACAAACGCCAGGCTTTGGAGTTTAAGCTATATTTTACTATTATAGACTGTGTTTTAGTGAGATGTCTTATAACCATTTTAAACATGTGTCTTGGCATTGGTTGCTAATGTCCATATCAGCGAAAGAATTAGAGGACAAAAAATGTCAGAGCAGAACTCCTCAGATCTCCCCTTTAAAGAAAAAAATGGTTGAGTACTAGAAGAAACACTGTAGGGTTCCTAAATCAATCCACTTTCGAGGTTACAGTGCCTAGCATTATCGACAATTCAATAAAACAACCACATACCAAAATACACCATGGAGGCTTCATAGGAATAAATACCTGTCTCACATCCTGGACACTTCTTAAGTGTTACAGATGATGGTGACAACCTGAATATCCTTCTTTGTACTGAAGAGAAACAGTAAGTGCATCAGGAAGAGGAAAAAATAATCATTTATGCCATGTCCCATTTTTCCATAAAAGGCAATCTTAAACCCAGTCAACCATTTTTAATTGAAAGCTATCGTATGCGCAATAAATGAATAGAGCTTCAAAATGGTTACTGAGCATGGGTGATTTTTCACTCTCTGCACAGTTTTCTGCCATAATGCATTATATAAAATCTCTAAATTTCTCTACTGACCTTGATCATTACATAAGCCATCATGAAAACCACAAAAATGTTAACGGACTATGTAATCATATTCAAATACACTGTATCATTCAGTCCATAAAATGGTGAAGATAAACTTAGCAAATGCAGGAATTTGTCACTTTAAAAGATTAGGCATTACAATAAGTATATTTGTGCTGTAGTATTGAAAACTCTGATAAAATAGCATACCTTTTGTGATATTACTTGGTGCATATTAATATTATAATGATTGATACCAATGTTTTTGACAGCATATCTCACATGTTTTATCTAGTTAATTACCAATTATTTTGTAGAAACTGAGTCCTAGATAATGTGCTAAGAGCTTTAAACACAATATATTATTTCAGTCCACAAATTAATTTTAATAATGTTTCATAAGTGAGAAAATGTAAGCTTATGGAAATTGAGAAATATATAAAAGATTATATACTTAGCAAATTAACACAAAGAAATGGCATTTAAATAAACAGTTTATTAAGTAAGACATTATTTGAGATAGCAAATGAGGGTAGTTTTATTATTAGTTCCTTTTATTCTTTGAGCAATTATTTGTTAACTGTAAGAGTGATGGAGACAGAGCGCATGAAGAAACAACATTTTGATTACAAAGTTACTAAAGAACATGAGAACTACTGGCACTTCATTTATTGTAGAACTGTATTGTGTGGCAGCAACTTCCAGCGTTACACAGCGTTAAGGAAGAGGAAAACCACTGTGGAATACACATAATTGATAGTTTAATTGGGGAAAACTTGAACTGGGCCTCCAGGGAAACATAATTATCCTAGGAAAGAAAAAGAGAAAGAAATAAAGCATTGCAGGAACAGCAGAAGTTAGGTGGAGAGGGAGTCTGAAGACTGTGAAATCAAAGTACCTAGAAGTGCAACCGTCCATAATCTTAATTTCTACAATTCGGGTTTTCACACATACCATCCTAATACTTTAATTCAGCTTTTTGCTCCTCACACTCTCAAAATTCCTCCACCCATCCAGAACTCCAATTAATTGGTCCTATCCACTTTCTCTGCCTCTGAAAACTGATGTCTCTCTCTTCCCTACCAGGCTTAAATATCAATTTTCTTCTTCTCTTCCAGTCTAGCTTTGAACCTAAAAACAACTATCAACAATACTTCTTTACACACATCATTTTCTTCTTTGTGCTTTTTCTCCCTATGTTTACACTCTTGGCAAAAGCATTATATTGTTGAAATCCAATATTCTACTTTCACCTGAGTTGAGTATGAATGTAGAAAATACACAGTAATAAAATCTCAGACTTGTCTTACAAATCTATTAATTTTTAGTTAATTCAATTATCTTACTTTTCTAGACAATTTCAATTTTTAATTCTCTCATGAAGTTCTAAGTCCTCTTCCCACTCTTCATTCACTGTTACTGATTTTGCTTGATAGAATCAGAGACTATTCACATAGTGTCAACATCAAATGGTATCAACCTACCAGCATGTAGTTATGTAGATGTCTCCTTCACTTTTCTTTTCATATAAGCTGCTCATATTCACACCTAAGTTCAGTCTCTTCACTTATGCCCTGGATCCATTCTTTCTTATCCACAGATGGATTCTGCATCTGTAATTGCTCTTTCTTGCTTCCTGTGTTATCAAATAAATTCTTGCTATTCACTCGAACTTTGGCCTTAGTTTGCATATGTTTTAGAAAATATTTTCTACTTATTCATCCTCCAGCTACTTGCTCATTTATTTTCACCAATGTCCAGTCAAATGTGAAAGACATGCAAAATTTCCTACATAGAAATATGTATTCCTGATTTTCAATGCATATTGTGTTTTACCCTGACAATATAGATTATAGAAACTGATAGAAGTAAGCACATCAACATAAAGGCATTTGATTGTTGATATTACTTGGGGTGCCTGGCAAAATATTAGCAAAACTTATAGACTGTACTTTCAAACCTTTTGGAAGGCCAAAGGTTTTATTGAGGCAGGCTGAAGGCAGCCACCTCATTTGCATTAGCATAGGAAGGAGATAGAGATGATAAAGGACTTTCACAGTTTAAATCTGTTTACCCCACATCCCTTTGTCTCCACTCTAACTGTTTGCTCATGTAAATTTTGTGCTGGGAGGTCCTCTCAGGGGGAGATCAAAGGGGAATTACCTGTTAATAATGTTTACTCTGGGCCCAGGACATAAAGCTTTTATCAGTCATAAAACCATTCTTTTAACCATGTTACTTATCTACAGGTATGTTAACTTAGAATCTCTTGTAAAATCTGACTGAATAAACCTAAGGATAGAGAGGGAGTCTCAGTTGACTGGATGCATTTCGCCCTCTAACAGCAGCCATCATCCATCCCCAGCAGCCCTCTTGAATCACTGTAATGGTGTGAGAGCACATTCATTCATCCATCGTTGAGTCAGGGTCTGCAGGCCAGACTTCTGCAGGTGGTGGACAGACTCAATATGTTTTTTTCTGAGTATATTTATGAATGAATGAACATACTCTTAGGTATCGTCTAATGATTTCATCTAATTTTGTAATTGTGTCACCTAATGCAGGTTAACATAGGTTATAAGAACATTTTTTATTACATTACTTGTGTCCATGGACACAAAGGAAAAAATTTATCTAACAATCATTTAGTTACTTTGACTTACAAAACAGTTTACATGAATTGAATAATTCTGCATTAAATAAGTAAATTGATTTTACCCTAACTCTAATGCAGCATCAGATATATGTCTTTGAAATATACCATCTAATTAAGGGTGCTTATAAACTCTTTCTCAGCTTCTTAGTATAAATAAATACATGACCTGTGTTGCTGGAGGATGAGATTTCTATTGTCAAAAAGTTTGGAGAGACATTCTGGGAAAATACACGGTGAAATAAATGGAAACATTCCCAAACCTGCCCATTCTACAAATCAAGATAGACAGTACACGTAGAGTAGCAAAACCAAAACACTAGACCAACATGTATGATAAAAATAGGTGACATGGTTCTCTCTTAAACCTTTACATATGAGTGGGAACAGACAAACCAATGGCAACTACATGGTTGGATGACTATAAAACTATGCGTAACATGCAGAAGTAAACAACGTGTCTATCTATACCCAAGAAGCTCAGAATGGCCAGCAGATACTGTCTTGAAAGCCCAGCAGAAAAGTTTGAGAAGAGCAGCTGACAGTGGAGGGGAAGAGTGCTTCTACATGCTAAAGAGCAGGTGAAGGAAAAACAAAGTTTTGTTTTGGCTGAGTGTGGTAGCTTGCCCCTGTAATTCCAGAACCTTGGGAGGCCAAGGCGGGTGGATCACTTGAGGTCAGGCGTTCAAGACCACTCTGGCCAACATGGTAAAAACCCATTTCTACTAAAAATACAAAAGTTAGCTGGATGTGGTGCCTGGTGCCTGCAATCCCAGCCACTCAGGGGGCTGAATCAGGAGAATTGCTTGAATCCTGGAGATGGATGTTGTAATGAACTGAGATCATGCCACTGCACTGCAGACTGGATGACAGAGGAAGACCCAGTCTCAAAAGAAGAAAAGTTTCATTTTTAGATCAAGAAAGAATGGAACACCAAACTCCCTACCAGGACAAAGTTGGATACACAGGTTAAACTTCTAAGGATGGAATTAAAATGCAGTAAAACAAGAAAAATGTTTTAAAAATAATAAAATGAACATGATAAAGAGCTATAGGAATATACAGGAAGCAAAATGCCATATGTTTTAAATTTCCTTAAACTAAGGGGGTATCTTGAGATGTGAAGTTACTAAAGAAAATTTGAACTACTGTTCCTTTTTATATGTACAGGAAAATAATTTTATATAAAAATGAGAAACAGAACAGGAGACAAGATAAATTTTATGTGAAGTAATTATAACAGATCAAAGCAGAATAACATTCCTACAGATGACAAATGCATGCTAAAAAGACATGCCAAAAACAAATGAAAATTATGTTTCAAAACTGCCTAAAAGAATTACACAAATAAAACCTATAGAAAAGGCAAAACTTTACAACCTAGAAATGAGAGAATAGAACTCAGAAAAACTAAAAGTTACAAAAATGTCAAGGTCAGGCAGGTTGGCTCATACTTGTAATCTCAGCACTTAGGGTGGGAGGTCAAGGCAGGAAGACGGCTTGAGCCCAGGAGATGGAGGCCAGCCTGGGCTACATAAGAAGACCCCAACTCTACAAAAAATATTAAAAATTAGCTAAGTATAGTGTCGTGCCTTTGTAGTCCAAGGTACTCGAGAGGCTGAGGTAAGAGAAAAGCTTAAGCCCAGGGGTTCAAATCTGCAGTGAGTTATGATGACACTACTGTACTCCAGCCTGGGCAACAGAGGAAGGCCCTGTCTCAAAATCGAACATTTTCTAAATCAGAATTGAAGACAAAAAGAAAAGAAGAGATATGTAAAAAGACAACAAAGAATAAACAAAACATAATTTCTGTGAGAAATGGCTAATGTGAAAAAATGTCTAAAAGAAATGAAGCTAAGTGTGCAAGTATGTTGAGACAAATATTGAACCTAGTCAATGAAGGCCCGGTCCATGTAAAACAGGTACTGCTGAAAAGCACCAAAGAAAGGGAAGAATATAAATACTAAAAATGATAATTCACAAAAATTACCTTGAATTTTAAAAAGTAAAAGATCAGTCAATAAAGGAAAATGTCAGTCAGTAGAAATTCATGAGGGTTTATATTCACATTTCTATTTCCTAGCTTAGTCCATTGGATATATGTGAAGCAATGCCCCATCTTAGTGTCTAAATTAAGGTCTCAGAATCTTGTTTCCCACTAAGCCAAATGAATTGAAAAATTGTCTGCTTCAGTTTGGATATTGATTGGCCACAGATGAAAAATATTGAAACTGAGATGAGTAATAAATGTAATAAATAAAACCACATCAGTGGGGTGCAGTGGCTCATTCGTGTAATCCCAGCACTTTGGGAGGCAAAGGTGGGTGGATCAGAAGGCCAAGAGATCTAGACCATCTTAGCCAACGTGATGAATCCCCATCTCTATGAAAAAATACAAATATTAGCTGGCTGTGCTGGTGTGCACCTGTAGTTCCAGCTACTTGGGAGGCTGAGGCAGGAGAATCGATTGAAACTGAGAAGTGGAGGTTGCAGTGAGCCGAGATCATGCTACTGCACTCCAGCCTGGCGACACAGCAAGACTCTGTCTCACAAACAAACAAACAAACAAAACAAAACAAAACCATCAAATATATTTAAATTCAACAATCCAAAATGATACTTAAAAATAATTGATTAGTTATTAAGGATTCTAGTAAATCAACTTTTTGTTTTCAAAGTTGGCAAATAAAGGAAAGAATACCATTTATTCTACCTTTTTCTATATTAACTGTGTCATGGGATGAGACATAGACAAAATACAATATTTTTAAAAGATATATTTTTAGTTCTGTTAAGTTTGTTGAAGAAAAAGCTTCAGAATTAGGATGATGCTATTTTGCAACCGGTAATGAAAGAAGTGAGAATCCATGGCTGCTAATATTACAAAATGATAGGCAATCAAATATCATATTTGTCCTAATTGAAACAATCACATTATCTGTCAAGTCTTGCCAAAAACATTGACCCTAAATCTCATTAAACATAGAGATCCAACTACCAATTAACAAAAATTACAAATGGCAGAGAAACATATTAAACAACAACATAGCAATACAGTCAGCAAAACCCACAAGTGAGAAACTACTGAAAAACATCCAGTTTCTCGAACAAATAGATTAGAAGTTAAAAAATAAATGGAGGGTGAACACATGGATTGAAAGAAACTTCAAAAACATGCAAAACAGAGGTAAAACTGGACTATAGAATAATAACACTTTAAAAAAGATAAAAGATTACTATAAAAGGCAAAATATGATTTGAAAAGAATTAGTTGGGAGTATCTGGGAATTTCTATTTCTTGACTTAGTGGTTGTTAAAAGTTTACATGTGTTTTAATAATTTGTAAAGCTCTCAAATTTTGAAGTTTTTATTTAAACAAAAATATTTAAATATAATAATGATAAATTAGGGAAATATTAGGTTAAACATTGTAAAACCAGCTCTTTTTAACTTTAGAAATTTTCAGGGTCTTAACATTGGTAATGCTTACATAAATTATCATGTTGGCCATTTAGCTTGTAACATTTAATAATCTAATTTGTCCAAAAACAATTTTTTTCTCTCAAAATCCTTATTAACAATTGTCAGGGTTCTGGTGTTCCCTAAGGCATAGCTCAGGAATCGCTTGCCTATTAGATGAATTCATTTAATTTGCTGATATTCTAGGCCACACTACTGCAATGCACATATTTTTCAAAAATGTCAGTTGTCACAAATTACGCTTAACCCTCTAACTATTCTTCAATGTGGCCAATTTTGTGTGTTTTAACTAATGATTTTCAATGAGAATCAGGCTTTAAGTGACAATTATTTCAGTTATTCGACATTCATTTCATTCTTAAATAAAAATTTAGTTTTTGATTTTCTGGTATCGGCTATTTTTTCTCGGTTATTCAAATTCAGTAGATCCTTTAAAGAATAACAAAACTGTGATATACTTAGAAAGATTACATTATAATCTAACACAGTGATTTTATGGGATAGCTCTGCTATATGCTATAGATAGAATAACTATAAAAAGCTCCTTTAATTTGTGTCACTTGTTCCCAATAATTATTCAAGATTCCTTCTGACCTTCGCATATGGAATCAATCGCTTTTGCTACATATTAGGCATATAGAGTCTTTTTCTCTAGAACTCTAGAGGACACATATTCTAATGAGATTCAGTAGGTTTTGGAGGCAATGTAATCCAAGCATATGCAGAGAACAATTCATTTTCTCTATTTTAAGATCCACAATTAACTTTAATGACTGCTTTATCATACTCTTGGGGAACCTACTTGTCAGGTCACCTTATGTGAGGGGATGATTCAATAAGAGGTTCTTTGGGTTCTTCAGTTACCAGATTCTGAATGTTAGAGTCAAACTTCTACTAGATTTTGGAAAGGTTTCCCTGCATTTTATGTACTCAATACTGAATGTATTGGGTAGACAAGTATAGGAACTTCAGTGAATTCCTTTTGTTTACATCAATAATTATTACTCAGTTTCAACTTAAAAATAAAGCAAATCTGAGAGGGAGATTTGTAAGGCCTTTGTAAACCCTTCTGAAATAAGCCTAGCTATAGGCGTCATTAAATACTGACTAACCCAGTTGTACTTGTAAAGGCTTAGCTCATTCGATTTTACTTTGATTTATTGGGCTTTGCATATATTGTGTTATTTACAAATTGAAGGTTTCTGGCAACCATTTCTCAAGCAAGTCTATTGGCATCATTTTTCCAACAGTATGTGCTCACTCACTCCCTGCCTCTATGTCACATTTTGGAAATTATTGCAGTATGTTAAACTTTGTCATTATTATTAAATCTGTTATGGTGATCTGTGATCTATGATCAGTGATCTTTGATGTTACTGTTTCAATTGTTTTGGGGCGGCACACACTGTGCCCATATAAGACCACAAATGTAATAAAGAAATGTGTGTGTTCTAATTGCTCCACTGACTGGCAGTGTTTCCCTGTCTGTGTGTGTTTTCGGGTGTGGTAGGGAAAGGGAAGTGATATTGTGCATAGAAAATAACAAGTGCAAATACTCAGAGGAAAAGATTGTCTACAGCTTATGGAATTTTGAAGTAAGACAATCTGACTTAAGCCCATATGAAAGGTGTTGAAAGAAAGAATAATAGAATGTTTGTCTTTCAGTCTTACCCACGGCATGCCTGCACAAATTCTTTCTTCTCTGCTGCCATGTAAGATATGACTTGCTCTTCCTTGCCTTCCACCATGATTGTGAGTTCTCTGCAGCCATGTGGAACTGTGAGTCTATTAAACCACTTTCTTTAAAAATTACCTGGTATCAGGTATGTCTTTATTAGAATTGGGAAGAAGAAAAAAGCAAGGGCAAAATAATAACAGGGATTTTCTCTTGCTTTTACTGGTTTCCTAATGCAGAGATACTGCTTCCCTCTTGGCATTCTGGAGTCCACACATTTTTCAAGTGTGCCTGCTACACAGTTGATCCATTTAGCTGTTCCCAGTCTTCCCTGCAAATCCAGGACATAAAATAGGAAAAAGGCCAAAGAAACCTGACCATCACTGTATAGTGGTTCTCCAAGTTTAAACTTCTTCAATCTACAGATATTATTTACACTTCAGAATACTCGAGTTGCTTTTGTGTTTTGTCAAATGTTTTTAGCTGTAATCTATAGAAAAGATATTGTATTAGCCTGTTCTCATGCTGTTAAGGAAGACATACTGGAGACTGGATAATATATAAAGGAAAGAGAGGTTAAATGGATTCACAGTTCCACATGGGTGGGGAAGTTTCACAATCATGGTGGGAGAAGGAGGAACAAAGGCACAGCTCACATGGTAGCAGGAAAAAGAGCAAGTGCAGGACAACTGCCCTTTATAAAACCATCAACTCTCAAGAGACTTATTCACTATCATGAGAACAGCAAAGGGAAGACCTGCCCTTATGAGCCATTTACCTCTCACTGGGTCCCTCCCATGACAGGTGCAGATTATAGTAGCTAAAATTCAAGAAGAGATTTGTGTTAGGACACAGCCAAAACATATTATTCTCCAAAATCTTGTGTCCTCACATTTCAAAACCAATAATGCCTTCCCAACAATCCCCCAAAATCTTAACTCATATCAGCAATTCAAAAATCAACACTCCAAAGTCTCATCTGAGGCAAGCCAAGTCCCTTCCACCTCTGAGCTTGTAAAATCAAAAGCAAGTTAGTTATTTCCTAGGTAGTATGGGGGCACAGGCATTGGTTAAATATAGCCATTCAAAATGGGAAAAATTGGCCAAAACAAAGGGGCTACAGGCCCTATGCAAGTCTCAAATACAGCAAGGCAGTCAAAACTTAAAGCTCCAAAATGATCTCCTTTGACTCCATGTCTCATATCCAGGTCACACTGATGCAAGAGGTGGGTTCCCATGGTCTTTGGCAGCTCCATCCCTGTGGCTTTACAGGGTACAAGCTTCCCTTCTGGATGCTTTCTTGGGCTGGTGTTGAGTGCCTGAGGCTTTTACAGGTAGACAATGCAAGCCTTCAGTCAATCTACCATTTTGAGGTCTGAAGGATGGTGGCGCCTTTCTCACAGTTACACTAGGTAGTGTCCCATTAGGGACCCTGTTTGTGGACTCCTGTCTCACATTTCCCTTCCACACTACCCTAGCAGAAGTTCTCCATGAGGGCTCTGCCCCTGTAGTGTAGTTCTACCTGGACATCCAGGTGTTTCCATACATCCTCTGAAATCTAGGCAGAGGTTCCCAGACTTCAATTATTGATTTCTGTGTACCTGCAGGCCCAACACCATGTGTAAGATGCCAAGGTTTGGCCCTTGCATCTTCTGAAGGAATGGCCTGAGCTATATATTGTTGGCCTCTTTTAACCAGGGGTGGGACATAGGGAACCAAGTCCCAAGGCTGTACACAGCAAGGGGGGCCCTAATCCTGGCCCATGAAACCACATTTTGCTCCTAGGTCTCCTGGCCTGTCATAGTAGAAGCTGCTGTGAAGACCTCTGACATGCTCTGGAGACATTTTCCCAATTGTCTTGGCAATTAACATTTAGGTCTTCATTACTTACACAGATTTCTACAGTGGACTTGAATTCCTCGCTAGAATTTTTTTTTTCTATTGTTTTGTCAGGCTGCAAATTTTCCAAACTTTTACGTATTGCTTCCTGTTGAATTCTTCACTACTTAGAAATTTCTTTTACTAGATACCCTAAATCATCTCTCTCAAGTTCAAAGTTCCATATATCTCTAGGGCAGGGACAAAATGCTGCCAGTCTCTTTACATAGCAATAGTGACCTTTACTCCAGATCCCAACAAGTTCCTCATCTTTATCTGAGACCACCTCAGCCTGGACTTTATTGCCCATATCACTGTTAGTATTTTGGTTAAAGCCATTCAACAAGTCTCCAGAAAGTTCTACACTTTCCCACATCTTCCTATCTTCTTCTGAGCTCTATAAACTGTTTCAGCCTTTGACTATTACCCAGTTCCACAATCACTTCCACATATTTGGGTATTTTTACAGCAGGACCCCACTACGTGGTACCAATTTACTGTATTTCTCTGTTTTCATGCTGCTGATAAGACATACCCGAGACTGGTAGTTTATAAATGAAGGAGAGGCTTAATGGACTCAGAGTTCCACATGGCTGGAGAAGCCTCACAATCATGGCAGAAGGAGAAGGAGGAAAAAATGCACATCTTACATAGTGGCAAGCAGGAGAGAGTGTGTAGGAGAAATGTCCTTTATTAAACCATCAGATCTCATGAGACTATTCACCATCAGAAAAAACAGCATGGGAAAAACCTGTCCCCATGATTCAATTACCTCCCACTGGTACCTCCCATGACAGGTGGGGATAATGGGAGCTACAATTCAAGATGAGAACTGGGTAGAGACAGAGCCAAACCATATCAGATACCTTCAGTGAACTTCCTGTCTTAGAGAAAACTAAATTTATACTAATGCTTTTTGTTTGCAATCATGCATTTAGAAGTATAAATCGTAAATTTATATGTTATTTATATTTATTAATTTGTGTATATATGTGTGTGTATATGTGTGTGTGTATGTATGTGTATATAAAATACCATTTATCGCTATCTGTGGTGAAAATATTCATTTTTATTGTTCTCTTACTCTAATTCATCATCCATTACCTAGATTAATGATTTATAAATATTTTTCTGTAAAGAGTCTGAAAGTAAATATTTCAGGCCTTGCAGGACATATGGTCTCTGCAGCATCTTTTCAGCTTTGCCATCGTACCTATAATGAGAGCAAATACAGACAATGTGTAAGCAAATGAGCATGGCTGTGTTCCAACTATACTTATAAAAACAACTGGTGGGCAGATTTTCCCTCTTGTACCATAGTTTGCCAACCCTGACCTAGACCATTTAGCAGAATGTAGTAGACATCTAGTAAATACATGCCAAATGACTGTTCAAAACTTTTAAAAGTAAACTTAAAAAATAATAATGGTTTCTGAGTTATATTCAGTATTTCCTTGGGCATTAATACAAATATGCCATTTTTATATAATGGCTTCATTTAATATAATGGAACAATTTTATCCTCAGTTTTTCAACATAGTTGAGTGTGTGTGTGTGTGTGCATGTTTAATACTGGAACACCTTGAATTATAAATGCACTCACCTGCTCTATATTTCTCTTTTGTATTGCTGATAAATTTAACCTATTAACTTTTAGTTTAGTACATTGGCATCTATATTCACAAATGAGATCATATCATTTCAATTGTTGTGATTAGCTTATTAGTTCCTTTGTATTTCCTTTATACCTATTGCTTATCATCTCTCCTGGAGTTCATGGATAGTTAAGTTCAAGTTGTTTAAATTGACTAGACACCCATCTAGACAACCCATATTTTAAACATTTATTTTGGATATTTATAATATAGCTAGAATCAGAAGTAAATATGTTATTGGAAAATCCAAAAACAAATATGAGTTTACTTAAAGAAAAAATGTTAACACACATTTGAGAACCCACTGTGTAGGAGATATTCAGAAGAGCATTGAGAACTGATACAACTAAGACACAGTTTCTATCTCCAAGGAGCTCAAATCCTAGTAGAATTTAGTGTTAAGCAGAAGACTGTAGAGAGGCAGAGTTTGTGTTACATAAATCTGAAGAGCGGAACTCTATAATCTCAGGCAATTCACTTCTCTAGAATGAAATACTTCTCATTTCAAAACTTATTACTGCCTCATGTACCAACTCTTATCTTTTATTATTATTATTGTATAATCATCTTCAAGATACATATTAAATATGGAAACTGCACATCTTATTTTTAGGGAATTTCTAAGGAAATGTCTATCCTAAGAAATAAAATATATTTTTTTATTTTTCGTTAAAAGAATTAATTAAATGTAAACTATAATAACCAATGTCAGCTACCTAATATATTTATTTCTATAGTCTTTTACCTTGTTTCATCTATTTTTCAGATATATTGCCCTGATTTGGGACTCAGAAAAATCAGTCACTGATGCATTAACATGAGCAACAGGAAGTAAAAGGAGTCCAATTTCTAAGCCACCATGATTTTTGTAAACAGAGCTCACACTACATAACTGGCTCAAATGTTAAAGCTGAGATGCATTAAATTCCATGTATCTAGGTACAGATCAATAGCTGTGCTAAAATATTCCCATGGTTTAAGGATTATTTTTATAGTACGGCAACTCCCATATCTTTTCCTCTAAATATACCAAAAATAAAATTTAAAGCATGGGACAAAGCTGAATATTTATAAATGTTTCTTCGGTTAATTAAAAATTATTCAACCTTCTGTTTAATGCTTTACAGCTAAAAATATAGCCTAACGCAAGAGCCATAGCCAGCACATTTAGACCTCTGAATCAAACGCAAAAATGAAATGTTTTGACAGCTATGGAACATTGCATTTCATGGGGCTCATGCACAGCTAGGTAGCACAGGTGTTCTTGTAATTGCAGTACAATGGAAAAATTCAGTGTTCAATGGCCTTCAAATTCTTCACTCTTGTGTGTGATGTGATGTGAAGATCCCATGTCAGTGCTGTCTCCTTTCTCTGTGATGGGATGTCATTATGTGCAATATAACAAAATATTTTGGAGTTCCGGCTCTTCAAAACCTAGATCAAAGTGAAATATTTGGTTTCTTTCTCATATAACCATAGCTTCTGAGGGTCTGCCTCTATGATTTTATAAATATAGAAAAACATTTTTGAAGCCTTTGTTGACAGGAGTTTACATTGTGGATGATACCTTCCTTTTCTCTCATTAGGATGCTGCACCCAAACTCTGCTATTTCCCAACCAGCTGCAATAATTTTCTTTAACAATATGCTGCATAATATGAAAAGAATTGGGGTGATTTTTTTACCATTTTACTCACTAGGGTTTTTGCCAATTTCAGATGTGAATTCCTTAAACATCCTCTTGATAAACAAGGACATAAGGAGATAGAAGCATAGGTATGAAAAATAGGATAGATGACATATACCTTTAAAATCATACCATATTCAAAATTTTGAAAAAGAACATTTTATATTAGAATTTTTGCTGAAAATAATCTTAATTTTCAAACTCACAATGAATTTGACTAAATGATCATCTTGATGCAGAGCCATGGGCTCTGAACTGAATCTTCAGTGAAGATGTTTCTGTCTTTTGAAGTTTGCCTGTAGTAGTTGGGCATGGCAAAATATTACTTCTTATTGCTATTTTCATGACTTATTTTGAAAAATTTCAGCCTGATCAAATGGAACATACAGAAGAATATGAGGCTAGGTTAAAAATGATAATTATTAGACATAGAAGATGGTATTTTATTGTTCGATTGTGCATTGACCTTGCTTTATATGAGTGACATGACCCCGATTTGATCAAGAGTGTCTGCTTTACCATTTACAGGCTAATCTCATGGCTCATGGGATTTGATTGACAATAATAAAATCTTCAGGAAGATTTCTCATATAGCCATAGCTTCTGAGGGTCTAAATCTATGATTTTACAAATTTTGCATACTCATTAATATGTTTGCAGATATACTGAAGTTAATTAATGCTCTACTGGTTAAGAATAAGTTCTTAGGACTTGCCTACTTTCAGAGCCAGAACATACTTTGATTTTGTTGTGGTTCTTGTTCAATTCAGAATCACTTAGAGATTTCAAGATACTAAGCAAAGCAGTGGGACTAGCATTTCAAGTACATTATTCCACACCAAATTCAGTGTTGGGAAATGCCTAGATCTCATTTTAGGGAAAATAACATCCTTAAATTACAAAGATGGCTTTGCTAACAAACAAACAACAGAGGGTTTCATCTGCTACTTCTAGCAAAGGGCAAAACTATTTTTTGTCCTTTTCTTACTCGATTCAAAACAGAAATTATTGGTTATCCCATTCCCTTGCCTCTTTTGTGTCTCTAATGAGTGTGTGTATGTGTGTGTAGGTGTATGTGTATATGTACAGTTTTCACTATAACCTTTACCTGAAAATAAATCAAGCATGATTTCTAAACAAATAGACAGTATTAGGGTCTGCAGGTAAGACCCTTTCTTCTTCTTCCTTTCAAATATACAACTTGTTTTGTAGAAAGACCATAACATCCTCAGCTTATCTATTTTAAGTTAAAAAAGCAATGGGCAGTGTCAAATAATAGCATTTACTTCCCATGAGAAGGACAAATGTATTGGGGATTCTCGGTGCTCATACAAGGGATTTTGCTCACTTTTTTCCTGACTGAACGTCCATATTGTAGGTTACTTTTCATTAGATCAAGCCTTAGATAATAGGCTTAATTTCAGGCTTTAGAATACTTAATTACTTTTAAGTACTTTTTTTTATTAATAATTCTTTGTATCTATATGTGTGTGCTGCCTGTGAATAATGAAATATGTCTACTTTCCAAGAACCTTTCAGATACTTTATTTAACTAAAAGAACCAAAGTACATCTGTTTCTCTTTTCTTACAAATGTATTAAAATTAGAAATACAACACATTTGGTGATGTGCATGGTGTGATAAAGCAATGAGATGGAATTTTATGCTCTGTTTAGAGACAATCATCCTGATTTTATTTGCCTTTATACAATCTGCGCCAATACCTTACACATAGGTTACCTACTTATTATGCCTGACTTACTTTAAAAACATCATCTCACCAACATCATCAGGTGGCTGTTACTTCAATATATTTCTCCCAGAGTCAAAATTCTAAGTGCAAAAACCCATTTAACACCTTCACAGTATCTAGCTTTGTCAATTTTTCTTTTAATGTGCATCGTATTTCTTACAATCCGGTAATTTAAACATCTTTCAAAAGGATTCTGGCATTTATCAACTAGCCAACTAATTATTGGCATTGTAGAAAAATATTTTGCATATTTATATTAGCTTTCCTTTCAATTTCTTTAGTGTCATCATGAATTATACATTTTAACATGTCAAAATTCTTGAGATACAGCAATGTCACATATGTTAAAATTATTTGTTTTATTACAGAAAAATTCCCGAGGTCTTACAATGTATGCATATTTTTCATACATTATATATTTTTTTAATTTCTTTTTTTTGTTGGCTCTAAATTTATGTCTGTTATTTAATGGAGGTTGGGGAAAACAATTTTATCCCTTTATCAACAGGAATTCTGAAAGTTCTAACTGATAGATGAATATTTTCAGAAAGAAGTCAGTTGATTGCTTTCTAAAGTCCGTATGATTACCTTTTATAGGATAGTTTGTCTGGGTCACTGTTTTATTGCAGTTGTCAGTTCTCAAAGCTCAAAATATTTATTCAGCATTAAAATAACATAATTTGTTTAAAGTATTCATAACAGGTCAATAACTAAAAATATAAAATTAGATTTGCATAAAATCCCAGAGTTCCATTTCTTTTTCATGGAGTTATATTTTTATATATTGACACAATTTGAGGCAACCTTCATATATATTATATATGTCACATATGTATGTTCTGTGTACACACACACACATATATACACATGCACTCAAATATACGCGCCATTAATATTAAGCTAGTATAGACTTTCTTTAAATGTGATTATATGTTATTCCCTTGTGTATATATTCTCCCTCTTTCATAGGAATAAAATCTCCAATAATGGGTTGGTTATATAGCTACTCAGAAAAAAACAGTACATTTTCCAGCCTCTTGGAAGTAACTATAGCCACATGACTAAATTCTGGGCATGTAAGTAAAACTTTTTTGTGAGTGTTTCAGGAAATGTACTTGTATTAGCCAGTATTCTCTAGAGAGACAGAACTAATAGGATAGATATATATAGAGAGAGGAGGAGTGTTGACCTACATGATCACAAGGTGAAATCCCGCAATAGGCCATCTGCAAACTGAGGAGCAAAGAAGCCAGTTCAAGCCCCAAAACCTCAGAAGTAGGGAAGCCAACAGTGCAGCCTTCAGTGTGGCCAAAGGCCTGAGAGCTCCTAGCAAACCACTGGTGTAAGTTCAAGAGTCCAAAAGCTGAAGAACTTGGAGTCTTATTTTTGAGGGCAGGAAGCCTCCAGCAGAGAGAAAGATGAAGGCCAGAAGACTCAGCAAGTCATCTTCTGCCTGCTTTCTTCTTGCTTCTAGCTGTGCTAGCAGCTGATTAGATGGTGCCCAACCAGATTGAGGATGGGTCTGCCTCTCCCAGCCCACTGACTCAAATGTTAATCTCTTTTAGCAACACCTTCACAGACACACCCAAGAATAATACTTTGCATCCTTCAATCAAGTTGACACTAAATATTAACCATAAACAGTACCTAATGGAAGTGGCACATATATTCTTTATGTTCCTTCATGCCAGCTACCTGGAAACCAGACAGAATGACTGGAATTCAAGCAGCAAGTTTGTACTAAAGAGTGACAGGTTACAAATGTTGTGGATGCACAATAGAGAAAAAGTCTCCCTGATAATTAGGCAACTCCATACCAGCCATGCATTGCTTGTTTTAGGCTTTATTTCTGTGAAAAGGAAACACACTTTTATCTTATTTTGTGCTCATTTTACCTTTTGATCACATTTAAAAACTTTTAAAAGCTAATATATGCATGAAGTAAACATACACAGGAAGCAAAGAACATGAAAACCTCCAAAATTATAAATGGTTTACAAGTTGATGTGTCCTTTTAACTCCTTGCATGTGTGTATACAGACAACTAAGCGGACACTTTTATGTGGTTGATATCACACAGCATAGTTATGTCTTTTTACATAACATATTTACTAATTCAGATTCCCAAATCCATGAGTGTTTTGATATCCAAGAATATCCTACACTCACTCAAACGAGAAAAAATGTAATCCTGCTTACAAATATTGCCAAAATACAAAAATGGCCAAAAGTCTCTGGATAATGATGCCAGCAGACTTACTATTGAAACACCCTGTTTCCTTAACATTCAATTTAAAATGAGTCATGGAATAAGAGTAGAATGGGTAGAATGCTTCTATGGTAATTTATTTTGGGGTATATACTATTAAAATATGAATGCAAAGGTATGTTCCTATTAAATTATTTAATAATATGCCTTTATAGTATAACCAAAACACACGCACACGTATGTGAATGGTTGCTCTCAAAATGTAAATACAATCTCCACATACCTTATTTTTACTTATTCCTGCACCAATGAACCAGTTTCTCTATTGCTCAGATGTGGTTTAGCAATTCCATGTCCAAAATGCTACTTTTCTCTTAAATATAAGAAAAAGTTATTTACATATTGGTTTATTTACGAGCTCTACTTTTAATCTTACATGATCATAATGAAACATCTAAAGAATTTGGATGTTGCAGAAAAAAGAATATTTTTTTTTTACAACAGACATAGGTACTTAACAAAAATGCACATATAGAACTATAGTTATAATGTGAAAATGTCTTCTAGATATGGAGATACTATTAAAGAGCACTTCTCTTTGTTCATTCTCTTCTCCCTCCTCCACCATCCCAGAGACTAAATACAGAAATGCACCTAAGTCCAAGAGGTGGATTAACAAACATCACTTCTAGAAGTCTCTTTTCTATAAATTAGCCAAATTACCATTAGAAATAATTTATTTCACTACTTGTACCTTTAAGGTCCTTTTGGAACTTAGGGCCTGTCTTCTATTCAAACAAATTATCAACTAATATGCACATAAAAAACAGTGGTTATACCATCTGAACTTAAAGACATAGAACCAGCCCTCTTCACCACCCCCTGCTCACCATCAAGACCCAGAGAAATCACAATACTGCTTTTAATAGGTCAAGTTTCATAATTTCATTCTCTAAATATAATCATCCCTATGAATTAACAGAAAACATTTAGAGTATAATTGTACATGCTCTAAATTTTCTATGCTATACACTTCTAAACATCTAGAAAAGCTGAATGTTTTAAATACAGACTCAAGTTTGTCTATCACACATAACAGTCTTGAATAAATTTCACACGTGTAACAAATGCTATAATCTTGAAGTGCCTTCTAAATAAGGCCATTCTGGCCTAGAGTTTCTTTTTTTTCTCACCTCTATAAACTCGGTGCACAAGTATAAGCAACTCTAACAATTACACTTTCACATGCTATTTTCAGAAGATAGTCTTATGATTTTTAACACAAAATATACTAGTTTACCAACTCTGCTTTTATCATACTTTGGCAACCTCTTTAACAATTAGAAAGACTAGATGCGAATCTACTATTCCTTTGTCTATCATGTTTATGATGTACAGAGAAATGTAAAACACGCTTCGAAGGACATATGAACTGTTAATCTCATGTCCCTATATACACACTGGAGGGCGCCCTTCATGTCATTCTATTGCCTCTTACAGTAATTTAAATTGAGAAAATCTAAGGCTGACCTCCATGTTTACTGTTTGTTCCAGCCAAATCCCATGAACATGGCTTCTATCTCCCAGTCTGTGTGGAAGACTAGAATCCTAACTTTGGTAATTGCCACCTGACAGAAACAGCTAGCTTAACACATTTACACTGGCTAATGCTTCTTTCCCTAAGTATTGAGCTCCCCTCTTTCCCCTTCCTACCCCTTTATTCTCTCTTTAAAATGCCCAGTTACTTCTGCGCAAGTTGAAGTTGAGTTCAGTTCACGCAACAGTCTTTTTCCTATTGAGATAATATATCACAGAATAAAAATCTGTCCTTATCACTTTAACTAGTTTTTGGCTTTGTTTATATTTGACACTGGCAATCTGCTCACTTCTAGAAGGCCTAGATTTAGCAAAATAAGTTTTCTTTTCAAACATTTTTAGAAAGGTTAAGATCAGTTTTCTCATATATACACAGGCCTTTTATAACCAACCAGAAAATCTTCCCAACAGGTAAAAGCAATTCTTATTTCACAAATGTGAAAGGTTCTTCAATCTTTTTTCTCTTCCAATGTCAAGGTCACGTAGAAGGAAAACCATGCATTCTCCATCTATCTCCTTCATGCACCTGTGGGATCTTACCTGAAGAGAGAAAGTCTTGTCCAATTTGGTCAGGGTGGTGGCCCCAAGTCCCTGGTCTATGTGGCTCTTTAGCTAGAAACTGAGGTGTCTGAGATGTGAACTGCCAATTGTTCACATGCCTTCTGGGGTCCTGGAGAGCCCTGGGACCTCAGCTTTGTAAGGACAGCTATCATTCCTCTTGTCCAATGGTGGCATGGCCAGAAGATTGGCAGAAGCCCAACTTGGCCAGTGGCTCTGGGCTCCATGAGGCCACAGTTGTGGCAGTCACCATCAGTAGGGTGAGGGTAGGAGTGTGAAGCTGGGGGTAGCAGGTGTGTAGTTGTTATCTCTGCCTCTTTCTTGGACCAGATGGCAAATGTTCCAGACTTACTTAGGAGGGAGTCATGACCTGCCACATATCCCACCTCTGGCGCCTACGGGGCCCTTCCAGAAGGCCCAGCTCATCTTTCCCTGAAGTCCTCCTGCTCTCACTGCACTCTCCATCTTTATTAAATTGTCAGTTCTCTCTGCTAGCTAGAGGGACTGGTTACATCTTCTTCTATTGTTGAATTTTGTATTGATATACTATTTGCATATGATATAATTCACCCTTTTAAAATGTATCATCCAGTGGTTTCTGGTATATTCACAACATTATGCCATCATCACTACTAATTCCAAAATATTTTTATCACTTTTAAAAACAAATCTATACTGATTAATTTTCACTCCTTATTTCCCTCTCTTTACAACCTCTTGCAAACACTTACCAGCTTTCTTTATGGATTTTATGCTGGACATTTAGAATAAATGGCTCACAGAAGAAGTAGCCTTTTGGGTCTGGCTTATTTTACTTAGCATGTTTCCAAGGTTCATATATGTTGTGCCATGTACCAGTACTTCATTCTATTTTATGGCTGGGTAATATTCCATTGTATGCCTATATTACATTTTATTCATTCATTCCTCAGTTGATAAATATTTATGTTAGGTCCATTTTTTTCACTATTATGAATCATGCTTCTGTGAACATGATTTGTGTAGAAATTTTGTATGGGAATATATTTTTCCTGATATGTAAACTAGATGTAGAATTACCGAGTCACAGAGTAACTCCATGTTTAGTTTTCTGAGGAACTCTCCGACTATTTTCCATAGTATTTGTACCATTTTACTTCACATTTTATGAGTATTTTTATTTGTTCACAGTCATACATTATTGTTGTCCATTTTTTTTTAAATTACAGCTATCCTAATGGGTGTAAAAGAGTGTCTGCTAATAGTTTTGATTTTCATTTCCTTAATGACAAATAATCCTAAGCATCTTTTAATTTGCTTATAGGTCACATGGATATATTCTTTAGAGAAATTTCTTTTGAAGTTTATTCCCTAATTATCAATTACAGGATTTGAATAAACATCCCTGCAAAACAGTATATAGATGACCAATAAGCTGAAGATCACTACTTACTAAGTATCCAGAAATACATAAAGAACTTTTACAACTCAACAATAAAATAAATAATTGGGCTATTTGCCCCTTTGTTGTTAAGTTTTAAGAACTCTTATATATTCTGAATAGAAGACCCTGGTTATATACACGATTTGAAAATATATAAGTTATAATTTGTCCTTCCAGTTTTTTGGCAGTGTTCTTTGAAGCACAAAAAATTTTAATTTTGAGGCAAAATTTATGTATTTTTTTCATTTGTTGTTTGTGCTTTTGGTGTCATATCAAAGAAACAATTGGTTAATTCAATGACACAAAGGTTTATACCATTTTAAAAGTTTTATAATTTTATGTGTTGTATTTACGTTATTTCTTTATTTTGATTTACTCTATTATGTGGTGTGAGGTAGAGGTTGTAATAATTGATTTTATATGTTACTTTGCTGGATAAAGGAATACCAAAAGGCAGAGGAAGGGCAAATTCACTCTCTCTCCTCTTGAATGGAGACATCATCTTCTCTTGCTCTCAAATGTCAGAAATCTTGGCTCTCATGCCTCCAGAGTCGTATTGAATTACACCATCAGCATTTCTTCTGCTTAAAGATGGCATGTGGTTGGACTTTCAGCCTTCATAATGGCATGAACCAATTCCCATAATAAATCCCCTCTGCTATATCTATGTGTCTCCTACTGATTCTGTCTCTCTAAAGAATCCTAATACAGAGGTCTAACTTCATTCTTTTGCATGGAGGTATTCAACATTCCACTACCTTTAGCTACAATATAAATTATTATTCTTCTACTGTAATGTCTTGACATGGGTCAAAATAAATTGACCAAGAACTATTGATTTATTTCTGGACACTCAATTCATATTATCTAATATGTGTATCCTTATGATAGTATCATATAGTTTTGATTGTAGTAGCTATATCGCTCTCCAATATAAATAATAAGATAGCTGTTTTCATGAGTTAGAAGATTTAAGATTGTTAAAATGGCAATACTTTCCAAGTTGGTCTACAGATTAAAAGCAATTTCTATTAATCCCTTCTGATTTTATTCACTACATATTTTGGAAGAATTGTTTTAGTGATCACTATGGGAATTTTTTTTTGGTCATGGTTGCTTAAAACTAAATATTTAAAATAACTTAATGTGGCAGTGATTGGAATTAGATACTTCTCCCTCAACACCCCACCATTTAGTGCTGCTGCTATTTGTTGTTGGGTTGTGGTTTTGTTTAGTAACTTTTGTGAACTAATTCTGTGTAAGTCTGCTTCTTGTGTGTGGCCACTGAAAGTCTGCTCAGTTAGCTTAGCCTCTGCTTAGTTAACTTAGTAGTCATCTAATAATTGCATAGTGATTTCCTAAGATGCCTAAGGAAGCAATAAATCTCCCAGTTTTTGCAGTCAAATTCTTTGTGTATGTTGAGAAATGCCTCAACACTCAGCCATGTAGTTTGTATCTTTGCCTTTTCCTTTGCTTTTTGCTTTAACAAAGCCTCAAGATTAGCCAAAGACAAGAGGTACTTCTTAGAACTTTCAGCCTTGGACACATGCATAGCCCTATGTATGCAGGTGGATTCTAAATTCTCAAAATATGTTGGAGATTTTCAAACTTCTTATGGACATCTTTATTTATACCTTTTATTTTTAATATTTTTGGTTAGCATACATTCTGTTTATTTTAAGCTTTTTGGTTACCACGTATTCCTTACTGTTGTACACTATCAACAAGAGCTATGATCTTAAATATTTGGGTCTGTGAATTTTCAAAAGATTAATTCTGGAAAAGACAGTTTACACCAGTCAAGCTTTGAGTCACGTCAAATAAAGATAGCGTTGCGGATGTGGTCTAACAAGGGTGTTCCACGGTAAGTGAGCAGGTAAATGCAAACCTGTGCCCCAAAATTGAGGGAACTGAGAGGTCAAAGAAAGGGACTGACAAACCCAATTTCTCTGAAAAAACTCTTAATAGAGACTTATAAACAGCAGCAATATTTCTGGTGGTGAGGAGATAGTGGATCTCTGTACAATGCCCTCTGGAGATTATCCTTTATGTAGCAAAGGTTTTTGGTAAAATGTGTGCAACTGGTCATGTCTCATACTTTCTTATGAAGCCATAACCACAGGGCAGGTTAGACAAGCAACTTTATGAGAGGTTGTCTATACAGTACACTGTTTCTTTATGAGGGGTTATTGATGCTACAGAAACACATCATTTATTGCAGTAATTTCGTTTCAAGATGGTATCATTCTTGCCATGAAATGAGTTGTTTTCCTACAAAGGAGCCACTGGACAAATAAAGAATGGTAATAATCTGGGAATCATAATTAAAAAGAGTTCCAATTCATTCTACTCTCTCCATTGGCTGCCAGTCTATTGATTTTCACTGTGATTGTGGGTTATTGGTGTTTAAGGCTACCAGGAAGCTGGGAGACAAGAATAGGAATTGCAGAAGTTAGGACGAAACAATACAAATCTATCTTTTCTTAGTGAGATGTATCTTAAATAAACTACATCTTTATTTTCTTGAATAAACACTCCTGAATTGAATCAAGTCTTTGCTTAATTTCTAGGACTCTGAAATGTGGATTCTGACAGCTTTTGCTAGTGTTCTATTTGCTTTTAAGGGGGAGATAATTTTCATGGATTCCACTTCAGTTTTGCTGATGTCATTCTCCATTTTATTTTAAACCACTTTAATTTAGGTTTCTAACAATAGGTGGTGAGTCTTTTTTTTTTTTTTTTTTTTCAGAAAAGTCATTTTAATTTAGGTAGAGAAAGAGAAAAAAAAGAAGAGAGAGAACTTCCATACAAGACAGAGAGAGAGAGAGTCTAATCTTAAACAACAGAAAGACAAATGGTGAGAATGAATAATTATATATCCAATTGTGAAAATAAAAAATGCATAATTCATATGAGATCATAGAATGCTATGTAAATCCCTGTGCATGTTTTCTCTCATATATATATATCATATTAATACTTAGAAATTAAGGTTTAATGCATATGTTAACTCTCATGATCATTAGTGGAGACATCTGAAATACCATGTTGCTGCCTCTGCATAGGGTCTAATGTCCTGTATCTAAGTTTCTTCTGTAGTAGTTTTGCTAGTAGCTAGCAGAGTGGAAATGCCACATTAAACTAAATGGTGATGTAAAATTTGGCATTCTTTATTGTGTGTTTGATGATTTTATTTTCTGAATTTAACAACAGCAAATAAGGAGAATCAAATTTTTCTTCTTATTCATTGAAAGCTTGTTTTTAAGATGTTATGCTTGGATATTTAACATTTTCAAATCATTTATTCTAATATATTTGTACACAGCCACATTAACAAAACCAGGTGATACTCTCTTATGATAATATCTGCTGGGAGGTACATATAAGTGGTCTGTACCATAAGTCGAAGGAACTGTAAAAACCTAGAGTTGCTTTTGTAAAATAACTTCTTTCCAGAATACCTTATACCTTGGTATAGCATTTATGCTGTATAAATCCATATAGATTAAATCTGAGACTCAATTATCTTCCCTTTGGAATCATTTCAAACTTCCTACATAATGTTTGTGCCACCATTCTATTTTTAAACATTTTTAAATAATAATATCTGACTTATAATAAAAGTTGCCAAAATAATACAAATGATTCTCATACGTCTTTCCCCAATTTCACACATATTTACATTTTGCACAGTTGTTTTATCCTCTCTCTTTCTTTCTGTCTCTCAATATATATGTTTCTTTTCTCATATAAATGAACAGAAGTCACAGACAGGGGGACCTGCTAGCCTAAATACCTGATTGTATGTTTCTTAAAACAAGGATAATCTCCTATATAGATAAATATTATCAAAATCAGAAAATTGCACACCAATCCATTTTTCTGTTTATAATTCAATATAGCATCAAACATTGCATTTAATGGTCATGTCTCTTAAATACTGAACAGGTCCTTCGTCCTGCTTTTTCCTTCATGACCTAAATACTTACGAAGAATACAGGCTAGCTACTTTGTAGAACATTTCTCACTTTGGGTCCGTTTGATGTTTTTTCACAGTTAAATTCAGGTTATGTATATTTGGCAATAATATCAGGTAAATGATGTGTATATTCGTCAGTGCCTCATGTCAGAAGGCACATCCTGCCAATTTGGCTCATTTCTAGTGATGTAAACTTTCATCACTTGGTTGAAGTGGTGTTTGCCAGGTTGCATCTTGTAAAGTTAATGATTTTACCTTTGTAGTTAATAATGTAGAGATATTTAAAAATGATAAAAGTATTCTAGTTTTCCTTAAATTTTTGCTCACTGTTTTATTATTCATTGGTAATTTTTAATAAGAACAATATTACTGTGGTGACTGCCAAATTGTATGCCATTGTTTTTAAAGGAGAAAATAATCACGTATATTTTATTCACAGTATAACCAAACAAAATAGCAGTACAAACAAAAGGTAAGATAAACTGATTTCTTCATTACACTCTATTGCTATTTCACACATTCTAATTGGTTTTATGATTTAAGTCCATGGACCAGTTTATGTCTTTCAAGCAGGTTTAGAAAATGTTTCCTCCAAAAAAAATAATAAATAATAAAATAAGTGAATCTAAAAAGAACAGTAAAAACATTTGATAATTTAATTTTGACCCAGAATTTTATTTTTTCCTTTCAACCCTCAATAATAGTTTTGGTTAGTGCAGTGTTATAATAGAATGTGTGTCATTTGGTATCATTGCCATAATCAATTTTTACTTAGAACAAGCAAAACATTCATCACATTTTAGATAGTACTCACAGCATATCAGAACAGAAGGAAGTCAGTGATTGACAAAATGTTTATGTGACAGATACAATCACCATATAAATACACATCTGATGAACTTGAAAATTAACTTGCTGCATGGAACAGAAGTGCATGTTTTTAGAATATAGCTTCTACTGTTCAGTTCAGCTAAAAGGATAGTAAACACATAAAGCTATCAAACTGAAACAAAATTATTTTCTTTTTAAAGCCACTTCTAACAACTGATGGCTGGAAGATGGAAAAATCAGACCTTCTAAATTACAACGACATGCAATGAGTTAAATATCATTTTTATAAAGGAAAGAATGGTTACTATTCGGCTTGATAGAATTATTTAATGACAGCATTTTAATGAAAAGTATTTTTATCTTATTAAACTTCAGAACCAGAGATATAGATACAGTAGTTGCATGATGCTTGTAGCAGTGCTGGATTCCTTACCCTTTTTCCCTGTTCTTCCATTATGTTTCCAACAAACTGGTTTGACTTAATTCTTCATGAGTCCAAAAATATTTTCTATGCAAATTTCTTCCATCCTGGTTCAGTTTCTCCACCTCTAATACAAAAAAAGTCCTTTTTCTGATTCACAGGAAAAAAAAAAATAAAGCAGGACCATGAACCAAAGGGAAGAAAAAGCAAAATCACCCTGCATTAGCGGGAAGATACCAGGGATGTGGCCAAATCTGACAGACGAATTCCACCAACATCCATAGAGCTCCAAAGGATTGAAGTGTTGAATAGAGTTTGCTGTACATCTCAGTGTCAATGAAGAACAAAAAGATAGCTCATGTCATGTTATTTGCCCCAAAGTGAGTGATATAGTTTGCCTATTTCCCCACCCAAATCTCATCTTGAATTGTACTTTCATCATCCCCATATGCCATGGAAGGAACCTGGTGGGAAGTAATTGAATAGTAGGGGAGGGTTTTTTTCAATACTGTTCTTGGGATAGTGAATAAGTCTCATGAGATCTGATCATTTTATAAAGGGTATTTCCCCAGCACATGTTTTCTTTTCTGTCACCATGTAAAACATGCCTTTGTTCTTCCTTCCCCTACTGCCATAATGTGGCCTCCCAAGCCATGTGGCATTGTGAATCCATTAAACCTCTTTTTCTTTATAACTTACCCAGTCTTGAGTATGTCTTTATTAGCAACCTGAGAACCGACTAATACTGTATATTGGTATGAGTAGAGTGGGATGCTACTATGAGAATCTCAACAATGTGGAAGTGACTTTGAACCTGGGTAACAGACAGAAGTTTGAATAGTTTAGAGGGTTAAGGAGAAGATAGCATAATGTGGGAAAGTTTGGAACTTTCTGGAGACTTGGAAGGCTCAGAAAACAGGCAGATGTGGGACAGTTTGGAACTTTCTAGAGACTTGTTCAATGGCTTTGTCCAAAATGCTGATAGTGATGTGGACACTAAAGTCCAAACTGAGGTGATCTCAGATGGAGATGAGGAAATTGTTGGGAACCTGAGCAAAGGTGACCCTTTTTATGCTTTAGCAAAGAGACTGGAGGCATTTTCCTCCTGCCCTAGAGACCTGTAGATTTGTGAACTTGAAAGAGATGAATTAGCATATCTGGCAGAAGAAATTTCTAAGTGACAAAGTGTTCATGAGGAAGCACAGCATAAAAGTTTGGAAAATTTGCAGTATGAGAGTCCAACAGAAAATAAAACCCCATTTTCTGGGGAGAAATTCAACCCTGCAGCAGAAATTTGTGTAAGTAACAAGGAGCCAAATGTTAATCATCATGACATTGAGGAAAATGTCTCCAGGCCATGTCAGAAACCTTCATGGCAGCCCCTCCTATCACAGGCCCAGAGGTCTAAGAGGGAATAATGGGTTCCTGGGCCAAGTCCAAGGCACTCCTGCTGTGTGCAGCCTAGGGACTTAGTACCCTGTGTCCCAGCCACTCCAGCTGTAGCTAAGAGGGCCAAAGTACAGCTTGGCTGTGGCTTCAGGGGATGGTATCTCCAAGTTTTGTCAGTTTCTACATGGGGCATGTTGACCCTGCAGGTACACAAAAATCAGGAATTGAGGTTAGAAAACCTCCACCTAGATTTCAGAGGATGTATGGAAATACCTGGATGTCCAGGCAGAAGTTTGCGGCAGGTGTGGGTCCCACATGGAAAACCTCTGCTAGGGCAGTATGGAAGAGGAATGTGTGGCATGGATGGAGCCTCCCACACAAAGTCCCCACTGGGGAACTGCCTGGTGAAGCTGTGAGAAGAGGGCCACTGCCCTCTAGATCTCTGAATGGTAGATCCACCAACAGCTTGCTCCGTGAAGTTGGAAAAGCTGCAGACATTCAACACCAGCCCATCATAATGGCAGGAGGGTGGCTGTACCCTGAAATGCCATAGGGGTGGAGCTGCTCAAGGCTGTGGGAGCCAACCTCTTGCATCAGTGTGACCTAGATGTGAGACGTGAAGTCAAAATAGGTTATTTTGGATATTTAAAATTTAATAACTGCCCTATTGGTTTTTGGAGTTGCATGAGGCCCATAGCCCCTTTGTATCGGCCAATTTCTCCCATTTTGAAAGGTGGATTTACCCAATGCCTGTACCCCCATTTTGTCTAGAAAATAACTAACTTACTTTTGATTTTACAGGCTCATAGATGGAAGGGTCTTGCCTTGTCTCATATGAGACTTTGGACTTGAACATTTGGGCTAATACTCAAATGGGTTAAGAATTTGGGGGACTGTTAAAAGGGCATAATTGTGTTTTGAGATGTGAAAATATTAGACTTAGGAGAAGCCGGGGAGGTGCAATATTGTTTGGCTTTGTCCCCACCCAAATCTCATCTTAAATTATAGCTCCTATAACCCCTATATGACATGGGAGGGACCTGGTGGAAGGCAATTGAATAATGGGGATGGGTTTTTCTTGTCCTGTTCTCATGATAGTGAATAGCTCTTATAAGATCCAATGGTTTTAAAAAGGGCAGTTCCTCTGAACATGGTCTCTTGCCTGCCACCATATAAGACTGCCTTTTCTTCACCTTCACCTTTTTCCATGTATGAGGCAGATTGTGAGGCCTCCTCAGCCATGTGGAACTGTGAGTTCATTAACCCTCTCTTTCCTTTATAAATTACCTAGTCTCAGGTATTTCTTCATAGCTGTGTGAAAATGGACTAATAGAATGAGTTTCAATATTTTTATACTGAACCATAGATAATGAGAAATATGTATTTTTCTACAACAATTGCACATCAATGTTTTAAGTGGGGTAAACTTTTACAAATAAAATATATAGATTTAAAAATGAATTTATAAAATATGTTGATTTTGAAATCTTTATATTTATATCAAAATGTTCATTAGTATAGAGAATTAAACACAAGAAGTTTTAAGACAGTTGGAGGAAGCGTAGAAGTAGACTGCTCTTTAAAGTGAGAACAATTTAAATTCAAAGCTTAGTTCTGCAATTTACTACTCTGGGGCCTTAGCTAAACTTCTTGTTCACTTCAACCTTAACTTTCACTTATCTTACAGACAGATTGTGGATTTTAATGAAGTGAATACATGTAACAGATAATAATCCAAGTATTTTATTTTCCCTTACTTTGAGACTACTTTACACTTTGATGGTACTATGAACTGAATGTTTTTGCCACCCACCCTCTCCAGTATCTGTATGTTGAAACCCTATTAGGATATTTGAAAATGTGGCTTTTGAGGTGTTGTGTTTGAATGAGGTCATGGAGATAAAGTCTCCGATGGAACTGGTGCCCTTATAAGGGGATGAAGAGAACAGAATGCTCTTTATCTTATGAGGATACAGCAAGAAGGCAGCCCTCTGAAAACCAGTAAGAGGAAATGTACCACACACCTAATTGACCAGCACCGCAACCTTGGACTTCTCTGCCCCTAAAACTATGAAAAATAAATACATGCTGTTAAAACTTCCTAGTGTTTGTGATAGCAGCCCAAACTGAAAAAGATATTTGGGAATAAACCCTTTCAGTTATCTGAATAGAGTTGTCTTATATAATAGAATTTAGTCCCAATGTTAAGCTCTTGGAGAAAAAACAATGACTCAATTAAAATAAAAGTAAAAAATACGCATTCTCTTTTTAGATGAGCTCTTACTGTTCCAGCTGTGTAAAATAGACAACAACTTCTGCAAACCTGGGTTGATTTATTTATTTACCTATCCATTTATTTATTTATTTTTGAGGCAGTGTCTTACTCTGTTACCCAGGCCGGAGCGCAGTGGCATGATCAGGGCTCACTGCAGCCTTGAACTCCTAAGCTCAAGTGAGCCTTCTGCCTTATTCCCGCAAGTAGCTGGGACAACAAATATGCACCACCACGCCCAGCCAGGTTGTTTGTTTTTTTAGTAGAGATCAGGTTTCACCATTTTACTGAGGCTGATCTTGAACTCCTAGACTCAAGCAATTCACCCATGTTAGCCTCCCAAAGTGCGGGGATTGCAGGCATAAGCCACTGCATCCAGCCCCTTCAAACATGGTTTTAACCATTAACTTTTACGATATTCTCTCACAAAAGAGATTTTTGTCATGCACAGAAACAGAAAACTCAAAAATCAACCCTGTCTCAAAGGGAGAACCGATTTTTCAAAGCAAATAAAGTAAGAGTAAACAGTATTTATTTATTTATTTTAATTAGTTTCAGAGGCTGTTGAAGGACTGCTGTTACATCCCATAACAAAAATTGGCTAGAGACTCAATTCTTGTGTGAACAATAAAATTAACACTATTGAAACACATTTGCTATGAGATAGAAAGGAACCAATCTCTCAGTCCCTTAAAACCTTACTTTGCATCTTTAAGGTCAAAAGGCAATAGAAAAGAAATCATTGTTTTATGAGGTTAGACAGCATCCGGGGTCATTGAATTAAAATCTTAGACAATAGTTTTCCTGAAGTCACAGGTCATTTACTGCCTCACATCTCTTTGGTGTTTTGAAGGGGTTATGTACAGTATTATGTAAGATTCTTTCATTCATTTCAAATAATTCAGTTTTACATTATTTCATCCCTTTGTTAATTTTGGCAATGTACTTCTAAACTTTTTTCCAATGGGTAAGTAAAATTTATTCAGAGAGGAAATGTGGTTTGGATTTCTAACTTTCAGGATGGTAACTCCCAAGAGAAAAATTGTTTTGGAAATAGTAAGAAAGGATCAATCACCTTTAATTCTATCAAGAATTTAATCTTATAATAAGCCTGAAAATTCCATTTTTGTTAATAGAAAGAGAATCAGCATGAAATAGAGCAAAACGTTTCCACTCGCAGCAAAAACAGCCACACTGAGTCATCACACACTCAGCATACAAAATTGATTTAATTATATTGAGGAAAAGGAGGGTGAAATGGACCCAACCAGCACAGTCAGTCAAATGCAAACAAAGCACACAACTCAAATTGTGTTACTGGTGGAGAAGTAATATTCTCTCAACACCGTGCTGTGCTTTTCATCTGAATGCCATTCTCAGGTATCCTAGCTGGTAGCAATCCCAACCAGTCTTATTTAAAAGCATATGTCCCTTGCTGGACATCATGCCTTATTTATGAAATGGCTTTCTTTGGAATGGTACTTCAATTGTCCTTACAAGGAAAACCAATAAAAGAATTCAATAAGTGACCTGCTCATTACATTGGCTCATCCCTTAATGGTCTTAGAAATCCATTTTTCTATATCAATCCATAGCATCCTCCACCTCTGAGTCCAGTGCTACTTGTCCAGATGCGAATAGAATCAACGTTCACTGGTTTTCCTTAGGATTCAGGTTGTTCTCTGGATTGTTGCTAAAGAAATCTATTACACTGAGAGTGAATCATGTATGCTTCACACAGAAAGGCAGCACGGCCCTGAGAAGTAAGCCTGGACTGGAATCAGGAGACATGGAACTTCCTGCAGGTCCTGCTACCATGGTGAATAATTCACTTCTGTTTGCAAAGCTTTCTGAGTGACCTTTCTGTACTTACAAATTTCTCGTCTGTAAAATAAAAGGATCTTTGGGAAAACTGACAGAGTTCTCACAGTGCTACAGTTCTATGAATTTAACCTGGTTTATTTGATTTATAAAATAAGCAAAACCAGTGTAAAGCCATTAGGAATGACATTCCTAAATGTGATTCGTTAGGAATCCACAAATTATCTAAAGCAATGATCAGTAAAACAACCACAAAAAAGCCTGAATTTTAAATTACAGTGTTTTATTATGAACAAAAATAATTGTGTAGACCAAAAATATATAGCCAGGTTCAAAATATTACATTGAAAACCCTTTAGTAATATCTTTCAAAATATTATATTAGGAGTTTATACATTTTCTTAACACTTAAGGACATGAGAATTAAATAAAACCTGAAAATCCATCAGTATAATGTATTGCTTCATGGGTTATCTGAATAATACAAACGATGAAGCAATAAATAATATTGGTTTTGAATTTTTATCTTTCTTGCTGACGTTCTATATGAATACCAAATTTTTGCTTTAATTGTGAGATTATAACAATGTTCAATAGCTAATCAAAACTGATGTGTATATTTTTGGTTTCCTCTTAGATTTTATATTTAATGTGATTCTGTTTGTCTGGCAGTGTTTCCATTATTTTGGCAGCTGGCAAAGTGGGCTGGCTATACAAAGCTTTTCTATTTTCCCTGTAACTTCCTACTCAGCTCCAACTTGTAGTAAACATAGTTTTGCTTCATTTTAAAGGAGTTTTATGCAGAAGGTCATTTATTAGGTAACCATTTGTCTGTAAAAAAATCCTAATTATTCTAGTTTTGACAAAGTGAGAAAGATAGCTTTGCAGTTAACTGCGGGGTAAGAAGCAAATCAGACTCCAATATCGACTCGGGAAAAAAAAAATCTCTGTTAAAGAAAACAGTCAAATACATCTACTCTTTGAGGGTTAAAAAGAAAAGCATTTCCACCAGCTATACTAAAGTTAGAAAACCATGGAGTTTATGATGTTTTTCTTTTAAAGTTAGAGAACAAATAATTTATGACTGCTACAGGGCTACTATTTTCATTTCAGTGGAATCTTAGTGCCCCCTACTGATACTCAAAAAATGTGAAATAATAATATTTTCTCCTTCTCTTTTTAGAGAAGTATTTTCTATTATGGCAACATGGAAATCCTCCAAAAGCATTGTTTTATTAACCTCACCTTTGTAAAGTTGTGAATGAAAGTGAGTTTAGGTTCTGCCTTTAGGCAGATTTTTGGAAGATAACTGAAGTTGCCAGTTACATGCAAAGCACGATTTTTAAAGTTAACTTATCTAGAGGGTTTGAATTGTTTCTGAACCGTAAGGTAAACCAGTGTTGTATTTTCTTTCATTTTCTCCTTTCATACATTTAATGTTTGTCAAAGCAGTATAAAAGTGAATTTAAATGTAATTATAGCCTTTTGGTAGCCTCTAGGACTATAGAGTTTTCAAAAACAAAACAGTCCATTGATTGATTTTTTTCCACCTGTCATTCCTGCTTCCCAGAGGCAGGAGAGTTCAAGTCCTTTAGCTATATTCTTAAAAATCTGCCTTTTTATTTCAACAAAAATACCATGCTTATGCTTCCATTTCTCTCTCTTTTGTTGTTTTCAAAGTAGCCACTTCTTGCTGACACCTGACAATGAAAGATAAGAATTAAGCTTTTTACCAAAAACATACACACTCACATGGAGTCACATCCCTCACCACATATCACATACAACCTTAAAATATCAGTCAGAGCTGATCCCTTATTATATAATAATTGCATATAATTTCTTATGTACAATTTGCTTGTCCTGCAAACTGAAGTAGCCTTTAATCATTTTTTTCTATATAGTCATCATTAAGTGCTAGTATATTATATTTCACATACACATATTTATGCACAAAGTTTTTTTGCATATGAATAGCAGTCATTCATTCTTTGAAGTCAAAATAAAAGGACTGGGTTAATGCGTTTAGTGAATTTGCAGAGAGAAGACACTACGTCTATTTGCTGAGCCCCAGACTGGATTCCAGAGAGCCGCTTAGTTGTTAGAATTCTGCCACTGACTACCTGTGGAAGCTTGGGTATATCATTTTACCTCTCCAGGCTTTAATTTTCATCTGTGAAATAAAGACATTGGCCCGTACTTTCTAAAGTTCTCTGACACATTTCTATTATGAAATATATGACATTATGTCAAATGTAGTATATTTGATTCTATTACATGCACATAATATAGATTTAAAAATTTGAGTAGGGGAACTCAAAGTGACTGATATTGCTTCTTTGTATCTAACCCTACAATAGTAAAGAATGGTCTTTCCTGTGAGTTGTTTATATGCAGTGCATTTTTATTTTACATTTTAAAAGCCTAGAAGTGTGCTTTCAAACTTTAACTTTCATCCATTAATTCACCTGGGGTCATTATTAAAGTGATGATTCTGATTCAATGGATCTGAGAGCAGGCCTGAGATATGGCTTTTCTAATAGATTTTGCAGATCTCACTCAGAACAGCAATGACCTACAGTTTAATTTCAGCTGGACCCACATAGAGTACGAACCTGCAGAACTTCCTCCAGTGTGCAGACTGCCCGATTCCTCAACGCTGCCAGACTGTGTTGAAGAATTAGGTATTTTTACTAGGTACAGCAAATTATATAATGAGATTTTGTTACCAAGCATTAATGTTAAGTATAGTTCTTCTTATATAGGTTTTATGGTAGAAATCACCAATGTCATTCCTATAGAATATATTTAGCTATGTATAATATTATCTTTCAAATCAATGGAGACCATTCTATTTATAAGCCCATCATAGGACTCCAAGCCATCAAAGAAGATAAGATGCTTACAGAGCTGTGAATTTATAAGTTAGCAAAATGTGTCTATATTACCTGCAAAGCATTTTTAATTAGACTGTTAGTCTTTTTTTTTTTAAGGTAATATTTGAATTCCTTGTCAGCCCAGACTTCACCACTTTGTAGTGTATCCATGTGACAAAACTACACTTGTACCCTTTAAATTTATACAAATAAAAATAATAATTCATCTTTAAATCCTACCATAAAAAAAACTACATAAATTGAAGAAATATACTTAACATTAATACTTTGGTAACAAAATGTCATTACATAATTTGCTGTACCTAGTAAGGAAAACATTCTCATATAAATTATCTCATCCTAAAGAAATGGCCTCAGAAACAAAAACAAACAAACAGAAAAAGAATTCTGGCAATTTCTCAAACACCTTTCATACTGCCAGAATGGTCGCTGTTAACAATTTGTCCCAGCACTCCTTCAGAAAGCACTGTGCTGCATCAGTAACACTTCTTTCTGTAGTTTATCAGGAAAGACCATGAAATAGAATACTTTTAATTATTTTTTTCGATTCAACTGACCTGCTTCTATGACCATGTCCATAATTCGTTGTACTTGACCTCTGCAACCTCATTTCACCACACCAGAGGAGGAAATAGGCCTCCACTATGTCCTCAAGAAATCAAGAGAATCAAAGTCGATTTCCTTTTGAATTCCACTTCTAAGGCATCAAGAAGTAATCATCTTCTTACAATCCCTCCCACAACCTCCTTTTTAATGTTGACCAGAAACCTGAATAAACTCACATTTGACCCCCCTACTTGAAATGCCTCTTCTCATTCAGAATGCAATGCACACTCTGACCTTCAGAAAGTGGTCCTGATTAAATCAATTAAATATGTGTCCTTCCCTGGAAAGTGTGCTAGCAAATGGTTGTTATTTTTTTTAAATATATCTTCTCATGAAGGAGAATGTGATTCATTCTTTTATTGAGTGTCCAGTAAGACAGTGGGCCAACCTTGAAGATAGGGTTATAAGGAAGATACACCATCCCTGACCCATCTGGAGCTTCTGGTCACGCAATTCAAGAGTGGGCAAGCTCAGACTAAAATCAGAAGCCCCAGATGCTTGGCCCTTAACTTTGCTTCCCGACCCCAAATTACCTAACAAAATGTGTTTCTAATATACTGAGTCTCAATTTTTGTGAGAGGTAGGATGAACTGTGGAGCCCTATAAAATAACCTTTTACACCCACAGCTCATCAAGGTTTAGGTTCAAGCTTCTGTATTTTTGTTGTTGTTGTTGTTGCTGTTGTTTTCTTCTTCTTTTGTGTGTTTTTGCTTTTGTTTTTGTTTTTTGTTTGAGACGGAGTCTGGTCTCACTGTCACCCTGGCTGGAGTACAATGGTGCAATCTCAGCTGACTGCAACCTCCGCCTCCCAGGTTCAAGCGATTCTCCTGCCTCAGCCTCTCCAGTATCTGGGATTACAGGTGCCCACCCA
Organism: Sapajus apella; assembly: GCF_009761245.1. Lineage (NCBI taxonomy): Eukaryota > Metazoa > Chordata > Mammalia > Primates > Cebidae > Sapajus > Sapajus apella. Next base: position 21,051,313 of record NW_022436948.1, on the reverse strand, counting down.
CATGCCTGGCTAATTTTTTGAACTTTTAGTACAGACGGGGTTTTGCTATGTCGGCCACTCTGGTCTTGAACTGCTGATCTCATGTTCGCCTGCCTCGGCCTCCCAAAGTGCTAGGATTTCAGGCATGAGCCACCGTGCCTGGCATTCTATGTTTTTAAATGTCTGCAAAGGAGTTTCTTCAAGTAGGAGTTTTACATGTTACCAGCTGGTATTTTCTCCAGGTATTGTTTGTGCTATCACTCAGGTATTAAAAAATGGTTTGAGGAAATTAAAACAAAAGTATGGTTTATAAAATAGCTTAACTAAAATTGTTGGCAGTCTGAAGTCAAAATGTTGTTGTCCATTTCTGTAGTAGTGTAATTTATTGCTGAATATACCTTTTCCATAAAATACCTAGTTGACTGTCATTCTTCTTTCTGTCTACTGTGTAAATTGAATACAATTATGGGAACAGCTCCAAACTATGTTCCAAATCTAAACTCATATGTTTAGCCATAGAAAGATCAATGCTTACCCAAAGTTAAAAGTCTAAACTATTTGTGAACCGAAGGTTTACTGGGTTTAGGAAACTATCAAAGTGGTAGATGGGAGTTTCATACTATTTTCTAGAAAGTTAGAGGAAAGAATGAGGTTTGTAGCCAAGACATATTAATACAATCAGCTCTGATTCTAGTTGCTGTGGCATTGTATATATCCCCTTAAGTCCTTAAAGGATTTCAATCTCCAGGTTTATGCAAGATAAGACTCAAAGACAATTTGATTGCAGACTATTTTATTTCATACATGTTGAAATTAATAAACAAATGCAGAGAACGTGTTACCTATAGATTACTAACATACTACACAAGAAATTGCCTAACATTATAGGTAGTTTAAATTATCAGGTTAAGAAAAGTGAAATTACAAAACAATCTTTTGATTTTCTTCTAGTTTTTAATTTCTAGGCAGAATTAGCCAGATATTTTGTATAACACTAAATGTAATCAACATAATAAAGAATATTTCATTATTATTGATAATTTTTGTTAAAGTTTAATTTTCAAACAAACACAGCGTATCAACATAGAGTGAGCCCTCTACCATAAAAGCACTATGGATTAGTTATTTAATTGTTGCCAGATCATTTCTTCAAGGATTTGTATCTAATTTTATTAGTTTTGAAAATCTAATTATATTGATAAACTATATATATTTTATTTAATATGTCAAAAACATTTGAGGCATATTGAAGCATAACATCCATCACAAAGAAAAGCATCTGTTCAATTAACGGAGAGTGGTTTAGAACGTAGACCTAGACATAGGTCAGATAGATTTGGGTCAAATTTTAACTCAGCTCTGAACCTTCCTGGTATGTGTCTTTGGGTATGTTATTTAATCATAGTTCACTGTAGCCTTAGAGTTCTGGGCTCAAGTAGTCCTCCTACCTCAGCTTCCCCAGTAGCTGGGACTACAGGTGTGTGCCACCATGCCCAGCCAAGCCTTCACTTTCTATAAAGATAAGGTTAACATCAATTAATTATAGGTATTATTTTAATCATTATTTTAAACAGTGGACTAGTTGGCATAAATTAATTATTATTTTGAAATAAATACAAATGATGATTTCAAGTAGACCTTAGCATTAAAGTCTTTAAATGTTTATCCTCCTGTTCAGCCAGTAAGGGCTACTCACTTGATGACACCCAAGTCAGAGGTTCTGAGACTTGGAATGTGTTAGTTTTGGAATGTGTTTAATTCAATTTTTAAAAAAACACAGCTTATTACTCAAAATTTCTAAATGATTTGTTTTCCTAGGTTGATAGACTTTGTTATTTTTGACATTTAGTGATTTCTTTCCAGAATTTTTATTTTTAAATAGATATCATTGGCATAAAAATGTGTTTCTGGCTTTTGGCTTTCCTGGAGTTAGAAGCTAAGACATTTATATGTACTAGCCTGTAAGAAAGTCTAAGAAGGCTACCCAAAAATAAGAAGCATGTCTCTTGACAAAATCAAATTTTAAAGGGGTTTGGAAAATTGGAAGGGGATTTGTAAAGCTGACCTATTACTGGCTGCCACGTATGGAGGGCAGGCTATTATAGCAATCTTTAAGTAAAATCCCAAGTATTGCATCAGGACTTGTCCATCAGTAGTAAAGATCGAATATTTTCAACTGGTGCTCACATATCCTAATACGATCTTAAAATAAACCCATTACAAATCTCAAGCAAGAATATACAACATTTGTAGCATCTGAATATGAGTTTTATTAAGTAAAGGGCAGGAAACATTTAAAAATAATCTTGCCAAATTAAGTTTAAAGAACATCAAACAGGGAGCCATGTTGGTATTACTGAAAAGTAAAATATTTATGTCACTATGCCAATAGAGTATTCCATCCTGGCTGACAGAAGCTAGAATGACTTGCAAACCTGCCAAAAACTGTTAGATTGAGACAAAAGGACTAGGAGAAAAATACGGTACGTAATCAGAAAATCTCATGAAGAACAGTGAATTACACCTTGAGACTTTGCATCATAGAGCTCATAAAATGAAAAATGTACATTGATTTTTCTCTCAGCTCAGCTAGAGAGATACTATATCAAACATTTCTAAAAATAATACTTTCCACTGTTTTTATCCTATTAAACTGAGAATAAAGCAGTGTTTCAGTCAGGTTCTTGTAAGCATACATTAAAGCTATTGTTTGTCAACAGAGAAATCAAGGAACTGAAAAAAAATTACAGCACTCCCCCTAACTTATTTACCATAATATCAACATTAACTAAAATTAACATAATATAAAGCTGAAAGACAACTGGTATAAATAGGGCTAAAATGCCCAATCCACTGAATAATGTATTTTTCTCATAAATACAATATCATGATTCCTGGCCATTGAAACATTTATATTTTATAAGTATAATAAAATGTTGATAGTTTGGGTAAGACTTGAGACGATTTTAAGAACTTTTATTGTTTACTTATTGTTTTAGAGATGGAGTCTCGCTCTGTTGCCCAAACTGGAGTGCAGTGGCATGATCTCAGCTCACTGCAACCCCTGTCTCCTGGTTTCAATCAATTCTCCTACCTTAACCTCCTGAGTAGCTGGAAATACAGGTGCCCACCACCATGCCCAGCTAATTTTTGCATTTTTAATAGAAGAGGTTTCACTACGTTGCCCAGGCTGGTCTCAAACTCCTGACCTCAGATGATCCACCCTCCTTGGCCTCACAACATGCTGGAATTACAGGCGTGAGCCACCATGCCCGGCCTATTTTTTTCTTAATTAACCATTCCTTCACCTTGAAAAGAAGAAAAACAACCAAAGGAGACACATTTCATAATAAAGCAAAAAAATTAACCATTTATTATGAGTACATTTCAAGTTATTTAACCTTAGCCAGATATTCATATGCCTTATGCCAGTTATACCTTCATTAAAAAAAGAATATTAAGTTTTATAACATACTTCAAGCTGACCTATGTTGTATATGATCAAAATATATAAGATGATTCAACCATGGAAGAATGTGGATATCACAGTGAAGCAAGTTAATGGATGCCACGGTGGGGCAAGAGACTCTTCCAGCATCATTCCTTCCTAAAAGAAAATATTTCAAATATTTGTGTTTTAAAACTTCAACAGCTTTTGGCTCTGCATTGTTCTCAGAATTGCTCTCTTGATTTATGACCATTGAGATAATATTATATCAATAACACATTTTCTAATAAACAAACAAAATAACATTTAGAAGAATTCCAACATCTAGTTTGAGATGGTGGTGTAATTACAAAAACATGAGCAGTTACAGGATGAAAGAAGAGAGTTCTCTAAGAAAGTATTTGGATCTTTCAGACGAATGAGTTGGGATAGAATTGTGGAGTCCTCATCTTTATCCATAAATGTGGAAATATCTGGCTACCCTGGCACTTAGCTTAGCAAGGTAAAGGAATACAAGGCTGGTAAATAAACTGGACTTCAAAGCTTGAGAAACAAAAACAAACAAATAGGATGCAATAATTATAAAGAAAACAATGTTTTATTTCCAATGCCTACCAGTATAAAAATTATAAAAAATATGAAATGAATAAAATATGAGATGTTTTGACAGAATAATCAACAATTAAAATGTGTCTTATCTTCTACTGTGCACATAGTGTTTTTTTTAATTTAATTTTAATTTTTAAATTTTTATTCAGGGAGCAGTGGATGTGAGAAAGGATTGTGTACAGCAAGGAATAAAAGGACACCCAACATATAGGTTGCTCCCAGCGGAATTATACAAGAAAATAAACTGTGGAAACAGTGCAATTATAAATACCTAAAAATATTTCCTTTTTCATTCTCGTTTTCCTATTTCTACTGCCACCCGTTTCACCTCTCATAACGACATCTTTATTAGCTTTTATTTTTATTATGTGCAACATAAGCTAGAGAAGAATAGTGGAAATGACTATGTGAATGAATAAAAAGATGTCTATATTTTGACCAAGGGTGACATCATTCTCCATATTCCAGTTGGATATGATTCCAAAGGTAGAGAGTAAAAAGAACAGGAATGAGACTTAACTAAAGTGTAAAATAAAAAGGAGATGTAAACTGTAGTTTCTGTTCAACAAACACTGAAAGTAGAATTTTTTAAACAAAATGTGAGGCATTTTATCATACAAGCCATTTCTGCTTTTGCCCAAACTCTACACATAACAATCTAAAGCAAAAAGTGCACTTTAAGTTAACTGTCATAGATTGGAAAATATTAAAAATGGAAATGTATATTTTAAAACTACCATTATATAGACTTACTGATATACAGTTAATATTTTGAATTCTCCACTCTACAACTAACCTTGACTTAGTAATATTTGTATCTGTAAACTACACGCTTGTTTTCAAATGAGTCTAATTTCAAAGCAAAACTACACTATCTTTCAAATTGTGATTTTAGGAAGCAGTATAACTTAGTGGTGATTCCTAAAGGAGTTAGGATAATTGAGTGGATACTTCACTGTCATACCACTCACTAGTTTGTATACACCTGTGCTGCAGGTTTCCTATCTATGAAAAAAGTAAGCTGGGTATGTAAGCTAACTAGTGCATGGATCAGGAACTGTCCTGAAAACAGAATATACAGTATTAACAAGAAAGTCAATGTGCTTAGACTGGAAACCTAAATTATCATAAATAGATAAGGCAGCAAATAAAGGACCAAGGTAGATTTTATGGTGTAGCATCTCTTATGGGATAAATAAGAAAGATAGTTTGTTAAGAGTGACTCAGTGTTTTTAATTGGGTGGTTCTGGAGTGCCTCAATGAGAAGGTGACAATTGTAATGTTCCTAAATGGCTATGGATTTTAGGGTCTAGGAAGACCATTCCTGGTAGATGAAACATAACATAAAGGCTGTAGGACATACATTTGTTTCATTGGTAGGAAGAGAAAGAAGGCTATGGTGGTCCAAGGAAATAAGTCATTAAGAAACTGACGGAAGATGACATGTGATAGAAATTGCGGAAAAAAGAATGGTTCAGATAACAGAAGGCCTTGTATTCTATGATGGATGCCATCCGCTTACCCATTATATTCATTATCTTCTCTCTCTCTCACCTGCTCTATGCATCCAGAGAGGTAAACTGTATAAATTGCCACAATGGGTTGATTTATTTTCTGTTTGGCTGTTAGGTTTGGCAAATAGGTGACCCTAGAAGGATGTCCAGAGATCAAGAACGAAAAAGAGGTGTTGATACTACTTCACTATGACTATGGTCTGAATATTTGTGTACCTACAAATTTATATGCTGAAATCCTAACACCCAGCGTAACCATGTTAGAAGGTGTGGCCTTTGGCATGTAATAAGGTTATGATGGTAGAGCCTTCATGAATGAGATTAGTGCCTTAGAAGCCCAAGAGACACCTCTCACCCCTTCCATCATGGGAGAGTCCAGCACTGTCTATGGACCAGAAAGTTAACCCTTATGAGAGACTGACTCTGCCAGCTTCTTGATCTTGGACTTCTCAGGCTGCAGAAAGCTGAGAAATACATTTTGTGATGTATAAGCCACCCAGTGTTGGGATTCACTCAAGGTGTTTGGCAAAATATTAAGGGAAATAAAAGGGAAACTTAAAAGATCTAGTTTCAAACATTTTGGAAGGCCAAAAGGTTTTCATACCTTGTAATAATGGAACAGGCTGAAGGCAGCCAGTTCTTATCTTAGAGCATTAGGTCATAGGGTAAAGATCAGGGATAGTAGAAGCTTCCCTAGTTAAGTCTATTTACCTCACATTCCTTTGTGTCTACTCTAACTAACTTGTTTACTCATGTAAACTTTGAGCTGGATGGTACTCTCAGGGACAGGTTAACCAGGGATATTATCAATTAATGTTTGTTCTTGGCATCAGTACTTAAGCTTTAATCTTTTAAAGAACTATTTTCTTAACTGTGTTAATCATCCACAAGTGTGTTTACTCAAAGACTCTGTTATTTAAATCTATACTGAATAAATGCAAAGAGGAACAGCTAGTCAGGGGCTGGGTAGCTACAATCACCCTCTAAGAGAAGCTGATGACAGCCCTAGCCCACTGGTTCACTGTACTAGGTGTGTGAGTGCATTTATTCATCTGTCGTGGAGTCAGGGTTTGCAGGACAGGCTCCTGTAGGTGGTGGTCAATGTCTCAACCCAGTATATGCTGTTTTGTTATGGAAGCCTGAATGGACTGAGACACATATTGAGTTACCCTGGAGCAACAGGATGCCTCTATGGAAGCTCCAATTCCCATGATTTAGACCTGTCCAGACAGCTACTCTTTCTGGACACTAACCAATCACAGCCCTTCAGTTATAGGCTTGGTGAAGTCTCCCTACTGTTTTCAACCCTGAAGCCCTATACTACTCCCTGCTGGTTCACCCAAAGTCTGACTACATCTACAACATTAATTCCATTATTTAGTTATCTTTAATTTGCTGAGTTTGAATGGGCTCTCTATTTCCTGCTGGGACTCGATCTGATAAAAACACAATAGTAAGGATTTGGTTTAATTATAACATGCGCATTACAGGCAAAATGCCTCATATAATTTTCACAATTAGAAAACTGAATGCATTCTCAACGACTCTATGGGAAATAATGCTACATTTGCCATCCTCTCTCTTGATCTCTTAACCAGTGACCAACCGTGAACAGACCAGGAGATTGCATTTGTAGCCTTGGAATAGCACAAACTTGAATACTTTCTAATAAATTTCCTGACTCTTCTTCTCTGACATCCTGAATTCTGAAAAGGTAGAATGACATATCAGGAATACCACTGATACTAATGAGCAGGATGCAGGTAGTCTTAAGAAAATTTCCAGGCCAGGCGCTGTGGCTCACGCCTGTGACCCTAGAACTTTGGGAGACCAAGGCGGGCTGGTTGCTAGAGGTGAAGAGATTGAGACCAGCCTGGCAAACATGGTGAAACCCTGTCTCTACTAAAAATACAAAAATTAGCTGGGCATGGTGGTGCACGCCTGTAGTCCCAGCTACTTGGGGGACTGAGGCACCAGAATCACTTGAACCCGGGAGGCAGAGGTTGCAGTGAGCCAAGATTGCATCACTGCATTGAAACCTGGGTGATAGAGTAAGACTTGCCTCAAAAAAAAAAAAAAATCCAATCCACACCCCTTCCCCCCAAAAAATCAAAGATGATAAAGTGGGAAAAATGCATAATCAATTTTGCTCTCATAAGAATCCCCTTAAAAGACCTCCATCCACCTCTCTGGTTCAGGCGTTTCTCCTGCCTCAACCTCCCGAGCGGCTGGGAGCACAGGCCTGCACTACCATGCCTGGATAAATTTTGTAGATATTTTTAGTGGAGATGGGATTTCACCATGTTGGCCGGGCTGGTCTCAAACTCATAACCTCTAGTGATACAACCACCTCGGCCTCCCAAGGTGCTAGGATTACAGGCATGAGCCACCACACCCAGCCCTGACTTTTAAATCTTGTTATTACTCCCTAAACAATACCGCATAACATTTTTTTGTTGAGGAAGGGTCTCATTCTGTTGCCCAGGCTGGAGGGCAGTGGCATGATCATAGCTCACTGTAGCCTCTACCTCTGGGCTCAATCAATCCTCCACCTCAGCCTCCCAAGTAGCTGAGACTTACAGGTATACGCCACCATGCCTGGCTAATTTTTGTATTTTTTTTTTTTTTTTTTGTAGAGATGGGGTTTTGCCATGTTGCCCGGGCTGGTCTGGAACTCCTGGGCTCGAGCAATCCACTAGCTTCAGCCTCCCAAAATGCTGGGATTACCAGTGTGAGCCACCTTGCCCAGCCCCAGTTGAAAAAGTATTTACATAGCATTTACATTGTATTAAGCATTATCAGTAACCTAGAGATGATTTAACATATACAGGAGGATGTGTGTAAGTTATATGCAAATATAATCATGTTGTATCAGAGATCTGAGCATTGCAGGTTTTGGTTTCTGCTGGGATTCCTGGAGCCAATCCTGAGGGACAACTGTATTTCCATGGAAAATTCATAGCTAAGTCAGAGCCTTAGCTCTGTAAGTGTTCATCTGCCTGTAAGTTTTTGCTGCATACAAAATTCTTGGCTGAAAATTGTTTTGTTTAAGGAGTCTGAAGACGGGGTCCCACCCCTTTTTGAGTGTTCTGTCCTGAATCTATATTGAAGCTATCAACGAAAGTAAGTTTACTTCACGAGTAAAGAAAATAAGAGTGTAAATTGACCTGGACTGAGACTCAGGGAGGCTACAGACCCTGCTGCTTCAGGAGTGGACGTGGTTGCCGAGGTGCCTGGAACTGTGGTTCCTCCCCATGCCCTAACCCCAGAAACCTCTGTGAACACATCAGCTACGTGGTAAAGAGAATTAAGGCTGCAGGTTAAATTAGGGTTGCTACTCAACTGATGTTAAAATAGGATTTTGTTCAATTGTTCTAGATTATTTGGGTAAGGCCAATGTAATCACAAAGATCCTTGAAAGTGGAAGAGAGGCTAAATGCAGTGGCTGATGCTTATAATCCCAACACTTTGGCAGGCCAAAGCAGGTGGATCGCTTGAGGTCAGGAGTTCAGGACAAGCCTGGCCAACATGGTGAAATCCCATCTCTACTAAAAATACAAAAAAAAAAGAAAAAAGAAAAAAGAAAAACACACGCTGTAAGCAGTAGACTGGACTGTTCTGACGGGTCAGCTACCGGTGTCCGAGCGGGGTCAGCCCCCCGGAAACACATGGTGGTAAGTTTCCTGAGGCCTCCCTAGCCATGCTTCCTGTACAGCCTGTGAAACCGTGAGTCAATTAAACCTCATTTCTTTATTAAAAAAAAAAAAAAAAAAAAAAAAAAAAAAAACCCTAAAAAACAAAATAAAAAAAGAAAAAAAAAAAAAGGCATTGATTGTCTGAAAAATTGGAAACCATTTGCTAAATGAACCGCTCGCATGCTTGAATTTTTTTACAACTAAAGTATTTCTTGCTTTAAATCATTAAGTCTTTGTTTCCTCTCCTAAAACCAGAAAATATTGAATATTGTAAGACAAAACATCAAATCTAAGTATATGCTGTTCATTTGAGAAAAATGCAAAATTTCTCTTGAGACGTCTCAGACCTGCTAGTTATTTTTTTAGCAAATAATATAAAGAGGATGATATTCTATCCAAATTTAGGTTTAGTGCAAACATAGATAAAACGCTTGAGTTATTCTCCAAAGCTCTAGCAATTTTTCCCCATAAAACTACATCAACATAATACATTCTTTGTTTACGCAGGTAAACAGAAGAGGTGGTTTGAACAAGACTCTGTGATTTTGATCAGTATAAACACCCAGGAACTGAATTATCTGAATAGCTGAGATCAAAATCTCCCTCTTCCTTTTACATCAGGTTTGCTTTTATTTATTTAGAACGTTTGGCTGATGATTAAGGACACAAGATTTGGGGAAAGAGAGATTTGAATTTTTTTAACTAATTTGTGTCCAAAGGGTATATAAAGACTTAAACTTAGTTGACCATTTACCAGATAAGAGCATTTAGCCCCGACTTAAGAATTGTAAATCTCGACACCACACAGAAGAAAGCTGACAATTATATAAGAAAATAAAATAATGCAGTATTTTTCATAATTATATAAGAAAAATAAAATAATTGCCATATTTAAGTCTACATTTTCCAGTTGTTTTAAGGTAATACTATTTCTTTTCATAAAATGAGAGTTACCGTTTTCATGAATTCAACAAAGCTGAAAGCAAAGCCAAGGGAAGAATATGTCAGATACTGAGTTTAAGAAAGATACCTTATTTGCTTTTGGGGGTGGTTGTAGATGTTTCTGGCTTAATTGGTATTGGGGGAAACAAGAAGGCTTAAGATATTTCATTCATTTAGAGGCTCAACAGACCTAGGCCCTAATATACTAATAAATCACATTTTTTTCCATTTTTCCAAATGTTGATTAAAGTCTTGGAGAATAAATAAACGATATCATCAGCAGCAACAACAACCACAAAATATTTTCTTCTCATTTCCAACAGTTATGACTACACTAGGATTTCTCTGTTTATAAATCTTTCCTTTGGGCTAACAAGCAGTCTGATCACTCTCAGTCTTAAACTTTATTCATTTTTACTCAGCCATTGACTAATTGGTTCACTCAACAAACACAGTTGTGAGATGCCTACTAAATGCCAGGGTAATGCTAAATAATAAGGATATATAAACATATAACACAGAGACATGACTTCTACTATGGAGAGGGTTAACATTCTTTAATTATTAACTACTAGTAGGGTAGTAAGAAGAAAATAAAATTCAACTGTTACTTTACAGTTACATTAGTGTTTTATTTTTGATTAGAAATTAAAACAATCATGAGGTATTTAATTGGAGTTTTTATATTTAAACTAGTATTTACTAACATATTTCTACCAGTGTTTTTGTTTTTTCATTAACGATAAAGAGGATCATTATAAACCAGAGGAATTCAGATGTCACAAGGTTATTTCAAGGTTTGACTTACTGTAAAATTTTCTTACAGGACAGGTTTAAGTCAATTACAGCCCTGTAGGGGGAGAGTCTTCATTATTACAAAAGAAATTTGAGAAGGCTATTTTTTTTGTTGTTGTTTTCTTAGCAAGGGCACTGAGGGGATGTGTTCTCTTTCCAGGTCCACAAGGAGGGTAGTTTTAAGGGCAAGAACTTCCCAGTGCCATGCCCCCATCCCATCTCTCTCTATCTGGGAGATTTAATGGTTTACATTTAAACTTCGCTAGCACGGAAAGAATCTAACAGTCAATCACCCCAGTGGAAGTTTAAAGAAACTCCTTCCCTTGGCCAGAGGAACTTGTGGAGGTGGGAATTTCTCCCAGGGTAAATTCCCCTGCTCCTTCACCCACGCCGGATTTCCAGCTCTCTGGAATCCCCTCCCACTAGTGGGAGCTGTCTTTCCCCTCCTGGATTTCCCCTCTGAGGTCCCCTTCCACCCAGTGTGGAAGCTGTCTTTCCTCTCCTGGATTCTGTCTTTCTGGATCCTCTCACTCAGTATGAGGGGGGTGTTCCTGCTCTGATTTTCTCCCTCTGGGAACCCTTCGCGCTCAGTGTGAGAACGGCTTTCATTTCTCTCATTCAGTATAAGTGCTATTACTTTCTCTTCTTTTTTCTCTCTTTACCTAGATAAATCACTTTTCTGCAACACTTTTGGGGTCTGGTATTTATTTTACGCGCGCACTGCGCCATGGTCTCCTCTCTCATTCTTGAGAAAGTGATAGACCAAGAACCTGGAGAAACGTCCTTTCAGGGCAGCTGTGGGCTCCCCTGAACCCCTGAACCTCAACAGCACCAATATTCATATTTTGCTTACAAGTGGTGGGCTTGTAATTAGGTCTCTTCTAGAATGAACTAAACTTAAACCTTCTTATTTTGCCTTTCTAAGTGTTCTCTAAATTAAATATGTACTTTGATTTTTAATAATTTACTTCATTTTCTCTCAAGTCACTACTAGTGCTTATGATTAATGTTTTAGCAACTGATGATCCCTAATAACTGATTTTCTAAGTGGAATATTTTAAAAAAACTCACAACAAAATTTTAAAGTATAAAAGCAAAAATATTTCTGAAATATAGGCTCTTCTTTAGCTGCAGGGTATATGTAATACTCACTAATCTTATCTTGGTATGGATTTGACTGTGTATAGATTAACTGAACTTTAATCTGCTTAGGTTCTGATTCTCGTATCTTTCACTATCCTTCTGATACAATTAAATAAGCTTAGGGTGCAAAGCTTACAGTGCTATCTCGAGATAGTAAATTAAGTAATTACTAATCAAAAGAAGAAGAAGGAAGAAGAGGTAGATATGTCATTAGCATTGATTTTAACTAGCAATTCTGGTCCACCATAGGTCAAAAAGTGAAATCTTGGAGAGAGAGATGTGAACCCTCCATTCCAAAAACATAGCAGAAAGTCAGATTCTGGGGGAAATGAATGAGAACCCACTCTTCTAGGTAGTTCAACCATAACTATAGTAGAGCACCAGATAATTTATCCTCTTGCTTCCCTTATGTAAAGTTTCATACTCAAATCTAGATATCCGACAAGATGCAACATCAGATCTGCATCTTGGATTATAGCCTCCTTAATTCTCATACTGATTCCATTCAGATTAATATCTTCTGTATGGATATTTGTATAATGATAAAAATATTGACTCTAGTAAAGAAGAAAATCAGATTTTTCATTAAATGATTAATGCTAATATATATATATATATATCTTTTATTTAAAGTTGTACATTAATGTTGATAAAATAGTTAACTTTTAATCTCCTTCTCCTGTCTCTATAAACCAAAAGCTATAGAAGGCTGAAGAGTCTAAATATGTCATTTTTAAATGCTAGTGAATGTTCCAGAATTTATTTATCAAAAGCTTTTGTTGTTTTGTGCATCACTTAACAGAAAAATTAACATCATCAGAATTACTAAGTCAATAATTCTTGGTAGTATAAATGGATTTCTGTGGCAACTGTTATAAATTTACATAGGAAGAATTGCAGAAAGCTCGAAGAAAAACACCAAATATATATAAAGCAGAAAAGCCAAAAAACCTCTCCAAGCAGAAGCAATGTATTATTAGTAGCAATGCACAGTTCGTGAAAATTAGGGCTTTGACAAATCCACTGCTAGGTAGTTAGTGGGACCTTAACTGATTGTTCTGTTTTGACAAATAGCATAAGCCATCTGAATGAAGCTAATTCTGCTGACACAAATTGTGGATTTATTTTTTCTGTCATTGTAAGTTGCTCACAGGATAAAAAATAAATAGTAACTACTAGCAAATTCATCTTGTTGCATTTCTAAGCCTTGAGAATATCCTGACTTCTATTTTGTTTTTGCTTGAATGTTTCAAATGTTGATTGCAAAAACGGGCCCTGCTGACCTCAGCTCCCCATTATGCATGCTGTTTGTATGTGTCTTTACGCCTCTTCCTATTTGGAGGTGGACTTGCTTTCTCTCTCCCCTGGATCAGAGCTGGTCTTGTGACTCGATTTGGACAATAGAATGCAAGGCAGTCATGGTGTAGCATCCTGAGCCTAGCCCTCCAGAAACCTGGCATGTTGCCACTCTCTTGGAATGCTGCCCATTTACCTTGGACTGGCCAGCTGTAGTATTCGAGACTACAATAAGCAGAGCTGATGCATCTCAGCTAAGGCCATCTTAGACCAGCCAGCTCTCACTGACTTATCTCCAACATCAGCCAGATATGACCTAGATCTGCAGAGACTTCCAAAGACTCAGTCTCATGAGAAAGAATAAAATGATAATGGTTTCAAAACTCTAAGATACAGGTGTTTGGTTACAAAGAAAAAATTAAAAATTTGAAATGACGTGCTGCCTGTCATGGTATTAAATCTCACATATTTAACAAATATCTATTAAATATTTGTTATTTAACAAATATCTATTTAATATTTATTATTTAACAATTATTTATTAAATATTTATTTAACAAATTTTATTTAATATTTGTATTTAACAGATATTTACTAAAATTCACCACTTGCATAGAACTCTGCAAGGTACTCCAGAGGAAGTAAAAATTATATGAAAACAAGACTCTGACCACAATTAACGTAATTCTTTGAGGAGAAAAACACTGAATGTCCCCAGCAAGTCTTGAATATTTATGTACACTTCAGATTTTCCTGATTCATGACAATTCTCTCATTTTTAATCTAGGAATACCACCAAGACTTCCTGACTTCCAAGGAGCTTTAGAAATATTCACATTTTCAGAGCAACCTCTTCATGGAAGTCAAATTCTAGAAAAAAAAATGTATATCCTTTTATTAGGACTAAATTAAAATAATTAACATAAATATAACTAAAATATTTTTAAAAGTCCTGTTCTTACGTAAAATTATGTTAAAATTACTTTGTACTAAAATGTGAGAAAACAGCTATTTATAGCTTATTATATCATTTACAATTTTAATATTTATGTTGCTATTTTTTAAATGTTAAATTTGATGCCTTTGTTTTGATTATCAGTGTACCAAGAATGATAGTCCTTAATATTGTGTGAATGCTTAAAGAAAAAAGTAAGCCTTTTTGTTTTTTCCTACAAGAAACTTTTTTCACACAAGCAGACTTACTAGATTAACCATTCATGCCTACCCATTTAAATGGAAGGAGACCCGCAGTAGCAAACTGGATCATTCCACATCTTTGGTGTCACCTTAAAGGCAAAAAGAATTAGTCTTGACGAACCCTAAACTGGTCAACTAGAAAAATGCCCCTGATAGAAACTTCCCTCACTATGTTGTGTTATTAGTGAAAAGTAGTGAAAAGAGGACATGGGAGTAAAACAATGTTAAGAAAGATGAGGAGAAGTGTGCATATACCATAAAAATTCAGCAAGTGAACCACAAATAAGGATTCTCAAATTAGTCCAACTCCTCCTTTTTATGCACTACAGAACAAACTAAAGAACTTCTTTCGGCTTCCATGTGCCCAGTTTTATTAAATTTTCATAAGAGCCATATGCAGCTAAATTTTAAAGAGTCTTAATACTCCCAATTAGAAGATATACAGAATAGGCTGGGCATGGTGGCTCATGCCTGTAATCCC
Source organism: Sapajus apella (assembly GCF_009761245.1). NCBI lineage: Eukaryota > Metazoa > Chordata > Mammalia > Primates > Cebidae > Sapajus > Sapajus apella. The sequence continues at coordinate 21,036,214 of NW_022436948.1, read as the reverse complement.
ATCACTTTGGGAGGCTGAGGAGGGTGGATCACCTGAGGTCAGGAGTCTGAGTCCAGCCTGGCCAACATGGTGAAACATGGTCTCTAATGAAAACACAAAATAAACTGGGTGTGGCGGCTCATGCCTGTAATCCCAGCTACTTGGGAGGCTGAGGCAGGAGAATAGCTTGAACCTGGGAGGCGGATTGCAGTGAGCCAAGATTGAGCCACTGTGCTTCAGCTTGGGTGACAGAGCAAGATTCCATCTAAAAAAAGAAAAAAAAAGAAAAGAATAAATGAACTCTTTTGAATTAGATTATTAAATTTTTGTGCCACCTCTCACCCCCAAAATGCATTATATAACATGGTAGAGTTAAACCTAATTAAGCATAAACATATTCCAAGTGATGTTTTTAGCGTTTTATTATATTTAAATTTGAAAATCATGTGTACATTCTGTACATACAGGTTAGTATATAACCAGCCAGGTACTGGTCCTGGCTCTAAGGGCTTAAGATTAATCAGACAAATGAGTTCTATTATTCTTGTATGTGTATTGGTTTATAACAATGCAACTGGCTGTCTCAGGGACTTCAACATGGATTTAGATAGTCTAGATCACCTCAATTTACATCTTCATTATGTTACCATAAATCACATTATCAATGTAATTAGCATAAGGGTAGGAAGTTTTAAAAAACCTGAAGTTCTTGGTGTAATGGATGAAACAGGTAAGAAACATGGCCAGGGGAATGAAGTATATACATTTTTGAAATAATCCTGGGAAAGCTTACACTTTCTTGGTATTTACAAATATTTTTATTTCTCTTATGTCATTGATTATGTGAATAGGTAAACACATACATATTCACATAATCTAAACAATTTGCCTCCCAATTATTTAGAATATCATTGTTTTTGTAATTTTCTTTGTCCTTAGAGCTGTGTTAAACTGTACAGAAATTTATTTTGAGGTGCAAATGGTGGTAGCTTGTTGGAGGATAGATACGTGAGCAGAAACTTAGGTATACAGAATACATTAACTTCCTAGCATTTACTTCAGTGTCATTTGTCATTTCTAACAATGATTTACCATGGGATTGTGAGAAATTTTCTCTACTGGATAGAGACTGATATGTTGAGTATAGCTCAGTTTCTGGTAAAAGCAAGAATTAATATGAGATAATCACTCAAGAAATTTCTAATCTAATTTCTCTATACTTTAAGGGGTAAAGGTCTCTTAAATCTTGAAAATAATCTCTGGATTATATGCCCAAGAGCAAGAAAGGTGGCAATACAGTAAGTGTTTCAGAATGAACCCATCTTCTATAGTTTATAAAAACTACACTCACTCATAAGGCTACATAATAACCAGGACTCTAAAGCAGAGTTTAAAATAGTTATGAATGTAGTCAAGTATACGTAACTATTTTCTAAAATTGCTTCTATACATCATGTAATTTCTTCAGGTAAAGGCATCTAACATATTATGTGTCGTACCTAGGAAGAGAACTTTGCATGAACACCATCTGCATTCTGCCATTTTGTGGTCTTAATAAGAGCCTTTGCAATGCAGGGGGTGTGAAGAATTGACAGATTTTGTGCATATTAGTGCTTTTTCACAATGTTTGCTATATTCATCAGAATATAAGCTTTCAGGTGTGAAAGGTGAGCTGAAGTTCATCTCGCTGTGCAAATCAGCACATTAAGCAAACCAAGCAGAAAAGCCTTCAAGGTAAACAGAAAACCTGAACGAAGCTTTGCTCTCAGATATAATGGGAAATAAGATTTAAATGTTAATTTTATCTAAGAGTCAGAAATCAAGAATTACAGAATAAGAGCCCTGAAAATGTCCATAGAGTTGCACCTTAGAGTGTGAAAAATGACAGAATGCACTTAAAAGTTTAAAAAAAGATTATATTAAAACTTACCATTCGTGTAGGTTAGACCACTGTAACAGAAAGACTCAAAGGGTTTTTATTTGTTTGTTTATTGATTTATTGTACAGGTAGGTGTTCCTGGTTGGTAGCTAGCTCTCTTCCACACTGGAATCCAGGCTACTTTTTAAATAGTACTTCACTGTCTTCTAGGGTCTTGCCATTGTTCATATGATAAAACAGGTCTATCACGCCCACTGCTTGGGCAAAAGGGAGAAGAGAGAAATGGAGACACCACACCTGCTGGGTTAAAGGCTGGAGGATTACAGCAGCAGACTCAGCTCTTACATTATTTAAAAGAATTCACTCCAATGACCACACTGGCTGCAAGAGAGACTGATAAAGTAGTTTTGCTGTGTTTGCTGTGTATCCAGGAAGAGGAGCAGGAATAATTTTGTGCTACATCTATATGTAATATTGCCATACACATCAACAAATGCACACACACACACACACACACACACACACACACACACACATTTGGAGACAGAGTCTCTCTCTATCCCCTAGGCTGGACTACACTGGCACAATCTCTGCTCATTGCAACCTCCCCCATGCCTCAGTCTCTTGAGTAGCTAGGACTACAGGCGGATAACACCACTCCTGGTTAATTTTTGTATTTTTTGTATACGTGGGGTTTCACCATGTTGGCTAGGATGGTCTGGAACTCCTGAATTCAGGTGATCTGCCCACCTAGGCCTCCCATGGTGCTAGGATTACAAGAGTAAACCAGCTCACCCAGCTAACACATTAATATTGATTTTATCATGATAAAGTAAGTTTCTGAAATCAATATATTAGTCCATTAAAAGAGAGTTAAAGATGATTCCCATGTTAGTTTGCTAAGGTTGCCATAAAAAAGTATGTCAGACTGGTGGCTTAAGTAACCCTTGTTTACTTTCTCCCAGTTCTGTAGGATATGTTGGTTTCTCCTGGGGCCTCTTTCCTTGTTTTTTACATGGCTGCCTTCCTGCTCCCTCTTCACATAATCATCCTCTGTATACATGTCCCTCCTCTTCTTATACGAACAGTAATAACTGGGCAGAGTGTGGTGGCTCATGCCTGTAATCCCAGGACTCTGGGAGGCCGAGGTGGGGGATCACCTGAGTTCAGGAGTTTGAGACCAGCCTGGCTAATAAACCGAAACCTTGTCTTTACTAAAAATACAAAAATTAGCCAGGTGTGGTGGTGGGCACCTGCAGTCCCAGCTACTGGGGAGGTTGAAGCAGGCAGAGGTTGCCTGACTGCACTCCAGCCTGGGCAACACAACAAAGCAAGACTCCACTTATTTAAAAAAAAAAAAAAGAAAAAGAAAAAGAACTGTAATAATTGGATTAGGGTCCCACCATAATAGGCTCATTTTAAATTAATCACTTCTTTAAATAGAATTACTGTATTTCCAAATATGGTTACAATCTGAAGCACTGACTGTTGGGACTTGAACATATTAATTTTGGGGTGACACAAATCAACTCACTACATTTTGTTGTTTTCCTAAAATAAAAAAAGTTTAAAAACAATTGCTGTCAGTCATTTGGCTATGTCATCATATAAGCTATCTAACGATAAGATAAACAGCAGTAACTATTAGCATAACAATTGTATAAATTTGGGGAGTATTTATGAACACAGCATCAATGTTAATTACCAGTTTAGGAGAGGAAAAAAAGAGAAAGGAATTTATGTCTGTACTTAGACGTGTGCTTAAGTGAGTAGCAATTTTTCCGAACCTCAGATTTCTTTCATGTAAAATGAAACAAAAACATACAATCTAAGCAGAACATAAATTGTTTCATCTGTAAAAATTAAAACAAGACAAACTGTGTGAAAGCATTCCGTAATATTATTATTTGACATATATTCATACTGGACAAATTGTGAATGATTTCTGTCTTTAAAACTCTAAAAAACAGCCAAATTGCTGATGTTATTATTACTGTGTAAATGGGTTAATAATTTAAACTTTTCAGCAAATAACTGCTTTATAATCATAATCAATGTCTCCATGTCTTCTCTTGTTTATGGATTATTAAAGGAAAATAAAATATTGTTATTTTCCATCTTACTTTTATCATTTGCAGCTTCTTTGAAGAAAAGGCACATATCAAATTTTTTGTCCTAGTATTACAGCAATTCCTTCCAAATCTTTTTGGTAGTATATCTCTATCAGTTAAAAAATGATGTTAAGTCCAGGCACCGTGGTTCATGCATGTCATCCCAGAACTCTGGGAGGCCGAGATAGGTGGATCTCCTAAAGTCAGGAGGTTGAGACCAGCCTGGCCAACATGGTGAAACCCTATCTCTACTGAAAAAAAAAGAAAGAAAAGAAAAGAAAGAGAAAGAAGGAAAGAAAGAAGAGAAAGAAAGAAAATAAAAGAGAAAGAGAGAAATAGTTTAAAAAAAGAAAAGAGAAAGAGAGAGAGAAAGAACGATCCTGGTGCACACATTTCATCCCAGCTACTTGGAAGGCTGAAGGAAGAAAATGATTTGAGCCGGGAGGCAGAGGTTGCAGTGAGCCCAAGTGGTGTCACTGCACTCCAGCCGGGAAACAGAGCAAGATTCCATCTTCAAAAAAAAAATGTTATGTTTGCAGTATATATGTTTATATGTGCCTATGTGTGTGCATAGAGATACATAGAAACAGATATGTTTACACAGCATTATTATATATTCTAGTGTATACATATCTATCTATCTATATATATGTATATATATATATATATATAAAATAAGAAATAGAAACTTTAAACACATGAGATGAAAGAAGAAATTTTGTTAAATCAACTAATTTTATTTACTAGAGACAGAGAACCTTTTTGTTCTTGCTAATGTATTGCTAATTCTTTCTGTTTTTATAAAATGAAAAGATTCTATTAATGTATGTTTATAATAGTGAGAATTGTGTTATTCATTTTTATGCCCTCTGAGAAAATTAGCTTAATATTTTAAGATACAGATTTTCAAAAGTCTGGTTCTCATTTACTTAAGTTTTACATAGTTTTTAGTGGATATAAGTGTTTAAAAGATACTTCATAAAATTACAAAATTTATTACACACGTATCAATGGTTTATTGTTCATGGTAGTGGACACAAACATGCATTTCAATAATATGATAATATCAATATTTTTATTCATTTATTGCCAAGTCTTACTAAGTCATCACTGTTTTTCTCCCATAATGGTGCCTACAAAGATTTCTTGCTAGTGAAAGGAGAACAGTACTACTTTCTTACTAGTTCCTGTTTTCACGTTAGTGTTATATCTGAGCTACGATTTCTCTGGGGGACTCTTTCTTAAGACTACTCTTCATTTTAGGAATAACATTTTGGTTACAACTAGATAACTTCACTGTAATAGGCAAACTGTAGTCAGTAGCCTTACATGGAAAACAAATGAAAAATACAAGCAACTCTCTGGAACTTTATGATTTTTAGAAAATTTTGAGTGTTCACTAGGACATGTTCAATATCTTAATCAATATCTCCTTACCACACAGGGACCAGATCAGTTCTTATATTTTACATTTGTTAGCATTATTCATTCCTCAGGTTTAAAATAAAATAACTATTTAAAAATAAATAATTACAAATGTCACAGTTTTCTTTCACAATGGATAATCTTGTATACACCTGACTATGTGATCTTCATATTAAGAAATGAGCAATTTTAAGTCTCTTGAAAGAACTATCAGACATCTTATCCTTGTATAAATGTGGGTCACACATTGTGATAAAGAAGAGGAAACTGTTATTAACTCTCAAGTATGGCATGGAATGGAAAACTCCATAAATTCAAGAGTGTCTGTTTTTATATGCATCATAAAAGTACATAGCTACTTAAACTCTGAATTTATAATGTTTGCTGAAAAATAGCTAACCTTGTCAGATAGACATTTAACACTTTCTGAATGATTCTAGAATTAAATAAAAACTACTAAACAGGCAATTTTATTTTAAAGTTGTGCGCTTGCCTGAGGAAAGGAAAGAAATGGGAGGAAAATGTATGCATATTGAAATGTCTCAACTGCATGAAAACTTTTGATCTCTTCCTTGCCAAAAAAAGAAAAAATCAGGATTTAAGATTGCATTATGTATGAAGATCTGGAATACAAGCATTCACTAATTTCACTATATTTTCGTTAACCTGCAATCACAAATTTCTGAATGATACAAGTTTTTCATATTTTATTTGTATAAAATATTACCAGAATATTTTACTCTTTATGTGGAATAAAAAATAACCGAAAACACCTTGCTAAGAGGGCTAAAAATATATTTTTAAAGAAAATCTCCTAGAATATTCTAGGTCTATTTAAATGTATGGAACTTATATATGCATATATACAAGCCTTTTTTTCTTCAAGAAAATGATTACTTTAAATGTTTCATTTTAGAAAATTTTTTTGATCTTAAGGTTACTAAAAGAAATAAATAGCTTTACTTTCTAACCCAATGCAACAGTCTTCAAAATTTCCCATTTTTAAATAATGAATAAGGTAATAAAACAATTTTCGCTGAAGCAAATCATGAAGAGTTTAGAGAAAAAAAGCAAAGGGAATGACTAAGTTAACACTCAATAATTCCTTTTTTATTATTACATAGATTAAAATATCTATAGGCTTTTTTAACTGGAATGTTAAAAATAATCTTTTAAAATTGTTAAAATTATTACAACATTGTGGGAAATGAAGAAAACACTAATGTGTTGGGCATTCATTCTGCTATAAGTTTTTTTTTTTATATGTATGTCTTTTAATTTTTCCAGCAACCATATGATGAAGGTCGTATTAGACCCATTTCATCAGAAGGAAGATTATGTTTAAAACTTTAGTCATTACGTCAATATCCGGCAGCTTAGAACTTGCAGATAAAAAATTGAAAATTAGGTGATGGGGAGGAAGGCAGCAAATCACACTGCCACGTGTGTTCCTATGCAACAATTTTGCATGTTCTTCACATATACCCCAAAACCTAAAATGCAATAAAATAAATAAATGGGGAAAAAAAAAAGTCATGAAAGCTCACCATCTTAGATGTGTGTAATGAAAACTTTCATTTTCATCTACTCACATTGAAAAAAAAAATTGAAAATTGAGAAATACTTCACAAAGCATTTCTTCATTGCAATGTTAAGCAAGACTCAGATTATCTGGCTCTTGCAAAAATTTTAAGCTGATGCTATCTTCGACTAGGCCAGGGATTCTTAACTTTACAGGTGTTGACATTTCAGGCCTGACAGTTCTTTATTGCTGGACTCTATCCTATGCATTGCACAAAATTTTGCAGTACCATTGGCATTTTTTTGTTTACTAGATGTCAGTAGCACACCCCACCCAACCCAATTCTAACAAACAAAAATGTCTCCAGACATTGCAAAATGTGTTTTCTGGTGGGGCAAACTTGCCTGTGGTTGAGACTTGTCCCGCCTGTATTCTACCTTTCCTTCTTCGCTGGGTGCACATGCATAGTCATCAACACACACAGATGAACACACACACAGATTTTAACATCAAAGAGAGTAAGACTGTAATGTTTACAACCTAGTAAAAGAAAACAAAAAATAGTATCTGAATCCACTCACATAAATTTTAAGTCAGTAGTCACACTACAATTTTTTTTGAGAATCTGAACAGAAATTTCATGAGAAGAATAATGTCATCAAGAAATCTACCACTGCCACCCTAAATTTAGCTTTCAAATCTCAGCATGTCCACTAATTATTTAGGAAGTCAATATTATATTGGAGAATGTATAAAGGGGTGATAATACATAATGCCCCATATGGTATGTTGGTGAATCCAGAATAAACAAAAATGTTAATAATCTACTAAATATTTCATCTAAGATAAATACAAGAAAATCATTTCTCATCTTACCTTATGGGTAACTTAATAAATAAATGTTCTGAAATATTCAGTTTCTTAAAATATTTAATATTAATCAGATTGACTGGCTGACTTTTAACCCCATTTGGTGAACTGCTACTTGCAAAGAAAAATTCAAGGTCCTGCACACTCAGTTACTTCTCAGCGACACTGCCTACTTTCCTAACTCTTCTTTAGGAGAAAAATCTCTTCCCCTATCGATGACAAAATAAGATTGTCAAAGCGTCACAATGAGAAGGCAATGAGATGTATACTAGGATATAAAACTCTTAGAGGGAAGAGTAAATGAGAGTCATAAGTTTATTTTTTTTTTTCCTGTGGGCTTATTTTTCTTTCTCCTATTATTGCTACAAAATATTCAGGCCAGGGAAAGTTTTAATGGAAGCAATACTTCCAGCCTGGGGCCAGTCTACATATCACCTGTGAATTTCTGGCTGATTCACTATGAATTCATTTGTACTACATGCTCCAAAATGTCACGTTTGTGATCAAATAATTTCAATGTTAGCTATCAGTTTTGAAAACCAAAAAACAAAACTAAACAAAACAAAACAAAATACAGAAAACCCCTTTGTGTAAACTTGATTCATCCTTCAGGCCACAGAAGGAACTCAGCTTCCAAATGAGGCAGTGGAGGAGATAGTGCTGTTTTCTACATGGAATTTGTTAAATTTTATTTCCCTGTATATTTTTATGTATTTTCTCCTTTGAATTTTCCTTCCTACATCATTTATCTTACATATACTCTCGTTCCCCTAACTGCTGAAGGGATTTTTGTTACAAACAAAATCTGCTCCTTTTTATCTCCTGCATTTCATTTCCCTGCAGAATTTCCATTTTTCCTCCACTGCAATCTGGATCAATGGCTTCCCATTGACTCTGGATGATTTGCCATTCTTGGTGAAGAATGGCATTTTCTTGGAAGTTTTATCTCAAACAATGGCCTCTTAGTTCCTTCATATAATTCCCTCTAGTGACTTTCTCGGCCATTCCTCATAAGCCAACTGCAAATAAAGTCTTAACTGCTTCACTTCCAAAATCACTATCTCAACCTCCCGCTCTCTGATGATATGCATGTGTCTACGAAATACTTACTGTTCTCCTAAGAAACTCTGCTCCACTAACCTCTCTATCATCACTCACATAATCAGCTTGGTCCTTCCTTCATTCTACCATTACCTAACTTAGATCCTGTGGTTTATAATTACAATAACAGTACTGAAAATAAACAGAAAACTAGTGCTTCTTAATGATCTGTGATCAAAGACATTAATGTTTAGTTGTTGTCAGTGATGATGAAGGCAATGGTCTTGTTTATTGTGGGACAGCACTTTTATAAAATAAAATTAAAATATATATTATTAAATAATACAGTGTAAAAATCCCCAAAGGCATACAAAACACTGCTGTCAATTTGTTATTAGAAGTTTCAACAGACAAAATATTTTTAACTTGAAATCACATTTCATAACTTTTACTTTCATTTTGGGCAAGTGCATTTCTTGTTGAAGACTGGTAACAAGCCGTGTGCAAACTCATGCCAGTTTGTGTACTAGTTTGAATAGTGTAGCATTGACCTCTCTCCCCTCTGTATCTTTTCTTTGGACATGTCTGCCTAACTCTGGTCCACAATGATCTGCCTTTCCCTGTGCTTCTGATATGGTTTAGATATTTGTCCCCTCTAAATCTCATGTTGAAATGTAATCCTCAGTGTTGGAGATGGTGCCTGGCGGGAGGCATTTAGATCATGTGGTTGTATCCCTCATGAATGGCTTTAGCACCATTCCCTTGGTGATGAGTGAGTCCACGAGAGATCTGGTTGCTTAAAAGTATGTGACGCCTCTGTCCCCACCTTGCTCCTCTCACCATATGACATGCCAGCCCTCTATCATTTTCTAGCATGATTCTGAGCTTCCTGAGGTCTCACCAGAAGCAGATACCAGCCCTATGTTTCTTATACTGTCTGCAGAACCATGAACTAATTAAATCTTTTTTTTTTTTTTTTTACATAATTTATCCTGCCTCAGGTACTTCTTTGTCACAATGCAAAAACAGTCTAATGGAACTTGCAAAGAAATTGGAAATTGGTCAGGTGCAGTGGCTCACACCTGCAATCCCAGGATTTTGGGACGCCGAAGTGGGTGGGTCAACTGAAGTCAGGAGTTTGAGACTAACCAGACCAACATGGTGAAAACCTGTCTCTACTAAAATACCAAAATTACCCAGGCATGGTGGTGGGTGCCTGTAATCACAGTTGTGTGGGAGGCTGAGGCAGGACAATTGCTTGAACCCAAGAGGCAGAGGTTGCAATGAGCTGAGATCATGTCATTGCACTCTAGCCTGGGCAACAAGAGTGAAACTCCATCTCAAAAAAAAAAAAAAAAAAAAGAAGAAAGAAAGAAAGAAAAGAAATTGGAAGTTAAACCTCCTGTTGTCAGAGACCAACTTCTTCACCTGTACTTTGGATCTATCTTTATCTTCTCTGAAATCTTACACTATTTTCTTCCTAATCTTTCAACTTCTCACAATCAGCTGGATCCTCCTCCTTGGTTTTCTGGACATGCTCACATATTTCTCATCTTTTAAAGTAAAGTTCCCTCTAATCACCCATCTCCCACCCACCACCCTATCTGTCTCCTCTCCTTCAGGTTGAACTTCTTGAAATTTGTGTTTTTCTTCTCTGTGTATGTCTTAAATTAGCCCTTATTATTCAGCTTACTCTATTTGATTCTGTTCCCACCACTCAAGCACAATTATTCCTCCTTAGATCAACAAACACTTCTATTTTAATAAATTCTGTGAACATTTCAGTAATATGTAGTACTATTGCTTTTTTCTTCATAGAACTGTTTTTCTCATTCTAGGCTTCTCTTATAGCCTATTGACAATGATTTATCTGCAGAGTCATCCCCCTTTATCCAGATCATTAAGTATTAGATTTTCTTTTGCCATTTTACAGATATTTCTTACTCCTTCTCTCAGCTCTCTCCCAAGCTCATCCATGCATATAGCTAAAATTACCTACAAATGGTTACAAAGTTCCAATTTACTTCCTATTTAATCAATTCTAAGACAAACTTTTCCTCATAGTTTAATATATGATCTGAAAAAATAATGTATCTTACTTAGAATAAGTAAGAATAAAATTTAAATAGAATAAAATAGAATTAAAATAGAATAAAATTTCATAGTTTAATTGAAATATTTCTCCTCAGTGATACATTAAAAATTTGGATATTAAAATTCATGATTCTTTTAGATTTACTAAAATCCAATTATATCCAACTTTGATCCATCTTAAATTCAAGCTTATATAACTACTCATAGTTTCCAGTTAAATGTTTTAAATAGTCTTCTTCAATGAAAACTCTGTTGTTGAAACTCATTATGTTCTCTGTGAATAGTGACCTCTGGGGTTACATTGCCTAGTGATTCTGTAAATATATCCAACCTCAACTGTCCAAAATTGAACACATGATCTCCACCTTCTCCTGTGTTTGTCTACCTCCCAGTCACCTCCCAAACTGTTGCTCATTTGATGTTCGCTATTTCAGTGAATTTCAGCTTCACACATTCATTAACACAAACCAGAAACCTAAGTGGCATACTTCATACTTCCTTTTCCTGAAATGAGGCATCGTGTTCTTTTGATTTTATCACCTAAATATTTTCCTAATCACTCCAGTTTTCCCAATTTCCACCAATACTCTCTCCAGCTCAAGTGACCATCATCTCACCTAAAAGTACATAATAGCTTTCTAACTTATTTGACCATATCCTTTCTGGAAACCTTTCCCACCATTTCTCCATTCTGTGGTCAGAGTGATGAAACAATGCTTCCTATGTTTACAGCCCGTTGATATCTTCCTGTGGCTAGTATCCTCCTGGGAGGCTTTGCCTTCTTATGCTTTTAATTGATACCTTATGTTGTGTCATTTTTCCTTTCTTGAGTAATGTCTTACCTTTAATTCTATGATTATTATGGTGAATGTCTGTATTAAGAATTTATAGCTTTGTTGGTAACTAGCAAGTATGGGTCTGCTGTTTCTACACTCCCAAGTTTCTTGCAGTTAGTCTGATATTTTCATTAAATTAAGTCATGTATTAAATCCCAAGCAGTCATATAGTAGAAAGGAAAATGTCTAAAATGGGTCTATCTGATTCTTTTCATTAGATTAACATTATAGCTTTCTATGACAGAATGTAAGAAAATACTGTTGTTTACAGAGGTATGCCATATAAAATAAGTTTTAGCTTATGCACTGATTTTTTTTTTCCAATGGACAACTCTTTAGAGAAGATAAGCTGCACTTTAAAAATATTTAATATACTTTTATCATACATTCATAAATACATTTAATAATTGACAAAATAGTAACAAGACTGCCTGTTTACCTGGCTCCCTATGCAAGAAAGCAAAGGAACAAGCTTGTAACCACATGATGAGTGCTATGTGCTATTGTGTGTTCTGTCTCACCTTATGAAAATTGAATAATTCCAAAGAAGTGTTTTTTTAATTTTAATTTTGATTTTTAAAGTTATTCTCTCAAAAAAATCCCTATTAAAGTAGTACCATTTAATGGTATCCAAATTAGAACAATCTAAGGAATTTAAGATATGCAAGGGTTTTCATAAAAATAAATTATGTCACTTCTTAAGACTTTCCTTTTGCCTCTGACTATATGCCTTTTTTGTTTATGATTATGTTATTTTCCTTGAGATAAAATAATCTATGTCATGAAATTCTCTATGTCCCTTGTAAGTAGGATAATGGGAAGTGCTTCCATACTTTTAAAAAGTACCATGTTTATCAAGAGCGTTAACATTCAATTTTATTAAAATTTTCAATGTTTACATTTAAAACATCAAAATCACTCATTATTTTCTATTTATTGCAGTAAGTTATACATATATATTTCAGAACATATTATAATTTATATTTTGAGTTTGAAAAAATCAAATATCTGATTAATTTTAAATAGTCATCAAGATTATGTAGAAACTCTGTGTCTGTAGGTTTGTTGCTTATTTATGTGTAGCTATAATATGCCACTGAGTAACCTAGTTATCCCATTTTTCAAATCTTTTGGAATAAAATACACCTGAAAATAAACCAGCATTTTTATTTCAGTTTAGCATCATCATATAACTACCTCTATTCTATAATTTTTGAAACAGAAACAGATTAATAATTAGCACCTGCTCTGTATATCTATTCATAAGACATGAATCTTCAAACAAGAGAACTTCTAATTACTTTTGTAACAGAAAGCCAAGTTGAAGCAAGAGAAGAAATGTAGCAAGCTTTCTACTATTTTAATGGGAGGTTGGGTAGGAGTTGAAAGCCTCACTTTGGCTCAGGACAGGCTATTGTTCTTTGATATAACAGCCTGGATTTTGATGCAATGAACCTGATATTATATTTCAGTCAGCATGTGACACTGGGTCTCTTTCCCTTATTAGTTAGAATCTGTAGAAAACAGTGTTGATGTTACAGAGTATGACACTGCATATTACATTTTATAATATGATTATATAATCTGTAGAAGTATGAGTAGTAGAAATATGTTAACAATTATTACTAGATATATATTATTTTTATAAATCTCAATATTGTTCTTCATTTAGTGTACTAGTCTGTTTTTACAGTGCTATAAAGAACTACCTCAGACTGTGTAATTTAAAAAGAATAGAGGTTTAATTGACTCACAGTTTCACATGGCTGGGGAGGCCTCAGGAAACTTACAATCATGGTGGAGAGCAAAGGTGAGGCAAGGCACATCTTACATGGCTGCCGGGGAGAGAAAGAAAGGAGAGGCGCCACACACTTTTAAATGATCAGATATCATGAGAATTCACTCACTGTCATGAGAAGAGCAAGAAGGTAACTCACCCCCATGATCCAATCACCTCTCACCAGGCCCCTCCTTAAATTTGACATGAGATTTGGAAGGGCACACAAATTCAAACCAGATCACTTATATGACCATGTATGTATGTAAAATTTTTAAATATTAAGAACGTTTAAGCTCTATTTTCTAACATATATGTAATATATAACATGTTTATATATACACATATATGTATATGTACATATACCTATGTGTGTGTGTGTGTGTGTATATATATATATATATATATATATATATAAAATGTTGAAAGGAAAATTATTTCACCCAAGATTACAAATTAGGGAAGTATGGGTTTCTATATAATCATGGAATTATATAATCTTATTTATTAGATTAATGATAATTACTTTTAGAAAGTTAAAAATTAATTAAATTATAAATTTTAAAAATAATAAATTAAAGTCAAGGGCCTTCAAATTCATCTGTAATATATTACTTATTCTATTTATTAAAAATTAGAAACAAATTCTAAAATATTAGAATAGTTTTTATTTTCTTTTTATATTTATTTTTAGAAACTTTTTGATTGAAAATTTATAAACAAAAAGAATAAATATTTTACATATTATGCTGATAATATGGGAACAGTCTATTTTATTCACTCCTGGTTTATATTTCTCCTAAAAATATAGGCACTAATCTGACACAATGCAAAGAATGATCAAACGTTTTTTATTACAGCTTTAAAAAATCTCTTCATCTGCTCTTAGAAGTGAATTTTCATTACTAAGCCATATGATGTTGCTGCCACAGAACTCCTACTAGCTAGACATAAATTGAAGAATGCTGAAAAAAATGACCTGAGTAAAATGAAACAAATAAAGTTGGTGAGATCACTCCTACAAACCAAGAGAGGGTGTGTTCCCTACTCTTTTGGGCTCACCCCAGTGAGGGCTGACATTTTACTTGAATTGGTTCTCTTAGATCATGAGTAGAGGTGGCTCCCATCTCTGACATCAGAGACTGAGACCAAACATGAGAACCACAGCAGGCATTTTATTACCAGATACTTGCTCTCAAGTGGGTTATTATGCAATTGAACCAATGTTAACCCTCTTTAAAAGGGCACATTTTCCCTGCTTTATTGTTAGAAAAAAGCACATCATGTATTGACATGTTGTACTCATTTTTTCATAAAGCATTTCATCCATTCCATAGTTAACTATAGATCATGAGCCCATTTGACATAAAGTAGGGTCATGTATTTCCCCCTCCTTCTCTGACATTGTTTTAATGGCTTTGCCAGTACAGACTAAAAAGCAATGGTACTACAAAATCCTTCTCAATATTCTAAATCTTGAAAAGTAAACTTTTAATATAATTTCTGCACTGTGTCAATCTTACTGAATGATTGACAATGATTTAACTTCATTTTAAAAAATGAATTGCTGTTTATAACATGTTGGAATTCACTATTAACTGGGTTATATAGATAATTTTCAAAAATATTTAATGCATTTATGATGTCTGCATTATGGTTGACAAGGGACCATGAACCCAGGGCCTCCACTGACTGAAAAACCTTTCAGAACTCCCTGCTAGTCAGCCCTAACCAGGAATATGGCCTTGGCTATAACAATATGTTCTTAACCATATCATCTCCACTTTCTTTATGTATCTTGTGAATTTAGACGTGGATATAGGCCCACATATATTATCTTTTATATTAAAAAGTTCTCCCTTGATTTTCAACCTCTGGGTGACTTTTAAATTACATTGGCAAATGTTTCTGCCTAGAGTCATCATTTAAAAAAATGGAATATACTATGTATAATAAAATACATGTGTCTTTTATTCATACTGAAAAACATGGTTGTCTTCCAAAGTGACAAGGCCCCCTATAATTACAAGTTTACCCGAACCTCGTTGCATAGTAAAAGTAAATGTTTCATATTCATGGATCAATTAGGCTCCACCCATATGTTGACCCACAGGATAGGACCTGAAATGAGGTAAATAATTAACACACCTAGAATGAGACCTGATCATCACTTTAAGATCCTGAGTTACAGGTGGG
Source organism: Sapajus apella (assembly GCF_009761245.1). NCBI lineage: Eukaryota > Metazoa > Chordata > Mammalia > Primates > Cebidae > Sapajus > Sapajus apella. Next base: position 21,020,484 of record NW_022436948.1, on the reverse strand, counting down.
TTAGGTTTGCTCTGAATGAGAACTAAAGGCTTCCAGCTAAAATTTTCACCTATTTCAAAGTAGGAAAATCTGTACTGTATTTCATAAGGCATCTTCTTCAACTGAAAACACAGCAAACATGGAGCATCCCTAAAAATCATAGTTCCAAAGTAGTCTCTAAATTCTCAATTCGAGTCTTGTATTTTTCTTGTAAATTGTTTAAGTTCGGTGTAGACACTGGATGTTAGACCTTTGTCAGATGGGTAGATTGCAAATATATCCTCCCACCCTGTAGGTTGTCAGTTTACTTTAATGATAGTTTCTTTAGCTGCGCAGAAGCTGTTACGTTTAATCAGATACCATTTGTCAATTTTTGCTTTCCTTGCAATTGCTTTCAGTTGTTTTCTTCATGAATTTTTGCCTATGCTTGTGACGTGAATGGTATTGCTAAGATTTTCTTCTAGGGTTCTTAAAGTTTTGGGTTTTAACTATCTTAACAATCATGACAAAAAAAAAAAAAAGCTCCACATCACTGATCATTGGAGAAATTCAAATCAAAACCAAAATGAAATACCATTTCACACCAGTCAGAATGGCTATTACTAAAAAGTCAAGAAACAACAGATGCTGTTAAGGTTGTAGAGAAAAAAGAACTTTTACATTGTGCATGAGAGTGTAAATTAGTTCAACCTTGGGGATAACAATGTGGAGATTCCTGAAAAACCTAGAGGCAGAAATACCATTTGACCTAGCAATTCTATTACTGGGTATATACCCAAAGGAATGTAAATAATTATATTATAAAGATACATGCACAGCACTATTCACAATGGCAAAGACTTGGAATCAACCTAAATGCCCGTCAGTGACAGATTGGGTAAGAAAAATATGGTACATATATACCATGGAACACTATGCAGCCATAAAAAGGAATGAGATCATGTCCTTTGCAGGGACACAGATGGAGTTGGAAGTCATTATTCTCAGCAAACTACACAGGAATAGTAAACCAAACACACATGTTCTCATTTATAAGTAGGAACTGAATTTTGAGAACACATGGACACCTGGGAAAGAACAACACACACTGGGGCCTATTGGGCGGTTGTGGGCAGGGAGAGCATCAAGAAGAATAGCTAATTAATGCTGGGTTTAATACCTAGGTGATGGGATGATCTGTACAGCAAACCACCATGACATATATTTAGCTTTATAACAGACCTGTACATCCTGCACATGTACCCTGAACTTAAAATAAAAATTGAAGAGAAAAAAGTGTCAGTTGGCGTTGTTGCATCAGATACCCTTTCCAAAAGCAGTGTGAGGCTCAGAGCAGCGCTAGATAGAACTGGCTCATAAAACCAGTGGTAGGAGCATAGGAAAGGAGGAAGGCCAAGGGGCTTCTATCTGTGACAAGAGCACTAGAGAGGGGCAAGAAAGCATTTATTGATATGCCAGAAAATTTATATTCTCTCCATTAATAATTAGAACCAGATATTTTGATTGGGTATTTTTACCCAAATTTTGCAGAGGAATTTCTCCAGATACATGTTTTTGTAAGCATTTACTACATAATTCCCTCTGAGCTCACAACTTGCGATACAAGAAAGAAAAATGTAACCCGCCACAATATATTTATAGAAAAAGAGGAGAGGCATCTAAGAAGACACATAATTGGTATAAATCTCTTAAAAGAAGAGTCTCTTAACCTAGTATGTCTCTCAGAACATGTGTGTTTGAAACTACAAATCTATCAATTAAGTACAGACATTGAGATTAAACATTTAGAAATTCTATAACAATTAAACATTGCAATGATATCCAAAGGTCCAATTGTTTTTTTTTTTTTTTTTTTTTTTTTGATGATTCATATAATTTTGATGGCTCACATTTTTTCTTTTTTACAAGTTTTTGGTCCATAATGGATCAGGGTTTAAACAAAGAAAACAACTGGTCCCTCGTCACACTATTTTGAAAAGCATCAACCTCATCTAACTGTGGATAGAAGACAGCTTGGATGGCTCTTGAATCACGAGAACCTACATCCCCTTCAATGATACAAGTGATCAAAGGCTGCACCAAGGGAGATAAGAACAGTTCAGGCATAGAAATCGCCATGTGAAAAGGAAATGAGAGCCCAAAGTTTAATCCTTTTCCAAATTATGACCATCTGTAAGCATTTGAGTCGAGATTCAAAATCAACTTTAACTGTAAAGTTTCTACTTGTTCCACTCACATCAAAGTCCCATAATAAAATTGGTGACTGATGGATAAAGATGCTTCCCTTCCTTTATAAGCAGTCTAGAGTCAGCCCTGACCACTTTGATTTTCCAGGACATATTTCACTACTTCTGATGTTTTGGATGGAAGCAAAATATAGATAGAAACAAAAACTTATGAGCAAATACAACCCCTCACCTCTGGGGGATGAAGTGGGGGTTGCTTTCTTCATTGCTGAGCTTCCCCTGAGAGCCACTTGGCACTAAAAGTAGCTTTTGACATCTAGCTTCAATTATTCTATTGCTTACAATTTTTACACTATTCCAAATATACAATAAGGGAGAGGAACATTTCAACAAATACATTTTACAAATAAAGTACTAAAGATCATTTTTTGTTCTGAAAGGTTAATTTTACAATTGTTTTAGATATCATGAGATATTTTAAGAGAAAGTTTTGTTAGCCCTTGTTTAGCCAATGAAAATCATTTTTTTGGACTCACTCAACCTTTTTCAAAAAGGCTCCCAAGCACTCTTTCTATGGAGTGTCAGAAATCTATAACAAACAAAATTCAACTCAATTGCTGATTTCATTTGTTCACACTGTCTATTAGCAGAGTCATTAGAGTTACCAAATCCAGGGGTGCATAATTAGCCCTGACTCCTACAAGTCTTGAAGTCATCATTAATCAAATAAAGAGCTATTTTGTGTCTGTAATTTCAGTCCCTGAACCAAGATAAAACAATTATTTTATTCATTCTGGGAAGACATTTCCTGTCGAGGATGAGAAGTAGTAAGTTAACCAGGGAACCTGACAGCAGGAGCACAGCACAGGAGTGGGCACTGAGGGCAGGAAGCTGAGATCACAACCCTTACGGAGGTTCTAATAAAGGTGTCCCAGCGATCCCAGCGTATATTTATGGAGACTTACTCAGGAATCCAAGTAGGGATGTGAGTGAACTAGAAGTCCTCATGGACTTTGAACAAAATAGATGGGGTATGATGCAATATGAACTCATGTGATGTGGTGTGGGAGGAAGGGCCTCCTAGCACAGTGCTGGGCGTGGACTTTGAGGTCAAGAATTGTGAGCTGAATTAAACTCTGAAAGAGTCAGATAATGTGGCTGGGCTTTATATAGGGAGTTCTCAGATTTAGGCATATCAGAACGATTTGCATTTCTCTGGTGATAATGATGTTGAGCTTTTTTTTTCATAGGTGAGTCTCGCTCTGTCAGCTTTTTTTTTCATAGGTGAGTCTCGCTCTGTCACCCATGGTGGAGTGCAGAGGCGCGATCTCTGCTCACTGCAGCCTCCAGCTCCTGGATTCAGGCAATTTTCTTGCCTCACCCTCCCAAGTAGCTGGGACTACAGGCATATGCTGCCATGCCTGGCTAATTTATTTATTTATTTATTTATTTATTTATTTATTTATTTTTTATTAGAGACGAGGCTTCACCGTGTTACCCAGGCTGGTTGCAAACTCCTGAGCTCAGGCAATTGCCTGCCTCGGCCTCCCAAAGTGCTGGGATTACAGGCGTGAGCCTGGCCAGAAATGTCTTCTTTTAAGAAGTCTGTTCATATTCATCTGTTGCCCACTTTTTGATGAGGTTTTTTTTTTTTTTCTCATAAATATGTTTAAGTTAATGGTAAATTCTGGCTATTAGACCTTTGTCAGGTGGGTAGATTGCAAAACTTTTCTGTAGGTTGTGTCTTCACTCTGATGACAGTTTCTTTTGGTGTGCAGAAGCTCTTTAATTAGATCTCATTTGTCAGTTTTGCCTTTTGTTGCAATTGCTTTTGGTCTGCTGGTTAAAAATGCAGCTTCCCTGGCCCAACCTTCGAGATTCTGAATCAGGAATTCTGGAGTGAGCTCAGGCACCATGACATGAATAAAACTCCATGGTAATTGTAATGGAGATGTCTAATAAGTAGCCATAGGGAGGGAGGGAAATATAAGCTAAAAGAAGTTAAAGAAGCAACTTGTAACCTGACAGGAAGATCTAGAACAAATATATACTCTACTAAAATATTTCTTGAGTGCACAAAAGGGAAGACAAAATTTACCATTACCAACTTCCCTCCTTCAGGCTAAAAAAATTCAGAAGATATAAGAAATTGCTAAAAATTATTTTTAAATTTTCAATTCCATTTACTGTAACTTTTCTGTTTTAGTAACTATATATATGTTATGGAAACTATATATCTTTTACTATATAGTAGGTCATAATCACCATAATGATTGTGTGTTCTTTATTTGTAATGCTGGGGGGATATTTAGTTGTTAGTCCTTTCTTAGTAAGCCACTTATATAAATGGTTTTGTCAAAAAAACTTACTTTTATCTAAAAAACCTGTTAACTTCACCACTGAATATTTGATGAATAATTTTAGATACATTACAGCCTCAGGAAACTGCTAGAATTCCAGGTAAGATAAACTGGATCATGAAACCGAGCTTACCGATCAAGCTGAAACCCCAAACACATAGGAAAATGTTATGCAAATCTATTTGTAGGGAAGAAAACACATCCTTTTGGTCTCTTCTTCTTGCTCCTATGCCCATGGCGGAGCATGTGTTTGTTTTCCCTCTTCTTGACACTTCATTTCTCAGAAATAGAGTTGTCAAAGCTAGAGGCATTAATCAGACACAGTATTCCAGGAGTCCACAACCCCTGGGCCGTGGACTGGTACTGCTCGTCTGTGTCCTGTTCGGAAGCAGGCTGCACAGCAGGAGGTGAGCAGCAGGTGAAAGGGCATTACCACCTGAGTTCCTACTGTCACATCCATGGAGGCATTAGATTCTCATAGAAGCATGAAACCTGCTGTGAACTGTGCATGCAAGGGATCTAGGCTGTCCACTCCTTGTGAGACTGCCTGATAATCTGAGATGAACAGCTTCATTCTGAAACCATCCTTCTCCCACCCTTTCTGTCCATGGGAAAATTGTATTTCGTGAAACAGGTCCCTGGTGCCAAAAACTTGGGGACTGTTGCATTTTGCTGTAAGATAGGGCTCGTATGCCTTAAGATTAAAATTCCTTTAAAGAGCTCAATGGTTCTGCTTGTTCAAATCTCTGCTTTCTGGGTCCATGTGGAATTCAGGCACTGGTAGGGCCTATCTCTTCAGAATAGCTCTCTCTCTCTCTGTCTCTCTCTCTCTCTCTCTCTCTCTCTCTCTCTCACACACACACACACACACACACACACACACGCACACACTCTCTCTCTCTATCTCTTCTCTCTCATCCTCTTTTTCTGCCCATGAAAATATATAATTGATAGATTTGGAGGAGAGAAGGAAACAAAACTTGAGGCTTCAATCCCAGACTTTACCTAAACAATGTTTGTTTGAATTATTAAGTTGGAAAATAAACTCTAATTAAAATGCGCTTTGCTCTCATTTGGCTATTACGTTTTTAGTTTGGAGTTACTTCAGATCATAGCTATGAACACTGGCTTCAAAAATTAATGCCATTTAAATAACATAATACCAAAATCTTTAATTGTTAACATAGTTTCTATACACAGCTCTAAATCATGTCACTGAACCAATGTTTAATGGTGACATCTCAAAATGATGGAAACTGAATTCGTGTTTGGATTTGTAAGTGTATTAGATTCCTAGGAATGCTGTAACAATTTATGATAAACTTTGTGGCTTACAACAACAGAAATTTATAATTTTATGGTGCTGGAGGCAAGAAGTCTAAAATTAAAGAGCTGTCAGGGCTTCATTCTTTCTAAAGGCTCTGAGAGACAATTTATTTGTTGTCTCTCTCTGAGCTTCTGGAGGCTGCTGGCAATGCTTGGTGTTCCTTGGCTTGCAAATATATCCCTCCAATCTCTGCCTCTGTCTTACAACAAACAAGAGAGAGAGACAGAATTGAGATACAGACACAGAAGAGACACTCAGGGAAAACACAAGGGGAGAAGGCTATGTGACTATCTTTCGAGTTGAGATTTCCAATTTAATTACACCGGCAAAGATGCTATTTCCAGATAAGGTCACATTCCACAGAGTCTAGTGGGTTAAGACACACACACACACACACACACACACGCACACATATATAGTGGGCTAAGATATATATCTCTTAGTCATGCACACATACACACACATATATAGTGTGTTAAGATATATATATATATATATATATGGATATATATGTATCCTAACCCACTACACATACGTGCACACACACACACACACACACACACACACACGTATATTTGAGGGCCATTATTTAATGCACTCTTGAACTACAGTAGAAATAGTAAAAACCAGTTCACTGCCACTGTCCTGAGCAGTCTTTGGATGTTAGTATTTCCATATACGTTTAATTAAATCAACTCCAAGTTCACCTAAATTCTCCCCTCCTGAGTGGCTTTTTACAAAAGAAATGGATTCACAGACTGTTGGAGCTATGTCTAAGATGAGTTTAGAACTGAAATTAAAACCAGAAACTAATGCTTGTGGGCTGGTAGCTTAATTGGTAAATGATCTCTGGGAGCGAGAAAGAAGAACAGGTGGAAGTAAACAAGAAAGAGAAAAAATCCAATAAAAGGATATTATTAAGTTTGCAGTTAGTGTTTGATCTTGCACAGATCTTCTCAGGGGCCTTAAGACCTGTGTCTTGGAACTGCCATCTGGGCATAGACAGAAGGGAGCATTTATATGCCAACAACCTTCTCCCATTGGTTAGCAATGGCTCAGTTGAAATTAATTTCTCTGTAATTTCAGTTTGCATAAGTGTGAGTATGAATATGTCCCCACTGATATCTGAAACCAAAAGCAAAGAGAATTCCTCTGACAGGAAACAAAAATTAAAAGACTGCTGTGAAGTTGCCCCAAGCTTGTGGAAAGCTGTATGAGAGTATTTGCTGCAGCCAAAGAAGGGGGTGAAGGTGTTTCAAGTAACACGCATAAAAAATTGTATAGATCTATTTTTTTCTATACAATGTCTAGTTCTTTGTCTCACTCAACTCCCTCTTGTACTTAAACCAGTCCATTACAATATCCCCTTCATGAGGGCAGTGAGCTTTAATTTGGGAAAATTAACACAAAATAGTTAATGGAAAAACCAAGCTGAAGCCCCTACTCTTGCAGTTTATCTGAATCAATAGTTATATTCATTTCCTTCTTCCTTCACCTCCCATTCTAGATTACTCTTGCCCCTTGCTAACAACTAGTTAGTCTTGACTACTTGCCTGTTAGAGGTAACCCAGATTATCAAAGGGGTATTGATTAGGCTGTGATTGTTCTTATTATCTGTTCACTATGATAGTTTTAATTAACTTTTCACTGCTCCCAATTAGCAGTATGAAAACACATTTCTCCCAAGATGTAGCAATAACTCTAGCTTCTTATAATAATTAGAGGTGATTACATTTGATGATATGGTAATTCTTTTATTTATCTCTTTTGCCTGCTGGTCCACTGCTATTAAAAGGCCCAAATAACCAATAAGTAGTTGTAGATTCAAGTTCAGTTTAACCCGTATAGCGTTTCTTGGAGAAACTATAATTTGGAAAAGCTTAAAGCTGTGAAGATATATTTCACACATGGATTCCTGGAAATGATAATGTAATGGAACAATTCTACATTCATACCTTGTATATTATCTTGTGTTGGACATTGGTTTTCTTTATGCTTCACATTGTAAAAGACAGTGCCCAATCCCATAGTGTGTTGTCACTGAGGAGGCATTTTAGTTACAGCTGTTTGTAAAAGGCCACTCCTCCAACCTGAGAGAGCGAGTACTTCTAAGTAGTGAGGTATGTGATGAGGCTTTTCCTATAAAATGACCCATGGTCCAAGGCAATTCTTTGCAGGATATGTTGCCAACTGATAAAGCACCCAAAAGTTTTCAGGTAGTGTTGCTGATATAGGAACTGAAGGTAGAAAATGAAACCCACATCCATTGTGTGGAAAATTCTAAAATCACTAGAACCACTCTCCCCACCAGGTGGAAGGGATCTAACGCAATCAATCTTAAGCAGTGTCTCGTCTCCTCCAAGAGTGTTGCTATATGGGAGGTTGTTGTTCTTTGCTGCCTGCAGGCTGGGGATTCAGTAATAGCTGTAGCTAAATTAGCTTTAGTGAGAAAGATTCTATGTTGATGGATCAATTTTTAGTCCTGTTTGATGTCGCCACAGCTACCTTATTCATAGGTCCATTTTTAGATTGGGTCATTCTACTCACTTTATTTGGTAGATGAGCTCCAGTGGAAATTTACATGCTACACAAAGCTTCACATGCTTCATGCCCTCCCCAAAAGTTCACTCACACACTTCCTCTTAGGACTACTTGGTCTCTAATTTTCTAATTTTTCTTCTTCCAAGTCCTTGACCAAATCAGTTAACACATGTGACGGTTCACGAGATTTATAAATATCGGAACTCCGATCTACTTTACCCTCTGATATGGTTTGGCTATGTCCCATCCAAATCTCACCTTGAACTCTAGTTCTAGTAATCCCCACATGTCATGCGAGGGACCTGGTGGGAGGTAATTGAAACATGGGGGTGGTTACCTCCATGCTGTTCTCAAGAAAGTGAATGAGTTCTCAGAAGATCTGATGGTTTTGCAAGGGGTTTCCCCTGCCCGTTTCATTCTACACTTCTCCTTGATGCTGCCACGTGAAGAAGGGTGTGTTTCCTCCCCCTTTTATTATGTTTCCTGATGCCTCCCCAGCCATGCTGAATCGTGAGTCAATTAATCCTCTTTCCTTTATAAATTACCATGTCTGGGGTACGCTTTATTAGCAGTGTGAGAACAGATTGATTCACCCTGCATACAAAGTCGGTAACCCAGTTTTCTATCTGTCCATGGGAAGATTTTCTTTTATCACTTTCTTTTAGGTTACTACTGAGTGTGGCTATAGAAGTAGCCCTATGTGTGTGGCAGCACTACCTCTATGACTAGCGCAAATACAGTTACTGTAAACCAAGCCTAGTTGCTTCTTTCTCTATCAGTTAGACATAAGGATCTCTAAGAAGCCATCGATGTGAGCTAATAGACAGGCACTGGTACAAATCTGTCGCTACCAGTGTAGTCTCAGCCATTGTATATGTAATTACTTTGTACCTTTTGGATTTTCTCAAGTGCAGTTATGAATTTATCATTCAGTTATGAATTCAAAATAGATGGCTATTGCACCCTGCCTCCCATGAAAGTATGTCTCAGTGTCAATCTCAGATCTCACTCTTCCAGGCTTTCAGTCTTCACTAAGGCCTAGTTCTACAATGAGAGCCATTTTCAAATGGTAAGTAGTTTGCACTGTAGAAGTGTTACCGTGTTCCACAACCCTAAAGATCTCTTCCTTGGCTTTCCTATTGGTACTTGTTAGAGATCCAACACAACATGTTTTTTTTTTTTTTTTTTTTTTCCTTGAGACGGAGTTTCACTCATGTTACCCAGGCTGGAGTGCAACGGCGTGATCTCGGCTCACCGCAACCTCCACCTCCTGGGTTCAGGCAATTCTCCTGCCTCAGCCTCCTGAGTAGCTGGGATTACAAGCACACGCCACCATGCCCAGCTGAATTTTTGTATTTTTTTAGTAGAGACGGGGTTTCACCATGTTGACCAGGATGGTCTCGATCTCTTGACCTCGTGATCCCCCCGCCTCGGCCTCCCAAAGTGCTGGGATTACAGGCGTGAGCCACCGCACCTGGCCACAACATCTTTATCCATTGGATCTGCTGTGCCGTGTGACCTAATCAGCACAACAGCTTGTACCATAGTCTGGACTCAAAACTAGTAGCCATCTAAGTTATCATAAAGGAATAAGAATAACATTACTAAATGTATGTGTACTGTCTCCAAAATCCAAGGGCTATGTATGTATTATTCATACAGACTAAGGAGAAACAACTTATTCATTCTTTAGAGTAGAATAGAACAGGCCTTGGCATACCCTGCAATATTGTAATTCTCTAAACCTTACTCTGAAACTTCAGATTTTATTTCTAGTGTTCTGACATATATGTCTGTTATTCTAGGCATCTGGAATACATATCAATTCCTATTCACCTTGTCCAGGAAGTCAAATAGAATCAATCACAATAATGTTCTATAAGAGTCTCAAGTTCCTTTTGTATTATATTTTGACAAACAGTCTGAGGGTTAACATACCCATGAAGCTTCTGATATACTAAGAAGGATTTTTCTTACAGATCCCTAACCTCTTGATACTTGGTCTTATTCCGTAAACATATTTCCTTCAAACTAAAGCATAAGATATTTTAAAGGGAATTTATTTTGAATGGTTTAACATTATAATTCTCTAAGTATGCTTCTTTGCTATATGCTTTTTCTGATTTTTTTAACTTATTTATGTTATCTTCCCTTTACGTGTCTTAAGTCATTTACATTTCAAAGCAACAATATGTTAAAATGTTAAACATAAAAGTCTTCAGATGAGGAACTGGGGAAGTGAAAATAAAGAAAGTAACCAAGCAACCTACATATATATGGCACTCCTGCCATCTTGTGGGTTTTCTGTTTTCCAAGGACTTAATTTATTATGTTTTCCAGGGAGTTTTTTGAAAGAATGTATAGGCACATACTGACAACTAAGGTGTCAATTACCCAAACCTCACACTCACTAAAAGTTAAGAAAAATTAATTAAGGAGATAAGTACAAAATGTAGCTTACTCTCAAATAGTTTTGAAAATTATCAATATCTGTGCTTATGTCTATATCTACCAACACCTCTAGCTATAGCAATACCTATACTATACACTGATATATATTCCTATGGAATATGAGACAGAGTGAGTGAGAAAGCCACGTAAACAAATGTGGTCAAATGATAATATATGACCTGGGTAATATTCTTGCAACTTTTCCTTAATGTTAAAATGATCTCCAAATAAACAGTTATACACACACACACAGGCTCACGTGCACGCACACACACACACACACACACAGAGAGAGAGAGAGAGAGAGAGAGAACATAATCTCTCTCTCACCTTTTGAAACACTGTCCCAGAAATTTCTTTCTCCACTTTGCATCATTAGTCTTTCTCTCTCTACTGAATCAGTTTAAAACGATTCTCATTACCCCATGTCTCTCACCAGCTATTGCAAGTGTTTTATCTTTTGTCAGTAAACGTGCTTTGAAGAAGAGCCTATTCTTATTGTCTTCATTTACTCCCTCCTTTGCCTAATTCTATGTTAAACCTTGACACATATGTAAAATTATGGGTAATTTAAACTCTTGAAAATCCCTTCCAAATGTACTCGATCAGCAGTCATCCCATCTAATGAATGGGAATGCCTTTATCCTCTTCTCGCTTGGATTACTTCAATAACTACCTAATTGGTCCCCAATCTCAATTATTGTTTTTCTATAATTTATTCTCTATACAGCACACACAGTTATTATTTTAAATATAAAATCAAACCGAATCACTCCTTTGATATCTTCAGTGGCTTCACGTTGGGAGCCTCCTCTTTATGAAAGATCCCCTTATGATCTGATCATCTTCCTGGAACTCTTCCCTCAGGCACATACTCCCTGCTTACTTAGCTGATAACTTAAATTCCTGTTCCACTAGATTCCTCTGCTCTAGCCTCATCACTGTTTTTGAAATATATCAAACACAATCCTGCCTTAGTGTCCCTGAACTTCCTTTACCCTTCCTGAAATTATTTTTTGCATGAATGTTAAATATCATTTATTAAATATCATTTCTGTAGTGACCAAACTTACATTTATAACCTCTGCATCATACACCTCTGCAAGATCCTCTCGTGATTACCCTATTTTGTTTTTCTTCATCCTACTCCACAACAGGCTATGTATTTGCTTACAAAATAATGCTTGAGTATTAAATAGAAATTCATATGTCTCTATTTATACCTCTTGGGTATAAGCTCCCTGTAGGCAACAATTTTGTCTTTTTTATTAGCCTAGGAGACTGTCTGGTTCATTGTAAAGTGATCAGGAAATATACATTAAAATGAATTACTAGATTCTTTTTGAAAACAGCTGTCTAAGTTGTCTTTTCTGATGATTGAAACTGAAATAAGTAACTGGAGGTTTATCATGATGTTAAGTAAAAGGAGACCCATATGCTACCAAAAATAAATGTATTTTGTCAAAGATGATTATTTTCTTATAAAAATTAAATACAACCATGCCATTGAAATAAAAAATGAGCAACACTTAAAATTAAATGTTACAAATATCGTGACTCTCTGTGTCTTAATTTTTCTTTGTATCTACCATTGCTGTTAATACACTTCTTTGTAGAATGCTCATTTATTCCTTAAAAAAATATTTAGAGTTGACCAAGATCTTAACGTTCCTCTCAACTTGACTGAAATTTTTTGCTTATTTATTTTTATTGATACATCTTAATTATACATATTTATGGGGTATATGTAATATTTTGATGCATGCATATATTGTATCAAATCCAATGGGTTATTGTGATATCCATTGTCTCAGACTTTTATTATTTATCTTTGATGGAAACATTTCAAATTTCTTCTAGCTATTTTTAAATACACAATAAATTCTTTTTAAGTATAAAGTCACCTTGCTGTGATATCAAACACTAGAGCTTATTCTTTCTATCTAATTGTATTTTTGTACATATTAGCCAACCTCTCATGACCCTCTTACCCCCTTCTTATTCTCTGCTAACTATTATTCTAATCATTATTTCCATGAGGCCAATTTTTTAACTCCCAAATATGAATGAGAACATCCAATATTTGTCTTTCTGTGCCTGGTTTATTTCACAAAAATGCTGTTCCCCAGTTTCATACATGTTGCTGCAAAAGACATTTAACTATGTTTAGGGATGAATAATATTTCATTGTGTAAATGCATTGTATTTTCTTTATTTATTCATTCATTGACGGATACTTGGGTTGAATTCATACCTTGGCTATTGTGAATATTGCCACAATAAACATGAGTGTGCAGCTCTTTCTTCAACATATTTGATTTCCTTGTTTCAGGTATATGCCCAGTAGAAAGATGGCTGTTTTGGATACAAAAAAAAGCAGTATTAAGAGGGGAGTTTATAGCAATAAAAATTTACATAACAATATGTAGACAGACTTCAGATAAACAACCTAATGATGCATCTCAAAAAATTAGAAAAGCAAGAAGAAATCAAACTAAAATTAGTAGAAAGAAACACATTATAAATATTAGAGAAGAAATAAATGAAATTGAAACTACAAAAACAGTACAAAAGAATAAATGGTTATTTATAGAAGATAAACAAAACTTACAAACCTTTAGCTAGACTAAGAATAAAAGAGAATAGTCCCAAATAAATAAAATCAGAGATGAAAAAAAAGACACTACAACTGATACCACAGAAATACAAAGGATAATTTAAGACTATTATGAACTATTACATGCCAAAAAATTGAAAAATCTAGATAAAATCAATAAATTACTGGACATATACAACCTATCAAATCTGAGCCATGAAGAAATAGAAAACCTTGAACAGATCAAAATAGTAATGAGATTGAAGCAGTAATAAAACAATCTCCTATCAAAGAAAAGCTCAGGACCTGATTTCTTCTTTGTTGAGTTCTACAAAACATTTAAGAAAGAACTGATATTGGCTCTACTCAAACTATTTCAAATAGCTGAAAAGGACAGAATACTTCCAAACTCATTCTATGAGGCCAGCATACCCAATCCAGATAAAGGCATAACTAAAAAGGAAAATTACAGGCCAATATCTTTGATAAACACAGATGCAAAAGTGCTCAATAAAATGCTAGCAAAATGTTCAATAACATGTTAAAAAGATCACTCTTCATCATCAAAAGAGGTTCATCCCAGGAATGCAAGGATGGTTCCATCTATGTAAATTAAGGAATGTTATACATCCCTTCAGCAAAAGGGACAAAAACCATGTGATCATTTCAATAGATGCTGAAAAAACGTTTGATTAAATTCAACATCCCTTCATGACAAAAGCTTTCAAAACATACCTTAAAATAATGGGACCAATTATCACCAGATTTTAGACAAGTTTCTCCTGTATCTAGGTCCCTGAACTCCCTTTTTTGAGCAATTTACTTTAGAAAACCTGTAACTGTAAACTCTTTCTCTGTTCCTTTAATATGTAAATCATTTTAAAAGCCTCTTGTCTGTTTTATAACACAGGATTGTCATTCCCAAGATCCTGGGAGGCATGTCTGAATCTTTATCATCAAAGAAGGTAAAATCCTATCTCTCAGTTTCTGTGTGAAGGTAGGAGCCTAAGTCCTGTGGGTACTTTACTCCAAGTTGTAAAATTACATTATTTTAGGAAGATAGGAGAAAGTTTATTTCATTTGGATAAAAACAATTAGCAAATACTGAAAGACTAAGGTCCCCCCATCTTGACTTTCAGGATTACTGTGACAATTTATTTCAACAGAGCTGAGTACTAAGACTTGGTCTGTGCTCCCTGTCTCTCTCTGCTATTGCTGGTAATAGTTTTTGTTTACTGGTCTCATCTGATAAAATAGTTTTCTTTAACAGAGGATACTTTGTAGCAAAAAGATAATTAATAAAAATGATCTTTACATTTGTGTTAGAAATATGCCAGCATAAGAAATAATTTAAATCAATCTTGATTTGTCCCAGAAAAAAATTATATATGTATATGTGTGTGTGCACACATGCATTATATACATTAACATATATACACACAGACTTGTGTGTGTGTGTGTATAAAGAGCCGTTGCTTTGGTGTTATTCTTTTAAAGGAAAATATGCCACAAAACACAATATAAATCCTGATTTACTAGGTTTTACAATTAAATGTACAAAGTTCTTATATTTTATGCTGAGAACCTCCATTAATTTAATTATAACATAACAAAAAGTAAAATAATACAAGTATTTGCCAATAGCATTATCTGCACTTATTTGATACTTGGGTTTGATTTAATGCCTTTGATTAACTAAAACTATTAAAAATTACAAATGAAATTAATTTAAAAATTGCTATGAATATGCCATTTTCTACTTTACCACATATCTATTTTGCCTATTATGTCATAATACTTGTATGTAAAAATTTCCACCAGTATAATACATTATTTAGCTCATTGATAAGAAAAAAAGATAATGCCAAGCATTACGTTCCATGCAGACTTTATTTGCCATACACTGAATTGTGTACTTCATTCCTCAAAGGTATGTTGGAGTCCTAATCCCAAGAACCTCAAAATGTGACTTTATTTGAAGACATGATCTTTATAGAGATAATCAAATTTAAATCAAGTCATTAGGGTGGGTCCTAATACAATATGATTGGAATAACTGATATAAAAAGGGGAAACATGGACACCAAGATAGACACACACAAAGGAAGTATGATATGAAAAGACACAGAGAGAAGAGGGCCATCTACAAGCCAGGAACAGAGGACTGAAATGGGTTTTGTCCTCACATTTTCAGGAGAAACCAATCCTGATGAAACCTTGATTTTGAACTTCAAGGCGCCAAAACCGTGAGACAATAAATTTCTTTTGTTTTTTAAGGGACTTGATACGTGGTGCTTTGTTAAGGCAGCCCAAAAAAACCGATACATCATTCTTGCCAAATTAAACAAGTTTAAATATGATTGTATCTTATTTAAAATTAAGTTGGCAATCCAAATGACTCATAAGTTAAAAAAGCTTTCTTAAAAAATTATCTTTTCAGTTATTTCCTGTTTTTAATAGGAAAGTTAATAAAAATTATTAATTTTTATTTTGTTGAAATTGATATAAATGGTGGTTATTTGTAGATGTAAAAAGTATCCATCCCACCTTCCATAATTTACATATTAAAATCTAGAAAGTATTAGATTGTATGTTGCTATGTTGAAGGAGAAAAAGCTGCTTTCAGTTTTCTTCATTTTTAAACATATTTCCCCGTTTATTGAATTTAGCATTATAGAAAAGAGTTTTCAAACTTGTTAGCATCAAATCCTTGGTGATTATTTTGTGAAAATCATAAATTACATGGAGTCTGTATGAAATCCCATTGAGAGATGAAAAACTGAAATGTTTAGGCATTATTTTATCACCTCTTCTTTCTCTGTCTTCTTACTTTTTCACTCATCTTCAATATAAAGCCCCTGGGGTTTTAAAAAACATTTTGATGTATATATTAATCCCTGAACCTATCCCAGCAGCCCAATAATCTCCATTTTTCTTTATATTGCATTCACTTTCATTTGACTATTTGACTTTAATGTTCAAATTCTCTGAAGGAAATGCTTTTTTCATATTTCATTAGGTGATATTGTAACAGTGAATTCACAACCAATCTTCATTTTTAATTCTGAGTTTATAACATTGTAACTGCCTAGATAATTTCCATCTATTATTATTTCTTAATCCCTTAAGGTATTAATTATTTTCAACTGTCCTCTCCTCCCAGCTTTCGTAATTAGAATTTTACTGTATTTTATTTTTTAGCTTGATATTGGCCTTAAATTAATTTTTTGCTAATTTTCCAGAAGGGGTAAGAAGGGACGTAAATATAACTTCTGAAGCCAGTAAACTTTGTTTATTACCTAACTTAACAAAGAAGAAATTCATAAGAAAAATCTTACCAACTTATTTTTATGGTCTCATTTCAGGACTGAAGGTGAGAGCTTTTGCTCAGATAACTTGTAATTTTTCACCTTGGAGGTTTGACTCTACAAGTTTTTCTCTATTGCTGATACCTGCAGATATGAAGTATAAGCAGGACTTTAAAATGGACAAACACATACAAATAAATAAAAAAGATTACTTGGTATTCTATGTCACAAATCCAGCTTATATGTTCCTTTCACTTTTTAGTCATTTTAAACCTCTGTAAATTGTAGAAAATTGATAATTCAAATGATATTTATCTACAGAAATATTAAATACTTGTGTACAATTGATTATTGCCCATGGATAGACCAGTTTGTGCATCCAGTAATAAATTAATTTTACCGTTCTCTAATGCATACAAATGTGAATATTCTAATTTTGCTTTAAACTAGCTGTAACATCTACTGGTTTCTTTGTTAATTCATGAATAAAGTACAATCACTGATGTATTCTTTTAATATTTATGTGTGAGACATGATTATGCCCTCTTTAAGAAAATTATCCTTTAAAGAAAGGCAAGCCTTTGCCTTATGTTAAGACAAGTCACTTTGACCTATGGAAACACTTTAGCCATTTATTATTCATAATCTTCCCTGCAATTCAAGTATTAAATTAGAGGTTCTCCTCTCCTAGTGGTCTCTACCCTGTGCCAGGAGATAGACAGATTTCAACTCTATCACCCTTATAGGGAACTTCAATCACTTTTGACATGAGAGAGAGAGAGAGAGAGAGAGAGAGAGAGGATGTCTGTATGTGTGTGTGTGTGTTTGCATGTATCATTGTATGTGCTTTTAGTTGTCACTGAGAAGTATTAGGAGAGATGAAAGAATATTTTACAAAAGCTACTCCAATTACACAATCTTATAAAACTCTAGCTGACCTTACTAGTTTCTTCAAAAACTTTTATGAAAATCCTACCAAAGTAGTCATCTTTGCTTTCTGACCTCTACTACAAATCAATCAGCCCTGCCCAAGAGTTTCTCCACTTTTCCTTCTAGTCCTCCAATGCTTATTATGTAACTTTCTCCTTTATTCAAAAATTTAAATCCAGCTCAATCTCCAAACTCTCAAGGCTTCATGCATTCAATTGAGGGCGTGTGTAAGTATCTTCCAAGAAAAATGCAGTGTTCTTCACAGTGGTGAAATTCACTGGAATGTAGTTTCCAGCATTTAGCTTTATACAGACTCATCCGTAGTTTTTTATGTCATTTACTCCATTATTCTTAGTAAAACCTTTATTGCAGAAGCAACGCAACTTCATGCCACTGAGTCAGGTTTGAGAAAATGACTACTTCCCCAAGCAACAAAATGGTTGTCAAACTGATATTTAACATTTGTGTTTTATAAGGATATTTACATTGATTCTTTTTAATGACTTAAAAATAATTTTCTATAGTGGATGAAGAAAGTCATCAAAAAAATCATTCTATCATCTTTCCTTTACTCTCCTCCCTCTCTGATTCCATTAAATCTCTAAGATGTGCTGATTCTGGCCCTCACATATCTCACAGAAACTACTCAACCTCTCCATCTTCATCTGCCACTTCATGAAACCAGGCCATTCAGATTTTGCTACCTGTCCTCCTGTAAATACCTTTCCATATCTCTTCAAGTACTATTGTCTATAATTTTCTGGGTTCCACTCTTCTAAAATACATAGTTCGGACTTTTTCATGTGATCTATAAAGCCCTTCATGTCATCTCATTACCATTTCCCTGTTTCTCTGCCCATATTTTCTTGCTTTCTATTTCTTCAGTATATCACAGTTAAAGTTAAAATGGAGGTGGGACTAGTACCTCCTTCTGACTAGTCCCATCTCCATTTTTGACCCAGAAAGGTTAAGTACCTGTCCCCAGATCACACAGCTAGAAAGGGCACCCATTCCTAATACTTGTCACAACATTCCCCACTTCTCAAATCACTTTTACAAAGGCAGACAGTAACCAAAGGAAAAAAAAAAGGCAAATATGGAACAGAACAAACTTGCAGTTCCCCACTCAGACAAAAAGAGCAGCATGTGGAGATTCACATTGTGAACTTTCGCTCCAAAATCTGCTACAGGGACATAACACAAAAGCTGAGAAAATTCACAGGCCCTTTGAAAAAAGTGGCTTGCCACTGCAGGCTCCATGAGACAGCTGAAAAACTGAGTGCCCGAAGTATGAGAAAGACAGTCTTTTTCAGACAAACAAATGCTGAGAGAATTCACTACTACTAAGCCAACGGTACAAGAACTGTTAAAAAGAGCTCTAAATCTTGAAACAAATCTTCAAAATACACCAAAATAGAACCTCCTTAAAGCATACATCTCACGGGACCTATAAAATAATAACAAAAGGGGAAAAAAAGGTATTCAGGAATAACAAGCAAAATTAATAGAATAGTACCTCATTTCTCAATAGTAACTTGAATGTAAATGGCCTAAACATTCTTGTTAAAAGATACAGAATGTCAGGATAGGTAAGCGTTTGCAAAGCAAGTTTCTGCTGTCTTCAAGAGACTCACCTAACACATAAGGACTCACATAAACTTAAAGTAAATGAGTGAAAAAGATATTCCATGCAAATGGACACCAGAAGCGAGAAGGAGTAGCTATTCTTATGTCAGACAAAACAAACGTTAAAGCAACATCAGTTAAAAAAGACAAAGAGGGACATTATATAATGACAAAAGGATACTCTGACAGGAAAATATCACAATCCTAAATATGTATGTACCTAACACTGAAGCTTCCAAATTTGTAAAACAATTACTACTAGACCTAAGAAATGAAAGAGACAGCAACACAATAATAGTGTGGACTTCAACACTCCACTGACAGCACTAGACAGGTCATGAAGACAGAAGATCAACAAAGAAATATTGAACTGAAACTATACACTAGAACAAATGGACTTAACAGATATTACAGAACATTCTACCCCAAAACTGAAGAATATACATTCTATTCATCAGCACATGGAACATTCTCCCATATAGAACATATGAAAGGCCACAAAATAAGTTTCTATACATTTAATATAATTGAAATTATATCAAGTGCTCTCTCAGACCATGGTAAAATTAGAAATCAACTCCAAAACTCAAGACCATGCAAATACATGAAATTAAATAGCCTGCTTCTGAATGATCATTCGGTCAACAATAAAATCAAGATGAAAATTTAAAAACCATTTAAACTGAACAATGATAGTGATACAACATGTCAAAACATCTGGGATACAGTAAAGGCAGTGCTAACAGTAAAGTTGATAGCCCTAAATACCTATGTAAAAATGTCTGAAAGAGAACAGGTAGACAATCTAAGGTCATACCTCAAGAATCTAGAGAAACAAGAACAAACCAAACCCAAACTCAGCAGAAGAAAAGAAGTAACAGCGATCCGAGAACTAAATGAAGTTAAAACAAACAAATGAAAAAATACAAAAGATGAATAAAACACAAGGCTGGTTATTTGAAAAGATAAATAAAATTGATAGAACATTAGTGAGATTAACCAAGAAAAGAAGACAGAAGATCCAAATAAGCTCAATTAGAAATGAAATGGCACATGCCGTAACCAATACCCCAGAAATACCAAAAGATTACTCAAGACTACTATGAACACCTTTATGAGCATAAGCAAAAAAACCCAGGGAAGATGAATAAGTTTCTGAAAATATACACCCCTCCTAGATTAAACCAGAAAGACTCTGAACAGATGAATAACAAGCAGTATGATTGAAATGGTAATAAAAAAAAATTGCCTACAAAAGTTCAGGACAAGGATTCACAGCTGAATTCTATTAGACACTCAAAGAAGAATTGGTAGTGATCCTACTGATATTACTCCAATAGACAGAGAAAGAGGGATTCCTACTAAATCATTCTCTGAAGCCAGTATTGCCCTAATACCAAAACCAGGAAAGGACATAACAACAAAAGAAAACTGCAGACCAATATCCCTTATGAACATGTAATAGATACAAAAATTCTCAACAAAATACTAGCTAATCAAAACCAACAGCATATCCAAAAGATAATCTACAATGACCAAGTGGGTTTCAAATCAGGGATGAGGAGATGGTTTAACTTACAGAAGTCAATAAATGTGATACACCACATAAACAAAATTAAGAACAAAGCTCACATGATCATTTCAATAGACACAGAAAAATCCTTTGACAAAATCCAGCATCACTTTATGATTACAATCCTCAGGAAAATTGGCATAGAGGACGCATACATTAAGGTAATAAAAGCCATCCATGACAAATCCACAGCCAACATTGTACTGAATGGGGAAAAGTTCAAAGCATTATCCCTGAGAACTGGAACAAGGCAAAGATGCCCACTCTCACCACTTCTATTCACCATAGTACTGGAAGTCCTACCCAGAGAATTCAGACAAGAGAAATAAATAAAGGGTATCCAAATAAATAAAAAAGAAATTGAACTGTTGCTGTTAACCTATGGTACGATTGTATACCTAGAAAACTCTAAAGATTCATTAAAAAATCTACTGGAAATGATAAATTTAGTAAAGTTTCAGGATCAAACCATTAATGTACACAAATCAGTATCAATGCTGTATACCAAGAGTCACCAAGGTGAGAATAAAATAAAGAACTCAACCCCTTTCACAATTAGCTGCAAAACAACAACTTAGGAATATGTCTAACCAAGGATATGAAAGACGTCTACAAGAAAAACTACAAAACACTGCTGGAAAAAATCATAGCTCACACAAGCAAATGTAAACATATCCCATGCTCATAGATGGGTATAATCAATATTGTCAAAATAACCATACTGCCAAAAACGATCTATAACTTCAATGCAATTCCCATCAAAATACCAACATCATTCTTCACAGGACTAGAAAGAAAAATCCTAAAATTCATATAGAACCAAAAAGGAGCCTGTATGGCCAAACCAAGACTAAGCACACACACACACAAAGTGGAGGCATTACATTATCCAGCTTCAAACTATAGTATTATGTCATAGTCACCCAAACAGCATGGTACTTGTATGGACCAATGGAACAGAATAGAGAACCCAGAAATAAATCTAAATGCTTACAGTAAACTAACCTTTGACAAAGAAAACAAAAACGTAAAGTAGAGAAAGGACACCTTATTCAACAAGTGGTGGTGGCATAACTAGCAAGCGACATGTAAAATGAAACTGGATCCTTATCTATCACCTTATACAAAAATCAACTGGCGGTGAATCAAAGACTTAAATTTAAGACATTAAACCATAAAAATCGTAGAAGATAACATTGGAAAAAAACCTGTAGACATTGGCTTAGGCAAATAATTCATGCCCAAGAACCCAAAAGTAAACACAACAAAATTAAAGATAAATAGATGAGACTTAATTAAACTAAAAAGCTTCTTCGCAGCAAAAGAAATAATCAGCACAATAAACACACAACCCACAGATTGTGAGAAAATCTTTCCAAATTTTGCATTGACAAATGATTAATATCCAGAATTTACAAGGAACTCAACCAAATCATCATGAAGAAAAACAAACAATCCCACCAAAGTGGGCTAAGAACATGAAAATTATTCTCAAAATGAGCTATACAAATGGCCAACAAATATATGAAAAAATGCTCACCATCACTAATTATAAGGGAAATTCAAATTAAAACCACAGTGTGATACTACTTTACTCCTGCAAGAATGACCATAATCAAAAAAAAATCAGAAAATAATAGCTGTTGACCTGGATGTGGTGAAAAGGGAACACTCTTACACTGCAGGTGGGAAGGTAAGCTAGTACAACCACTAAGGAAAACAGCGTGCAGATTTTAAAAAACTAAAACATTTGATGCAGCAATCACACTACTGGGTATATACTCAGAGGAAAAGAAGCCATTATGTGAAAAAGATTCCTGCCCACACATTTACAGCAGCATAATTCACAATGGCAAAATTATGAAACCAGCCTAAATGCCCATCAATTAATGTGTGGATAAAGAAAATATGGTATATTTACCATGGAACGCTACTCAGCAATGAAATAATGGCATTGATAGCAATCTGAGTAGAATTGGAGACTATTTTTCTAAGTGAAGTACTCAGGACTGGAAAAACAAACATCATATGTTCTCACTCATAAAGGAGAGCTAAGCTATGAGGATGTAAAGTATAAGAATGATACAATGGACTTTGGGGACACAAAGGAAAGTGTAGGAGGCGGATAATGGATAAAAGACTACACATTGGGTATACTGTACACTGCTTGGGTGATGGGTGCACCAAAATCTCAGAAATCTCCACTAATAATTTCTCTATGTAAACAAACACCACCTGTTCCCCAGAAACCTACTGAAATAAAGAATAAAACTTAAATAAGAAAATAAATAAATGTCTTCATTGTACATTTATTTATTTTTACGGTCTCTTGACACCAGACTTTCAAACATGCTGTGTTTTCTATGTGGAAGATAATGCTTCCCTTCTTGCTTGATTTACTTTAGACTGTTATCAGTTATTAGCTGAAAGGTTATTACCTCAAGGAAACCATCCTTAATTCTTTTAAGAAACTCTTGCTGTATATTCTCTCCACTTGAACTTTTCACTATAACTTGTCTGTTTAATTTTCTACCTTACTTACTTCACTGACTTTTCTGGGAAAGAAGGAACCTGGTCTAACTTCCTTAACTTTGTTTTCCGGCACCTAGCACAGTATATAACACAGAGTGATACTAATAGAGAGTTGCTGAATCCATCAATATATATAATCATAGGTAATAAACAGAATATCACAAAGGTGAAAATACTGTGTATAAATAAACATAACAAAGATCTGCTGACTTACAGGTACATAAATATGTAATTTAATACAAATGCCCTCTTCTTATGTTACATAGACAATTTACATAGTTTATATTACAATATTGGGGCTGAGAATGTAGCTTCTTTTTCATACATGGAAGTAAATTAGTAAAATTATTTTTGAAATATATTTATATGTAGTTACAATGTTTTGTCACCTTTTACCTAGTAAATCTGCTTTTGAGAATATACTTCAAAAAATAATCAATAAATAATTTTCTTTATGTAGCCAGTTACCATAATGTATTTATAACAATGAAGAATTGAGATAACTCAAAGGTTTAAAAATAAAAGAATATTGAAAAAATTCACATAGCTAACTCTGTGTAATAAACTGTTATATATGTATAATAATGCAAATTAGCAGGATTATGTATCACCACAGAAAGCTGTGCACAGAAAAATATGTGGACATATAGAAAAATTTGATTATAGCTATACAAAATTTTTACATGTATATTTAAAGCAGTTTAAGAGTATGCACAAAAGTAAAGGATAATTATTAGGTATGGATGCTTGAATCATTTATTGCTTTTGTCTATATTTCCCAAATACACTGAATTATTTTTACATTGAAAAATATTTTCTTAAGAAAGAAAAGATTATTTTACCTTAAACACTAAAATCTCACTTGATGTGAGTATTCTAAACTTTTAAAAGTGATTATTACTTATATATATGATATAAACCACTAATGATTCTCATCTCCTTGGGAATATCTGTGGTTAACATCTTTAAATAATATTTACTCAGGCAATCTGGATCACCAGGGTGAGCTTTTTCTTGTTTTTAACATTTGTCTTCTACCATTTTGTGGCATTTTATTTCTTTTAAAATTGATTAGGTTGTAAATGCATGATTTAGGTCATTTTAAATGTGTTACATCTAAAATGTCCATTGGTTTTTAGAGCATTCCTTGGTCAATTCACCATGGGGTCATGTTAGATCAATCAGTTCAGGGAATAAAGTTTGCTACACATTAGTGTTCATATATTACAAAATTAATCTCAGTGTTTCCTTCAGCCACCTCCAACTTCTACCTTTTTTTTTTTTCCCCTAATCTAATTGCTTTACCAGTTCTTCCTTAGAAGCTCTACCAACTGATATATCACTTTGATCCTCCAGGAAGCAAATAATGAAATGAAGTCAGAGGTAATACCCTAGGAAACCTGAAAAGGTCAGGCAGACAAATTGGCCACCTAATGGCACCAGACCACAATGCAGAACAGAAACTTGTGAAAAGAAATAGGAATGAAGTATAACTGTGCAGAAAGAGGCTTAGACTGTAAGAAAGATCTGACAAAGTATCAGCCAAGCCAGCTGAAAAATCCAGAGCAAAACTACCCATCAGAGGAGGACTGTATTGACAATAAAAAAGTCTAAATCACAGTACTCAATCACAGCTGAGATGCTTGGGTTGCCCAGATAAAGTATAATCTTGGCATGAAAGCCAAGGGGAATCCCAAGGCAAAATACATCTAGAGGGTGACAACTAAGTGCACTCTTTATATACATACGAAAGACAATTTCTTTCTTGAAGCTAGATCCCAGTGGAGCACCTCCTGGTGCCATGCGGTCAGCCCTAGACTTCTGTCCTGTGAGATTTGATACATTGTTTAGATTTGTTCTTCTCCACTGGTGCTTTGCTTAGTATGGTTTTTGGCCCATTCCATAGTTCTCTCTCTCTGGTCTTAGATTCATTGTGCTCAGACTGGTCTCAGAAATTGGTAGTTGCTCTCAATTTACCAGTTTCAGCCGAATAAATACATGTTTATTATCACAAAGGAAGAATGAAACATTGGGATAATAGCATTAACACTTTGGCATAAAGTTGAGTGAAATTGGCCACTGATCACCTTTCATGAGAAGCTAAAGCTAACATAATAAAAAATATCCTGACATCCCTGTATGATCCGACATATTTAAAACTACTCACCACTCATCACTATATGTTCTTTATCCCAGAGTCCCTATATATCAAAAAATTACACTTTCTATCTGCAGCACCAGGGTTGGATGTGTATTTTCTTTAACAAAAAATGAGAGAAAATGGTATACTTCTGAAGTTATGTTTTAAAACCTATCGCAGTTTTATTATTAGTCTTAATTTATGCATTTTCCTTTTCCACAAGACTAACCAATAGTAGAAGCTCAGAGAGCTATCTGACAAAGACAGTAAAGTAAAATAATCTGAAACAATCCTACAAACAAATACAAAAACAAAAGCAAAAACAAAGCAACCACAACCCTACACAGTTGCCTCACAATAGATAGATTGTGAGGTACAAATGAACCTTTGCTCTTTAAGCCATTTAAAGTTTTTACAGTTGTCTGTTACTAAAAAATAATCTAACCTAAGATGGTTGATGCTTTCACTGGTCAATTTCGGAGAGTCAGTGTATGTAGTCTAAATGTCTGTCCTTAGGCTAACTGCTATACCTCCTGTTTTTTATATATAACATAGAATAAGAATAAGCCTTGGTTTTCATGATAAACAAATGATAGACATATAAAGGACTAAGAAGAGTACCTAAAATGTAATATATGCTGAATAAATGCTGTCTGTTAGCTGTCACAAACAGAATGACTATTAGAACAGCTACTGCTAGTATTACTGCTACTGCTACCGTACTACTATAGCTCTATGAGAGACAGTGATTCAATCCCAATTTCTCTCAAGTCTACCACTTGCCAGACTTATGGTCTGAGACAATTTCGTTAAACAATATGACCCTCAGTTTCCCCACATAAATTGCTCTATACCAGTGTTTACTTTTTAATATCCATAAAGTACTAACAGCATATCAGGCTCACAGTACTCAGCCCAACTAACTTCCAAATATAGTTTATAGATCAGCAGTTTTCTTTTTGGTATTAACCTTTAATGGCCCCTATCTGTATTCTGCACCATTTTTTTCTTTCATTTCCTTTTTAACTGGTAAAGATAATCCACATATTGTTAAGCCTTTCAGTTCACCTTTGTACTTTCATAATATTAATGCATTCTTCACTCTAAATAGAACTCCAAATAAATCATGTCAGTTATCAGCATTTCTGCTATAAATGTAACTCTACTAAATTTTATGCTAAGTTAGCAAACACTTAGAAATATCTGAAGTGAATATAAGTTATGGAGTCTCAAGAAACACACCTTGGAAGTTTCTCTTTCTTCTGGCATGTTTTCAGGGGTGAAGGATAATATTATTTTTCATTCTCTTACTAAGAACAATGAAACGAAAGGACAACCTGTGTCTGGAATTCAATAATTCTTATTTCCTCAAATTTTCCATGTCACTCTATTCTTTCTACATGAAACATCTTTTGCCATTTGTTAGTAGCATTAATTTTCACTGCAACCAATTTTCCTGAATTCTGCAAGCAGTTTACATATGCTTTTAGTTACCAAAAAAAGCATATTTTTAAAATATATTTCATTTATCATTGAAAGAAATGAAGTAGAAAGATTTAAGTTAGCTTTACCGCTAAGTTTTTTACATGCTAAATTACCTTCCACTGTTCTCTTTCTGGCCTCCTTGACTTCAATTTCTTAAAATTCAGCCCATGCTCTACACGATGGCAAAGTTATCTTCATAAAAATTAAATTTGATTATTTCACTTCCCGGAGTAAAACTTTCATAGAGTCTCCAAACATTAATAGAGGAAAGGTAAAATTATTCAGAATGATCAATTAGCTAAGCCTTTTTTCCAGAATCCCCATTTTCCTTGGGTTCCTGTGAAGCTACCTATTTCTCTGTTTCTTCTCTAGCCATTCCCCAGTCTCCTTCTTCTAGGCCTATAAAGATGGAATGAATATTTTCCACAATTTTGATCCTTATGTTTTCTTTTCTCCTTCTATACCTTCCATAAAGATTTTAACTGCAATCAAACTGTTTTTCATTAATACCCACAAATATTACTTTGAACCCTAAACACTAGCCCAAAGTCCATCGCTGTGCTTTTAATGGTCTGGTCAATATCTCTTAATGAGTGATCTAAAAGCACCTAGATTAATCATGTTTAAATGAAAATTTATTTTTCATCCACCCATTCCCTCGCCTATTAGCCCACATGCATACCACCTCCTCTTTCTGCCTTCTTTGCATCGATCAATGACCCCATCAGTATCTTAATTATTAGGTTGTGTAACCACCATAGAACTGTGCAGTCGCAAGAATCTTTATGCAAAATATAAGCCACCCCTCAGGATACATAAATTTTCTCTACAAATTTGACCTCTGGCCAAAGTATCTGTGAACCCTTAGTGATCGTAGGCTGGGTTGTGTGTTTATAGTTTTTCTCAAAAGGAGATTGCTAGTTTTGTCCTGCGGAAGAGTTTAAAAGCCAATATCCTAGATTCATTGTTTTCTCTATTCCTCAACATTTTTTTTTACTCATGCACAAATTGTGTCAATCTCTTTAATGTTCCTAAAATACAAACTGTGCTTTTTTTTTTCTTTTTGTGCTTTCCTCAACTTGAGCCATACCCACGAATCTCCCCTTGCACTATTGATGCACTTTTTCAAGCATGCAAGAAAAGGATGCTGCCAGTCAACACTGGAGAAAACCATTTGTGGGACAGACAGTGCAGCTCTTAGAATCTGTGCCAAGTTACGTTAGTTTCCTCCTGCCGTTATAACACATTTTGAATAACTTTGTGTCTTAAAACAACACAAATTTATTATCTTTATACTTTTATAGGCCAGCAGTCCTCAAATAAATGTGTGTTTCTTCTAGAGACTCTAGGGGAGAATTTATTACCTTGCCTTCTCCAGCTTTTTGAGGTCACCTACATTCTTTGGCTCATGGCTGCCATCTTCAGAGCCCGCAATGTAATGTGTAGTATCATCAGATGTCTAAGAGAGCAGCAGAAGGGATCACTACCAGTTGTTTAATTCCTCTTAGAGAAGCTTGGTTAAGGACCCTTTCCTTGTAAATGTTGGAACATTTCTGCTAGAAATTTCTGGAACAGGACTTTTGCAATTTTGCCATCTCCTAAAGTTTTATAACCTTGCTATAAGATTCATCATTTTCTCAAGATCTTTCTGAATATTCCCTTGCTATATTAGAAACGTACATATGGTCTCTTCCTCCAGTTCTGAGTAGATAATAATTTCCTCTAGTGTTTTGGTTTGTCTGTTCATTTTAATATTATTCTTATCATCTTCTAACTTTTCTCATGTCTGGGAACAGAGTCCTGAATACCAGACTTTTGGCAAACTGCTGACAACTGAAATAGAATAGTAGCGGAACACTCTTTCCTCAGTATTTCCCAATCATTGCATATCATATGCCTCTGCTTGTTTAAACTTTCTTGATGAAATGTTTAATGTCACTCTCTTCTTAGATAATCCTTATGGGTTCACTGCAGCCAAATAAATCATATTGTAACTGTCTGCCATTGAACTGAGGATCCTCTAGGATCTATTCTCAAACCTAACAGAATTAACTTTATTTCACTATCCATAATTTATCTCCCATGAGAAGATATTAGAGCTTTTAACTTTCTTCTAGTCAATTTGTTCATATTTTTCATATTAAAAGTAGAATTTGAAAACCATGTGAAATCATTAGTACTAGGTAAGAGTCACTGTTCCTTGGAATCAGTTTCCTAATTAGGTGCAACAATTTATGTTAATGAAGTTTGATACAGTGACCATAAATAATTGTAAATATTTAGGTGGTCAAATTTTGCTCAAGCAAAATCAGGAACATATATTTATAAGATTATATAAGCAAATCTTCATCAGTTACTCAAGCTCTTTATTGAAACTTTTGTAGACAAGTGAGGGGTCAATGCTGTCATAACATGGTCAATTAATAATTGTCTTCATATTCTTTAAATCAATATTTCTAAGACTTATTTACACTCCCATGTTCATTGCAATAGCCAAGATATGGAAGCAACCTAACAGTCCATAGCAGATAAATGAATAAAAAATGTGGTGTTTATTCACAATGAAAATGTCAGCCATTAAAAAGAAGTCCTATCATTTATGACAACATGGATCAATCTGGAGAATATTATGTCAAGTTAAATAAGCCAGGCACAGAAAGACAAATACTGTGCAATCTCACTTTTCTGAGCAATCTAGTAAAGGTGAACTAATAAAAGTAGAGAATAGAATAATATTTACCAGAGGCTGGGGTTGAGGAAGTGGTGAAGGAGGGAATGGGGGTTGTTGATGAAGGAATACAAAATTTCAGATAGGAGGGAAAGGTTTTGAGGCCTATTGCATGGCCAGGTGACTATATTCAATAACAATGTATTGAGAAAAATGGACTTTGAAATGTAAACATTATAAAATGTACACATTATAAACATTCTATTTATATTTACATTGTAAGCAGCGGAAACATATTTCAAAAGGAATGACAAAATTTC
This sequence comes from Sapajus apella, assembly GCF_009761245.1. NCBI lineage: Eukaryota > Metazoa > Chordata > Mammalia > Primates > Cebidae > Sapajus > Sapajus apella. Next base: position 20,990,462 of record NW_022436948.1, on the reverse strand, counting down.
AAATGTCTTACCATAAATAATGTTAGGTGAGCGAGGTGATGCCTATGTTGATCAGCTGGATTTCACCATTTCACATTGTATACATATCTCAAAACATCACATTATAACCCATAAATATATACAATTATTATTTGTCAATCAGAAAATAGAAATATTAATATATATTTAAGTAGGGAATACATTGCTATCTATATATTATATTTTAACTGCATGTGATATGGTTTGGCTTTGTGTCCACACCCAAATCTCATCTCAAATCTTAATCCTTATGTATGAGGGGACGACCTGGCGGGAGATGATTGGATCATGGGGGTGGTTTTTCTCTTGCCATTTTCTTCATAGTGAGTGAGTTCTCATGAAATCTGATGGTTTAAAGTGTCTAACAGTTCTGCCTCTTTCTCACTCTCTCTGCTGCTTTGCTGTGGTAAGATGTGCTTGCTTCTCCTTCACCTTCTGCCGTGAATGTACATTTCTTGAGACTTCCCCAACCAAGTGGAACTGTGAGTAAATTAAATCTCTTTCCTTTATAAATTACACAATCTCAGGTTTTTTTTTTTTTTTTTTTTTTTTTTTTTTTTTTTTTTTTTTTTTTTATAGCACTATGAGAACAGACTAATACAGAAAATTGGTACTGGTAGAAGTGGGGAACTACTACAAAAATACCTGAAAATGTGGAAGCGACTTTGGAACTGTGTAATGGGCAGAGGTTGGAACAGTTTGGAGGGCCCACAAGAAAACAGGAAGATGTGGGAACTTTTGGAATACCCTTGAGACAAGTTGAATGGTTCTGCTGAAAATGCTGATTATGATATGGACAATAAAGTCTAGGCTGAGTTGGTCTCAGATGAAGACGAGGAATTTATTTGGAACTGGATAAAGGTCACTTGATATGCTTTAGCAAAGAGACTGGCAGCATTTTGCCCCTAACCGTAGGCATCTGTGGAATGTTGAGCTGAGAGAGATGATTTAGAGTATCTGGCAGAAAAAATGTCTAATCAGCAAAGATTTTAAGATGTGTCCTAACTTGTTTTGAAAGAATGCAGTCATATGCATTCACAAAGAGATTATATGAAATTAGAACTTATGTTTAAAAGGGAAAGTTTTTCTCTTGTAAATTTGTTTAAGTTCCTTATAGATTGCTGGTTATTGTCAGATGCATGGTTTGCAAAAAATTTCTTCCATTCTGTAGATTGTCTGTGGATACTTTCTTGTGCTTTTAAATTTATCTGTGGATACTTTCTTGTGCTTTTAAATTTAATCAGATACAATTTGCATTTTTGCTTTTGTTACAATTGCTTTAGGTGTCTTTGTCATGAAATCTTGCCAGTTCTTTTGTCCAGGAAGATCCTGCTTAGATTGTCTTCCAGGGATTTTATAGTTTTAAGGTTTACATTTATAGGTTTTTATTTCATCTTAAGTTAATTTTTGTATATGTTCTAAGGAAGCGGTGCAATTTCAATCTTCTGCATATGGCTAGCCGGTTATCTCAGCATCATTTATTGAATAGGGAGTCTTTTTTCTGTTGCTTGTTTTTGTCAGCTTTGTCAAAGATCAGATGCTCACAGTTATGCAGCCTTGTTTCTGGGCTCTCTATTCAGTTCCATTTGTCTATGCACCTGTTTTTGTACTGGTAGTATGCTGTTCTGGTTATTGGGGCCACGTAGTATAGTTTGAAGTTGGGTAACATGATGCCTCCAGTTTTGTTCTTTTTGCTTAGAATTGCCTTGGCTGTTTGGAGTTTAAGTTCCATATGAATTTTAAAATTGATTTTTCTAGCCCTGTAAAGAATGTAATTAGTAGTTTGATAGGAATAGCACTGAATCTGTAAATTACTTTGGGAAACATGTCCATTTTAATAAAATTGATTCTACCTATCCATGAGCATGAGATGTTTGTTTCTTCAATTGTTTATGTCTTCTCTGATTTCTTTGGGCAGTGTTTTGTAATTCTCATTGTAGAGATCTTTCACCTCACCGGTTAACTAGGGAGGTGATAATACTCTTAGGAACTCTATTCTTTTTGTGGCAATTTTAAATTGGATTACCCTCCTGATTGGGCTTTTAGCTCAGCTGTTGTTAGTATATAGGGATGGCAGTGATTTTTGTGCATTGATTTTGTATCTGGAAACTTTTCTAAAGTTGTTTATCAGCTGAAGAAACTTTTGGGCTGAGACTATGGTGTTTTCTATATGTAGAATAATGTCATCTGCAAACAGGGATAGTTTGATTTCCTCTCTGCTTATTTGTATTCCTTTTATTTTTTTTCTCTTGCCTGATTGCTCTGGGTAGGACTCCCAATACTGTGTTATATAGGAGTGGGGAGAGATGGTATCCTTGTCTTGTACCAGTTTTGCCCATTCAGAATGATGTTGGCTGTGGGTTTGTCATAGATAGATGGTTCTTATTATTTTGAGGTATGTTCCTTCAATACCTAGTTTATCAATAGTTTTTAACATGAAGAAATGTTAAATTTTGTCAAAAGCCTTTTCTGCATTTATTGAGATAATCATGTGGTTTTCATCTTTAGTTCTCTTTATGTGAAGAAACATATTTATTGACTTGCATATGTTGAACCAACCTTGCATCCCAGGAATAAAACCTACATGATTATGACGGATTAGCTTTTTAATGTGCTGCTGGATTGTGTTTGCAAGTATTTTGTTGAGAATTTTGCATCAATGTTCATCAAAAATATTGGCCCGACATTTTGTTTTTTTGTTGTATCTCTGCCAGGTTTTGATATTGGGATGATGTTGGTGCTGGTCGCATAGAATGAGTTGGAAAGAAGTTTCTCCTCTCAATGTTTCGGAATAGTTCCAGTAGAAATGGTACCAGCCCGTTGTAAAGCTGGTAGAATTTGGCTTTGAATCCATCAAGTTCTGTTTTTGTTTGTTTGTTTGTTTGTTTGCTTTGTAGGTTTTATAGTTTGTGTCCATAGAGGTGTTTGCAGTAGCATCTTACAGTTATTTTTGTTTCTTTGCAGTCAGTGGTAACAACCTCTTTGTCATTACTAATGGTGTTTTTTTTAATCTTTCTTTTCTTCTTTATTGTTCTAGTTAGCAGTCTATTTATCTCATTATTTTAAAAAAACAAAAACAAAACAAAGAAAAACAACTCCTGGGTCATTGATCTTTTGGATGGGTTTTTGTGTCTCAATTTCCTTCAGTTCAGCTCTAAGTTTGGTTATTTCTTGTCTTCTGCTAGCTTTGGATTTGATTTGTTCTTGCTTCTCCAGTTCTTTCAGCTGTGATGTTAGGTTGGTAATTCAAGACCTCTCTCTCTCTCTTTTTTTTTTTTGATGTGGTTGTATAATGCTATGAATTTCTCTCTTAATGCTGCCTTAGCTGTGTCTCAGAGATTCTGCTATGTTGCATCTTTTCTCTCATTAGTTTCTTCATTTTGGACTTAATTTCATTATTTACCCAAAAGTCATTTAAGAACATGTTGCTCAGTTTCCATGTAATTGCATGGCTTTGAGACGTTTTCTTAGTCTTCTATGTTTATTTTTTATTTTTTTAATTGCATTTTAGGTTTTGGGGTACATGTGAAGAACATGCAAGATTGTTGCATAGCTAAACACATGGCAGTGTGATTTGCTGCCTTCCTCCCCATCACCTATATTTGGCATTTCTCCCCATGCTCTCTCTCCCCAACTCCCCACTCCCCACTGTCCCTCCCCTAGTTACCCCCAACAGACCCCAGTGTGTGATGCTTCCCTCACTGTGTCCATGCGCTCTCATTGTTCAACACCCACCTGTGAGTGAGAACATGCAGTGTTTGATTTTCTGTTCTTGTATCAGTTTGCTGAAATGATGGTTTCCAGGTTCATCCATGTCCCTGCAAAGGACACAAACTCATTGTTTTTTATGGCTGCATAGTATTCCATGGTATATATGTGCCATATTTTCCTTGTCCAGTCTATCATCGATGGGCGTGCTCTGGTCTGATAGTGTGTTTTGTATGATTTCAGCTCTTGTACATTTGCGGTGGATTGTTTTATGTCTAATTATGTGGTCAATTTTAGAGTATGTGACAAGAAGAAGAATATATATTCTACTGTTTTGGAGTGGGGAATTCTGTAGAGGTCTATCATTTATCTATTTGATCCAATATTGAGTTCAGGACCTGAATATCTTTGTAAATTTTCTGCCTTAATAATATATCTAATACTCTCAGTGAAGTGTTGAAGTCTTTCACTATTATTGTGCATGAGTCTATATCTTTTTGTAGGTCTCTTAGAACTTGCTTAATAAATTTGGGTGCTCCTGTGTTTGGTGCATATGTATTTAGGATACTTAGGTCTCCCTGTTAAATTGAACCCTCTATCATTATGTAATGCACTTTTTGTCTTTTTTTTTTTTTTTAATTCTTCTGGTTTTAAAGTCTGTTTTGTCTCAAATTAAGAGTGCAAATCCTGTTCTTTTGTTTTCCATTTGTTTGGTAGATTTCTGTTCAACTCTTGATTTTCAGCCTGTGGATGACATTTCCTGTGAGATGGGCTTCTTGATGACAGCATGCCATTGGGTCTTAATTTTTGATCCAGCTCGCAAGTCTGTGCCTTTTAAATAGGGGCCTATTTATATTCAAGGTTAACATTGACATTTGTTCATTCTTATATTTACATTCTGCATCTTGCCACTGCTAAAATATTTAAGCTTCATAGAAAATTTCAATGATTTAAAAGGTGAAAAGATTTTTGAAACTTCTATTATGTGTTTCTTGGACAAGACCTTGTCTTTGAGATAAAATCCTTCGACTGTTCTCTGCAAATGCTCCTATATGCAACAGATATATAAATAAAAATCCTGAGTTTATTTTTCCTTCACACTGCTCACAGCTTATAGTACAAATTGCCAACATATCATTTATGTCTTTTTCTATACTCACTGGTATAGCCACAATTGAACCTGAGAGAATACTGTAGATGTTTAGTTGCCCATGCTATTCATCAACCTGTCTGCCTGGAAAAAGAAACTCATTGTTGTAAAAAAAAATGGTTCAGTTTTTCAGACCTCCAGTGAGAGAAAATATCGAGTTCACAAAATTCAGGCAATGTAAATTAGCAATTTCTCCAGCACCTCCTGTTCAACAATAATAAGCACTCAGGGGAGTTCATAAGTGTTCTTAGAAAAATAAATGGGAGTTTGGTGATTTTGGCACAAAATCTGCTGTTACTTATGAAATGCAATTTAGTTAAAAATAGTATTCAATAACTTGACTTAGGGACACAGTTAGCCTAAATTAATTTAAAATACTTATTTCAATTTGGGGTAAATAGGTTATAGAATAATTCAAAAGGCTTAACTTCCCTCTGTAATGTAACAAAAATATTTTTAGAGCACATTAAAACTATTCAACTCAAATAAAAATCCTCTTTAAGATTTTATTAAACAAAGCAGTGAAGAAGGAAAGAAGAGAAAGAGGAAAAATGACTTAAGTCTGTCTTAAACAACATGCTAGTTGTATAAGTCTTGCTGTATATCTTCAGCAAAATGCTAGTTGCATATTGCTTGCTTTATAAGCCATATAGGAACTGAATCAGGTAATAATTAGAAAGTTTATTCTACATAATCTAAGCACTAAATGATTTTATTTGTATTAATCATGTCCAAAGAGAAGCTGCTACAATCTTTTCATATTTTCATTGTATCCCATGTGTCTGGGAAAACTGAAAACTAATCAAGGGTAAATTAGAAGCTTAGCAGCTCCAATATATACTTTGAAATTTATTCAAAATACTTCATTCTTTTATCATTGAGCAGTAAAAAATAGTTTGTAGTTTGGCAATGATCTAAATAATTTCTCCCATAAGTAATAAGCCTACAGGACCTATCTATGATTTTTGATTTTTTTGTGTCAACTTGAGTAGGCTAAGGGATACCCAGCATGCTGACAAAACTGTTTCTGGATGTGCCTCTGAGGGTGTTTCCAGAAGATAATTGCATTTCAATAAGTAGACTAAGACCCACCCTCAACAATGTGAGTGAGCATCCTCCAGTTGTTGAGGTTCCACATAGAATATGAAAGTGGAGAAAAAAAAGTGAATTTGCTCTTGAGCTGGGACATCCATCTTCTATTGCCTTTAGACATGACAGCTTCTGATTCTTGGCCTTTAGACTCAGACTGAATTATATGAACTGATTTCCTGTTTGTCCTGTTTACAAATGGAATATTGTTGGAACTTCTCAGACTCCATGGAAACTATGTCAGCCAATTCCCATAGGATATACCATTTTATGCATCCATATATATGATATTAGTTTTTTTTCCTCTGCAGAATCCTAATACAGTACCTGAAGGCAATATTTTAATGGATTTTTCAAAACATTCACAGTTAAAAAGAAAAAGAAACTATATTGATAAAACTTTTCTATCGAAGAACTGCTGGAACTGATGCCTTGATAAGAATGTTATTTTAAATGTGAAGGAACATATTTTTGCTTATTCTAAAATACTTAAGAAAGCATTTTTTTTAAAGAAACATAGACATATTTAATTTGTATTACATCAAACATCTGTAAACTCTGTTTAAAAATTCTCCAAAACCAAATCTTTAATCTGGAAAATGATATTTAATAATAAAGGACATTTTAAATCAAAGGAAATTTTAGAGCTTTCACTTATTACAGGTGTCATATGCTAAACTTTTGTCGAATAGTTGTGCACCTTCCAAGATAGAAAGTTTATTGCCTTCTTACTTGTGTAATAAGTAATAAAACAGCCCAACAAAGGTAATAGGAATATACCTTAATCAGATAAGCAGTATCTTTATCACAAGTAAACTTTCTAACTTTTAATCTTTTATCCATAAGTTGTTCACACTTTGTATTTTTAAATTTCATATTTTGTATCCAAAATACATCTTTATAATATTTATCATTTTAGTTAATTTTGTCTAAATAAACTAAAATGTGATAATTTCAAGGAATTACTCACACCACAACCTTATAACTATTTGGAAAGGAAATTTTTATAATATTTCTGGGTTTTTTTTTTAGCATTTTTTTCAAATTATACTTCAGATTCTAGGGTGCATGTGCAGATTATGCAGGATTGTTGCATAGGTACATACATGGCAATGTGGCTTGCTGCCTCCATCCCCCTGTCACCTATATCTGGCATTTCTCCCCATGTTATCCTTCCCCAACCTCTCCACCCACCACTGGCCCTCCTCTAGCCTCCCCAACAGACCTCAATATGTGATACTCCCCTCCCTGTGTCCATGTGTTCTCATTGTTCAACACCCACCTGTGAATGAGAACTTGCAGTGCTTGATTTTCTGTTCTTGTGTCAGTTTGCTGAGAATGGTGGATTCTAGATTCATGCATGTCCCTAAAAAGAACATGAGCTCATCATTTTTTATCGCTGCATAGTATTCCATGGTGTATATGTGCCACATTTGCCTTGTCCAGTCTATCATCGATGGGCATTTGGGTTCATTCCAGGTTTTTGCTATTGTAAACAGTGCTGCAATGAACATCCGTGTGCATGTGTCTTTGTAATAGAACAATTTATAATCCTTAGGGTGTACACCCAGTAATGGGATTGCTGGGTCAAATGGAATTTCTATTTCTAGGTTTTTGAGGAATCGCCACACTGTCTTCCAAAATGGTTGAACAAATTTACACTCTCACCAACAGTAAAAATGTTCCTATTTCTCCACATCCTCTCCAGCATCTGTTGTCTCCAGATTTTTTAATGATCGCCATTGTAGCCGGCATGAGATGGTAGATTGCTAAAATTTTTTCCATTCTGTTGGTTGCTGGTTCATGCTAATGATTTTTTTTTTTTTTTTTTGGTTGTACAGGAGATCTGGAGTTTAATTAGATCCAATTTGTCTATTTTTGCTTTTGTTGCCATTGGTTTTGGTGTTTTAGTCATAAAGTTCTTGCCTATGCGTATGTCCTCAATGGTTTTGCCTAGGTTTTCTTCTAGGGTTTTTATGGCGTTAGGTCTTGTGGTTAGATCTTTAAGCCATCTGGAGTTAATTTTTGTGTAAGGTATCAGGAAGGGGTCCAGTTTCTGCATTCTGCACATGGCTAGCCAGTTTTCCCAACACCATTTATTAAACAGGGAATCCTTTCCCCATTGCTTGTTTTGTCAGGTTTGTCAAAGATCAGATGGTGTTAGACATGTGGTGTTTCATTCAAGGCCTCTGTTCTGTTCCATTGGTCTATATCTCTGTTTTGATACCAGTACCATGCTGTTTTGATCACTGTAGCTTTGTAATGTAGTTTGAAGTCAGGTAGTGTGATGCCTCCAGCCTTGTTCTTTTTGCTTAGGATTGTCTTGGCTATGCTGACTCTCTTTTGGTTCCATATGATTAAGGTGGTTTTTTCCAGTTCTGTGAAGAGGGTCATTGGTAGCTTGATGGGGATAGCATTGAATCTATAATTTACTTTGGGCAGTATGGTAATGAATATAACATATTTTCATGAGTAAGGATAGAGTTGGCTTTATCTTATCTGTGCTTGTGCTATCTTATCTTTAGGGAAGTCTGGAACCATGGTCCTAAATGTGGCTAAGAGATGCATTAAGTATACTAAATATTAGGATTTCTTATGTGCTATTTAGAGTCCATCCAAATCTTCCCAGCAGACATGTACTAGTTTGGTTACATCGTTATTAAAATTTTACAGATTGACATTATAGATGTGCATTACATATATATGTATTTTCAGTTTGTATAGCCTGATTTTAGCTGCATGACCAGTAGAGTATAAAAGACTCACTGTGCAGTTGTGCTCAAACTATGTCACACATATCTTAGTGATACTTTGTCCCCATTCCGCTTTACCTTGTGGTTCATTACCTAGAAGTTTACAAAGTGACTAGTTGGTCACTGACCCATGTAGGGCCAAGCCATGGGGCAAAACCTATGGAAGGAAGGATGACCTCCTCTGACCAGGTATGGGGAGGAGCAGTAACCTGCTGTTGCCTGCCCCAATGCCCCTAATGTTAGGGAAATAAACACCTGGCTTTATGTGTAAAGCAACATTGGGGTAATGTCACCATGGGGTGGTTGTCCACCTTGACCTGGAGTTGTTGCTGCCTGTATTACTGCTCTGACTCTGGGTCTAGGGCTCCGCTTTGTGGGCACATCTCCCCACTAGAAGAAATCCCTCAGCCTAGGGGATGGAATGTGAAGTCTGGGTGTCTGGAGCCTCCATACTTAGGGCCTATGTATAAGACCTCTATGTTGAACCTGTGTGCCTGGGGCCTGTTAGCCCAGAGCCTATGTTTAAGGCCTAGGTGTCAGACCTGTGTGTTCAGGGCCGGTGTGCCCAGAGCCTATGTATAATGTGTCAGATCTGTGTGTCTAAGACCTATCTTTCCCTCAGCCTAGAGGGTGGAGTGTAAGGAAAACGGATTTACTGCAGTCAAGAATAGGCCAAGACAGACATGCAGTCCAGCATGACTCAGTGGGTTTGGAGCACAACCACACAACTCCACACATTATGTAACCACACCACGTGAGGCACGTTATGTAACCACACCACATGAGGCGCATTAGGTGATTACCTTTTTGAGCTTCTGCTTGGCTCGTAGACACTATTTGTAAAAGGTATACCCTGCTAACACTGTACATATAGCTTGTGGCTTGTGCCCATGGCTCATGCCCAGGCTTGCTCGTGCCCAGAGATAGAGTAAAGCAATGTCAGAACAGTCTGCAATTCTTTGAGTGCTTTTCCAGTTACCCGCCACCCCACCGACTCCCCTCAGACCTCAGTTAGAACCTAACAAGTATTTTCTCAATTCCGCTTCAACTACCTTGTTGTTGTTGTTTTCACTGTTTTAACATACAAGTGTGGAGTAACAACATATAGTAACCCGATATGCTGGCATGTTAATTCTAAATGAAAGTCTGATGAGAAATTTAATAAATGTATGTTAGGTAAAATTACTAGCTGATATTCTTCCCTATACACAAAAATGCTAAAAAGCATCAATATGCATAGCCTATATAAAATAAATTAACCTTTTCTTAATTTATTTAAATTAATGTACTTTAGAAACCTTTGAAAACACCTGTTGCACAGGATGATGAAAAAAACTAAATGTATATTCCATCTAAACTTAGGGACAGGTATTTACAAAGACACAGAGACTTGCGTTGGCAGAATAGTTCTAGACAGTAACATGGATACAGGCCAGGTTAGAAAGATCCACATCAACTTAAAGAAAACCTTCGTAACTAATTGAAAGTATGTATGTGTAAGAGAGAAGATTTATATAAAGACTAACCACTATACATCTTCAAACAATCAAAACATTGTGATACATACAAGCCACACATCATACATTCACACACTACACACACAAAATCTGTGTGTATGTATGATTGTGTGTGTCAAAACAATAATTCCATTGTTTGAGCATTTATGCAAGTTAGTTTTGATATAAATGTTCTATTTCTAAAATATGCTTGTGTATCTGTATGTATTTAGAAACAAAATATGTATACATTCTTTGTAATCTAAAAATTGGATGGAATTAGTTTATGTGAAGATTCTGCATTTCTGTAATTCTGAGTTAAGTATATTTCTTAAAAATCCTTATCACAGGTTTTCATCACCTATTTTCTGAGGCATATTGTAACCTACCAGATTTCATCTTAATCAAGCAGTATCTCTTAGATCTGTGACAGGAGTGTGATTTCAATAAAGTGATTAGAACCATCTGTGAATATGAAAAAGGTGTGATACTTAAAAGCATTTCTGTGAAGTCCTGTAAAACTATATAACCTGAATTCACTCCCACCCTTCCAAAAAGGAAGTAGCTTGTTCTACTTAATTACTCCGAACCTCAGAGGCATTAAAGAATAATGCATTCATTATATTTTATAATTCTACGGATTAGGAATTCATGAAAGGCTAAACTAGGGGGGTTGTGTTATTTTTTTTTTTCCACATGGTACTAACAGAGATTCACAACTTGGCATTTGCTTAGCATATGGGCTGTGTTAGGTGGTCCAAGAGAGGTTTACTCTCAGGTTGTAGGATGGCAAGCAGGCTAGACTCAGTTGGGAGTCATAAAATAATTAGAATTTATACACTGCAGCTCAGGGCTTCTAGACAAAATGTTTCAGAAAGCCCAGGCCCAAGATGCAAGGTCCTTTAAGTCCTAGCTTGGAAGTTCATAAAACATCAGGTTATCCATTGCATTGTTTTTGGTCTCTCTAAGACCAGCCCAAATCCAGGGGAAAAATATTATCTCTACCTTTTGGAGAAGTAGCAAAACATTTACAAATACTTCTACTCAATCATATAGTCTAATTTCAATTAAATGTGCTTATGTTTTTATACCAGGTGTCATATGCCTGTTACATCTTTGATTTAGAAGCTGAATTAGAAAGCATAACATGTAGGAAATATTGAAAATAAATTGGTTGGTTTCTGCTTGAACTGAAGTGTTTTGAACATTGAAAGGTTGGCAGAGCTAATCCCTCAGCTACTATCTTAAGCTTGATGCTGTTATATTAACCAAGTTGGTTTCAGATTGGGAATAATTTTCGTCTTCTTTATATATTTTATGATAATGTTAAAGATGTCTCTGGTTCAAAGGTAGAAAGTTTGTTTTTGCAGATTTTTGATGACATTACAAGCAATACATTTTCTAAGTCTCTACTTTATTGAGAAAAATTTTAGGTTAATTGTAAAGAATATCAAAAACAAGAAACAGCATTAAAATAAAATTAGTCTTAGTATTTGTAATGCTGAATGCCTTATTTTCAATAAGGCTAGTTTCTTATGGCCTGCCTATATGATAGCTATTAAATTTTATTAATAAGTTCGCTTCTAATTAAAGTATCCATCAGATTACATAATGGACCAGGCTTTAACTAGCAAGAAAAAAAATTAGATAATTAGTTCTTATTGCTGTCATTATGTCAATTTTTCAGCTAGAATTTGCTCTAATCCTCATACTAGAAGCAAATAAGAAATGTGCATGTCTCAACTGTTAAGATATAAGCACACTAATTTGCAAAAAAATAACTGAATCAGAAGTGCAGGCTAAATTTCAAATATAAGAGTGTTAAAATTGTGGTTTTATATTCTGAAAGTGCGTTCATTACAAGCTCCCCAAAATGATTCCAAGCTTTAAGCATTAGGATTCTAACTTGAAAGTATACAGATATTTTCTCTTATTCTTTCCTAACAGATAAAATCTACATTTTTACATCTAATAAAATTATGGTTTATAACCTTAGCTCTTTTTTATGTAAACATAAACTTGTTTTTACTAGCATTTCGATATAACTAATCAGAAGTTCTCCGTCATGGTACTGACATAAAACTACTTAAAATTTTTACGTTATAATTAGGTTTTTTACCTCAATGTAAAAAAAATCACACATATAAAAGAGAGAAGTTTTGGTAAGGTGAATATTTTTTTAAATGAAAATCAATTTAATAGAAAAAAAGATCTTATTTAAAAATATAAATTTATTTTAAAATACAAAATTAGGAGAAGTTAGCTAAGTTCTTAATTACTTAGTGTTGAGTTGGGATATGAGTAAATTTATCAGGGAAAATAAGGACAGGGTTCCAGTGATGATGTATGGAGAAATACTTAAGGAACCTGCATTAGTGAAAGACAAAGCTACTAAAGGCTTGTCAATAATCTGTAAGTGGTATTAGTATAAAATTCATTAATTTGAAAAAAGAGAAAAAAAGGTAATTCAATTTAAATGAAGCATTTTTGTCTATGTTAGAGCCACAGGAAAAATTTCTCAAGTAGGAGAGTTTTTTAAAAATCTCTGAAATATATAAAACAGCTATATGAAGATATTTGAGTATGTTTTCTAATCATCAAAGAGAAAAAATGAAAGAAATGTTTATTTTCAGTGACGAATTAATTAAAATTCTTTTCACATTAGAGCAAATAACTTTTTTAAAATTAAATTTTGGTAATTTATAATTCAATGATTATAAAATATCTCAAACTTATAAATGCCTCTAACTGCAAATTTTTTTCTTACGGAAATAGTTCTGTTACTTGGCCAATAATCTGACACTTACTAACAAGATTAGTTACTTAATGATTACAACAAAAAATAGACAAATATCTTAACCCACAACTGCCTAATAATATAATTAAATTCATGTGACTATCAAAATGAGTTTAGTTGACAGTATTAAGAGAGAAACCTGACTTTTTCTTAGGATTTCCATCTTTAAATAATTTTCTAAAGGAAAATTTATTTCAGTACTAAGTTATGTTTTGTAGAAAGACATATTAGTACCTGAACTGAACAAAAATACCTGCAAAAGTAAAAAATAAATGAAAAGCTATGTTGGTGATTGAAATTGAAGACAAACATCAAACTGGAGTTATTCGCTATTTGCCACAGGAAATGTGTTAACCAATGTTCTATATTTTACGCTGTATTAAAAGTATTTTTTGTAATACTTATATTAATGGAAATGCTGTATAAGCCACCAAACTGGATATTAACATTATTAGAAAAAGCAGTAATAATTCTGTCAAAACAATTTTGAAAGCAATTTATTTTTTAAATCAACGGATAAAAAGAAAGCACATATTTAATTGTTTACCACATATTTTTGCACACGTAGTCTAATAAATTTGGAACAAAAAGATGCTCGGAAATTTTTGTACAAGATTCTCAAAATAAGTTTTACAAAACAAAACTGTTAGCCTGTTTATAGGAAAGATCCTGCACAATTTGTTGATATGCTTTGGTTTAAATATTAATATCAGGAAAATCAAAAAAACTAAATGAGCCAGTATTTAAAACTCTAAAGCAAAAGATAATTGCATCTATGATTAAAACCAATTTTTATAGCAAATCCAAATGAATACCCTAAGTAATATATTTCAGATTCATATTTAAAAATTTCCTTCAATTTTTATCATTATTTCCTACCTGGCTAAAGTCAACAGGAAATAAACTTTCACATAATTAAATACCAGTGTTATATTTACCTTGACATTTTCTATGCTCATCATTTTTATATTAAAATGCACATTGAGGATTGACTTTTATCTCTGTCAACAATATACACAGATAATGTAGTGGTTGACTGTTATACATCATGGGGTCCCTAATCACTCAGCACAGAATCCATATCCTAAAAATGAAGACCCATTTTTGATGTAACTTGCTTTGCTATTTCTTTTAAATATGGTTTTAAAATATTAATATCTAGAACATGTAGGCATGGCTGGGCATGGTGGCTCATGCCTGTAATCCCAGCATTTTGGGAGGCTGAGGTGGGTAGATCATGAGGTCAAGAGATTGAGGCCATCTTGCCCAGCAAGGTGAAAACCCATCTCTACTAAAAATACAAAAATTAGCTGGGTGTGATGGTGTATGCCTGTAGTCCCAGCTGCTCGGGAGGCGGAGGCAGGAGAATCACTTGAACCTGAGAAGTGGAGGTTGAAGTGAGCCGAGGTCACATCACTGCACTCCAGCATGGCCACAGAGCAAAAATCCATCCCCACTAAAAAAAAAAAGTAAGTGTAGACCTTAGATTATTAAGTTATTTAGTAATATAACATTTATATGCCGTCATGAATAAAATACTTTTTTTCCAGCATGCTGTTGCATCTGTTGGGCATGCTTGAGTTTTGTAACACAATTTTAGTGTGCTTGAACATGAAGAGTCCTCAATATCTTCTTGTTTCAACTTCCTAAGTTATGTTGCAGGAGTACAGAATACACCACCCTCAAATGTGTCACTTCAGCGTGAGAATTATTTTGAAGCAAAGGCACTTGAATAATAGCAAGTGCAGAAAGCTAATTTTCACCTTCAGTCTGTTTCTTAAAAGCAGCAAGATGAAATTCCCATTTGAAAGTTTCCCTCCCTATAAAAGGAGGAAAGTAACATTCTTAACATCAAGAATGATAAGCTGTGACTAAGGGAAATCTACGGGAACAACCCACATCTTTCCAGGCACTTCTCTCCCCAGTTACAAACCCTAGACTGAGCCCTTCATCTTATCAAATTTTCACAATTTATCTTCTTTTTCTAGTTCAGGATATAGGTGTTTGACTCTGTTTCTTTTGGTCTTCATTTCCTTACGGGGCTCCCATGTCATGCAAAACTCATACTTAATACATTTTTATGCTTTTCTCCTGTTGATCTGTCTGATGTTAATTTAATTCAAATTAAAAAAAAGTCCTGGTTGAACAAATAATTCTATGCCCTCATGTATAAAAATTTTATAATTTCATTATTATTATGAAATTAAAGAGGCCAGGTGTGGTGGCTCATCCCTGCAATCCTAGCATGTTGGGAGGCCGGAGCAGGAAGGTAGCTTGAGGTTAAGATTTTAAGACCAGCCTGGAAAACAAACTCTGTCTCTAGAAAAGTGCCAGCCATGGTAGCAATCATCTGTAGTCCCACCTACTCAGGTGACTGAGGCAGGAGTATCACTTGAGCCTAGGATTTCAAGGCTGCAGTGAGCTATGATTGTGCCACTGCACTAAACATAGTGAAGTTCAAGTTTGAAAAATGTAAGATGGGGCAGGCGTAGAGGTTCACGCCTGTAATCCCAGGACGTTGAGAGGCCAAGGCAGGTGGATCACCTGAGATAAGGAGTGTAAGGCAAGCCTGGCCAACGTGGTGAAATCCTGTCTCTACTAAAAATGCAAAAATTAGCTGGGTATGTTGGCGGGTGCCTGTATTCCCAGCTACTCAGTAGGCTGAGGCAGGAGAATCACTTGAAACCAGGAGGCGAAGGTTGCAGTAAGCCAAGATGATGTTATTACACTCCAGTCTGGGAAACAGAGCAATACTCTGTCTCAAAAAAAAAAAAAAAAATTAAGACGACAGAGTGAAGAACGTATAATGTAACCCTAAAACAAACAACAGAAAGTTATTATAGCTATGCTAATACACTCAAAAATATCATAATGCCAGTTTTTATACTTAGATGAAATTGTTGATTTCTGAATTATATACAATTCACAATACTTTGAAAATTTAGTTTTGCATCATCAATATCAAAATAGTTCTGAGGGGCTTCAGCTGAGCCTGGGAACTTTATACTAAATATAGAACCCAAGGCAGAGTTAGCAGATAAAAGTGATTAGCAATTAATTAACACATTTTTGAAAAACAAAATTATCTTTTAAATAAATTACTATTTTGGATTTATCCCATGTTTTATTTTAGTCAAGTGACACGTCATGTATTTTCTTTTTCTTTTGGGGAAGGGGAGGGTGGTTCTGGAAATATCAGCCTTTAGAATTAGATTTATAAATACTATATAACAGTTCATAAGTATTTTTCAATGAACATATGTAATTAAATATTTTAATAACTAATATATGTGAGACTAACTTAAATTAGTAAACTATAGCAAAAGCACAATCTGTATAGAGCTAACATGCTCTGAGTACAACTACTTCAATTGAAGAGCAGGCTGGAAAAAGAATACTACATTGCTGGTACATGAAACTCACCAATGTTGGACAGGGTTTCACAATGGAAAAACAAGCAAACTGTTATGGTTTGGCTCTGTGTCCTCACCCAAATCTCATGCTGAATTGTAATCCTCAGTTTGGGAGGAGGAGCCTGATGGGAGGAGACTGGATCATGGGAGTGGTTCCTCCCTTGCTCTTCCCATGAGGATGATTGAGTTCTCCTGAGATCTGGTTGTTTAAAAGTGCGTAGTACTGCCCCCTGCTCCTTATTCCTCTTGCCCTGACCGTGTAAGGCATGACTCCTTCCTCTTTGCCTTCCACCATGATTGAAAGCTTCCTGAGGCCTCCCCAGCCATGCTTCCTGTACACAGTTCCAATGGAACTATGAGTCAATTAAACCTATTTTCCTTATAAATTACCCAGACTCAGTTAATTCTTTATAGCAATGTGAGGATAGACTAATAAGCAAAAAAAATTATTTTTCAAGAATGGAAACTATAGGTTCTTATTATGCAGACTACCCTGTGCACCAGAATGGCCACTACTTTCCCTAGTACACCTAGTTGAAATGTAAACATACTCTATTTGGTAGAATCACCTTCTATTCAAGCTTTGAAGAATTCCTATCAATTAAGTTTAGCCACATTTGAGTACATAATCTAAAATTATTATATACAATTACCACCAAGTATTGTTTTTATATCCAGTTATTTATATAACAAGATTTTGGAATCAGAGAAAAGGCTCAAAGAGCAAGCTTGGCACCAGTTCCCATGCCGTGGTTCCCCATGCAGTGAAAGATAAGACTTGGTGTCATTTGTGTGTGCAGTAGGATGGCAATATAGGCAAAAATTCTCTAAGTTATGAAATTTGGAGCTCTGGAGGCATAACAGGTTCATTTTTTGAATAAAGAGAGAGAAAAATCTTTCTCTGGAATGAAAAACATTAAATCCTCTTTGGGGAAAGGAAAGGAACATCTCTAAGTTTTTATTACCATTTTAAATACAAGCAAATGTCTCCAGGTAGAACAGCTCCAGAAAAAGACACAGTCTCTAAGTTCCAAGGCTTGCTTTTAACTAAGCCATACTTTAACCTTGATTGCCATTAATATAATATTTAACCATGAACAAACTGTAAAATATTCATGGAGAGTTGTTAGTAAACCTCCAGAAGAGGAGTTGGGGTGGAGAGAGAGGTGAGAGAGAGAGAGAGAGAGAGAGAGAGAGAGAGTAGGAAAACAGATAACTCAACTAAAACAATTAATGTATCAGCACTCAGAAGTTGGAATTACCAGACCAGACATGATATATAAAATTAACGTGTTTTAAATATTTGGAATCTATAAAAGGTAAACTATAAAACACTGAGGAAAGAAACGGAAAAGGACACATCCAAAATGAAAAGATATTCCATGCCCATTGAATAAAAAAAAATATTGTTGGAATTATAATTTTATCCAAAGCAATTTATAAATCAATGCAACCCCTAGCAAGATACCAATAAAATTCTTCATAGAAATAGAAAAAAAATCTTTAAATGGATATGGAACCACAAAGACCTCTAATAGCCAAAGCACGTTGGATTTAATTTACAGTAATTTTCTAGTATTGTGGTTACTGAAAGAAGTCTTTATGACAAGGGAAAAGAAGTTACCCAACTCTCCTTGATCACATTAAACAACATTCACTTGCTGAAATTGAAACTTACTTCCTTTCATTCTAGCTTCAGTCAGTTGGAAAACACTGTTTCAGCATCTTGGTCCTCTGTATATAAAGAGTGTTTTTTACTTGAAGTGTTGAAAGCTTTTTTCCCCCTATTTTATATCATCCTTTTCTAAACTTTCATTAATTTAATTTGAGAGGGAGAATAGGCTTGGTGCTAATTAATTCAATTAAGGGTGTTCAATTTCATTTTGTTTTAGACCATAGCTTGTACACTTTTCCATGGAAATAACTATGACAATAATTAATTATCCCTCATCATCCTGTGGGATAATCTTACTGAAAATGTGTGGGTCATGTTGAAGATAAATTATGATTTTTCATGACTAGAATCCTTGCTAGAGCAACGGTGGGGATTTGTAAGATCTGCATTATAGAAATAGTGCCATATGCTCTTTTCTAGAAATATAACATTTATACTCACAAGCAAACAATATAAACAATGCAAGGGATTTTTTTGTTGTTGTTGTTTATTATACAAATTTTGCTATAAAATGGCATTAGATTTTTCTCTCTTTAATTATTTATTAAATATTTGTTATGCTCCATTTTTCTAAGTGCTGGGGAAACAGTAAACAAACAAAAACAAAAACAAAACAAAACAGCAAAGCCCCTTCTTTCATAGAGATTATATAATTTATATATTTCAAAATGCACTGAAACTTTTGTTTTTGGTGAGGAGTGTATATGACACCTTTCTTCTAATCCTCTCAATCCATTCATAAATTGAACTAATGAACATGAGTCTCATTAGTAATCCACCAATAATAGTATCAAATAGAACATGTACCCTGAAAATGTAAAAATTTCTTACAGACTATGCCTCTGTCTCAAAAATACATTGTCTACAATAAAGCTAAAAATTTGCTATTCTATGTAAGAAAATTACTCCAAACAGCATCAAAATCTCTGTAATACCCATGGGTCTTGCCTTATTATATGTGATGGTCTGTTCAATTGTCTAAGATAAAGCACCTTAGCAAATTCCAGGGCTTTATGAAGAACAACTCACTGTTGTTTTGTAGAAAATAGCCAACCCTTGATGTTCTCAATCAATGGGAAAAGGATATGAAAACAGGTCACATTTGCTTTTATCCTTAAGCAGGTGGTTAGTACCATTTTGCACTTTGATAGGCTTAATACACATTTCCCTTCTCCAGATACTGACAGAAATTGTTATAAATAGTCCTGGGGAGAGCAATTAGGAACCATAATGTATTCTCTGTGACATTTATTAATCTTTACTAAACTCAAATTAATCTCAATAAAAATGATTGTAATTTCTAACTTGTAATTTCTCTCAAATTGGATAATATAAGGGCTTCCTCAAAATTCTATAGAAATTATATACCAGTTCAACCTGTGTATTTTTTTAAATGGAAACTGGCCTTTAAAAATATTGTTTTTTATAAAATCTTTTGCAACGAACAGCTAGAAAGTCATAAAGTTCCAGTTTAAGAGGTGTAAAATGCACTCTTATTTCTAATATATAGTCACTGCTAGCCCTTAAAACTTGAATTTGTAATTATTCTTCAGTGGGGGTTTTACAGTTTAAGATTCTAAAGATTTTGCACTTTAGGACAGATTCTTGTGGAAATTCTCAGCTGAAAATGTTATATATTTATAAGAAAAAATATAGTAAGCCAAAATGCATTTTTGACCATTTGATTTTGGTTATTAAGAAAATGTATTTCCAATGTGATTTCTGTCAATAAAATATATAAATGTTCAGGGTAGTAATTTAAGATGCATAATGAATTCTTTCCACAAATGGTGATTTTTATTTAATTCATGGACAAATATATTTTGCTTGTTGAAGTATTATCAAAATAAATGTATTTGAGTTTATTTGATTTCAATTATTCAATGTGAACATTTAAAAATCAGTGAAAAGTAGCATAAATTTTATTAAGTAAATCAATAAAATACTGAAAACACTCTCAAATGTGCACAGAGAGAGAAATGTTTTCTTTTCTAAAATTATATGAAAATAAAAAAGTCTTGCTAAGAACAGATGAAGATATATTTAGGTAGCTGTAGGAAAGCATAATATTTCTAAGCAAACTTTTAAATAAGTTCTAAGATTTCCAGTGATATAACAATTATCCTTCGGCGACCAGGCGTGGTACGAGAATCCAGCTTAGACATTTACCATATCTTCAGGTTCTCTGTGTGACTTTGTTATTTTACTGTAGAGTACACACGTGAAGGAACAGGACCTGTTTATTCTATGTTATTTGAAAATGTGTTCAGCAACCCCGAATGAGCTGCGTGAAATACACTGACTTAGTTTGTTTTTGCTTTTTGTCTTTTAATTTTAAGTGACAATTTAGTTTGGCTACAATGAAATGAAGGAAAATGTGTCTACTAAATGCCCCTCTTCTAGAATGGGAAACATAAAAAGTAAAATTTTCAACATTATCAGTCAGATAACCTGATGTGAACTTGCTTTCAATCTCTGAACACATATGATCTGAACACTTCAATGATCATGTATGTACCTCTGAGAGTTAAATTGGAGAATTCTTGAATGTCATTTATCTAATAATTTTATAAAACAATATAGATGATGAGCATGCATTTATTTTGCATTGTTTGCTATGTACTCAGAATCATATTATGTGAAATAGTCTGTAAAAGTACTATATCACTTTATAGCTTATAATTAAATTTAAAAGCAGATGTAGCATTCTTTTTACATAATTGTTATCAGTTTTTTGTTATTAAATATTTTCATAGCCTTTAGAAAAGAAAATGTATACTCAATTCATCTAATTTTTCATATTCCATTTTTTTTTTTTTTTTTACAAACAATAGATTTGTCCTTTGGTTTTATAGACAGCCCCAGTGGTGTGATTGATAGAAAGTTGGTGTCAAACAAAAGTACGCCCATAACCGTGATAGTTAATATTGACTGTCAACTTGATTGGACTGAAGGATACAAAGTTAGGATGTTGCCAAAGGAGATTAACATCTGAGTCAATGGACTAGGAGAGGCAGACCCACCCTCACTCTGAGTAGGCACCATCTAATCAGCTGCCAGCACAGCTAGGATAAAAAGAGGCAGAGGAACATGGATGGACTAGACTGACTAAGCCTTTTGGCCTCCACCTTTCTCCTGTGCTGGATGCTTCCTGCCTTTGAACATTGGACTTTACAAGTTCTTCAGCTTTTGTACTTTTGTACTTATACTAGTGGTTTGCCAGAGGCTCTCAAGCCTTCGGCCACAGACTGAAGGCTGCACAATCGGCTTCCCTACTTTTGAAGTTTTGAGACTTGGACTGGTTTCCTTGCTCCTCAGCTTGAAGAAGCCTATTGTGGGACTTCCCCTTGTGATCATGTGAGTCAGTACTCCTTAATAAACTCCCTTTCATATATACATCTACCCTATCAGTCCTGTTCCTCTAGAGAACCTGACTAATACAATACCTAATCTCAATGAAAATACAATCTCTCAGGATTAGTTTAAGGATTAAATAAAATGCCTTGTATGTGACATGAACAATTTATATTTTCTCCTTAGAAATAAAGTTTTAGAGAAATAAATATGCTTTACATATTCAATAGTAAAAACATAAAGCAAATAAATGATAAAGGGAAGGATAAATGTTTGCCACGTTTCCACTTCATGTTATTTTAAAATGGTATTTCATTTAGCACATTAAAAAAATAGCATTTCACCAATTTTTTTAAAGCAGAAAATAATTTACATTTGGAAATTAGTTTCTCTGAGTGCAGATATATATTTGAAATATTTCTTCCTTGAATAAAACTTGTGAACAGGTTAGCAGTCTAATGTAAGTCATTCAGATAACAATTAAACGGCATGAGTGAAAGAATACATTCAAATAAAATACAGAGGCATGATCAATAGCTACCTACAATATGATAAATAGAAGTCATTAGGGAACTACAAAGCTAAAATGATGCTTTAGGTTTCTAGGCATGAATGGAAGGAGTCATTTGATTTCCAAAGCTCAAATAGAAAACTGCTTTTAATAAAAGAGATGATTATAAATATAGTCTCCTCTGAAAAAATTAATAATCACTGGGTGAGAAATAAAGTGCTATTTATTTTAATCAAAACCAGGTTTCATGAGTTTATGACACGCAACTATAGTTTGAAATAAAACACTGCATAAACGTATGTGTGTCATGCTTTATTTATGCAATAAATACCTTTTGGAAAAAGTACATCAAATGAAGTGTTTTTGGATAAATGATAGTTTACAGACACAAAGGGATTTTATATTTAAATTGCAATGGAGTATGCATTTTTGGTTTTGAGCGAGAATGCCCTGTTTTTTGTTTTTATTTTAAATATGAATTTCACATACTGGGTTTATTTCAAGATAAACAGACCCATTTTGACGAAAAATAGGCATTTCTGACATAACATTCTGACACATTTAAAATACTTATTTGTCAAACAATTACATACATTATATAGTGTTTTGTACTCACGATCAAAAAAGAATTTCAAGTGATAATGTATGAAAACTTACTGAATGCCACGTAAAGAGCGTGCTCTAAATATACCCTAATTAATACAGAATTTTCAGTAGGAGATTCAGAGAAACAAATATGAATGTTTATTAATATTTATTAAGCATATTAAAAACAATATATGTTAGTTATTTGAATGGATAAGGTTTCTTTTTATTATTTTCTAACATATGCTCATACAGGTTATTTATTCATTTTTTCCTGGTTAACATCTCTGGTTACTAAGGTTTACCATGTGAGAGCATATTCTTAAGCAACAAATATACCTACAGAAAATAACATAATTTGAAAAAAATAAAAATTTTAATTACGAAAAAGGAAAAATATAATTGAAATGAGATTATTATATATAAATGTCCTAAAATAATTTAAGACATTAAATTGGTATTAATAAATTAAAACATTAAATTAACTTTAGTAATTGAATTAACCACGAAATAATCCTTCTGTATATAAAAGTAAGCAAATTGTAGTATTTCTGCATTATGAAGAGATTTAGAATGAGAGACAATTGCTTTTATTATCATACTAGCTTACACAGTCCACCAGAAAGGAGTAAAAAAAATTTCTCAGGACAAAAAGCCCAAAACTTCTCAATTTTATTGCTTTATTTTGGGAGCAAAGACTAAGCCTAGAATTTCAGGGGTTTCACTGTACTTTCAGAACTATTTGATGAGACTAACAGCATGTGTAGTTTGGAAGGATTTATTTTTCTGTCTTAAACAGGCTTTCTTATTCCTTACTGCTATTTGGTATATTTCACAGTTCTTCATCAACATGAACAGTTTTATTTTAATTAGGTAATACAGCAGTTCTACATCAAAGATATCCTTGAATCTATTTAAATTGAATGGTAGAAAATTCTCTGCTGAGATCTGGGGTTTAAGTTCAAGGAGCGAGCATAGAAACATTTAATCTCATTTCACAACTTTGCTTAGCTAATTTGTAAGCAAATATGAGGTTTCCTTTACTTTTAGAGTCTTAAGTATTTAGTGTTCTCTAAATTTATCTCATGTATAAAATGGAAGCTTTGCAATACATTATATAGATAATAAAAGTTTCATCAGTTTCCATTTAATTAAGTCTAATTCCCTTTTTAAACAGAGGCTACAGTTTCTAATATCAAACTACTCTCTGTAACATTATTATTTATACATTGTCCAAACCATATACAAAATGTTTATTTTTTCATGTCATTATTTGCCAGTTTAAAAATTATTTGAACTGCTTTTATGTTTCATATTGTACTGAACTTGTTGAATTTAAGGCTAGAAGACTGAAGGGTCATATATGAAACCAGTGATATTTGGACATGAAGAAATATTAAATTAGTAGGGGAAAATAGACTTTTTATAGAACCTATCACTGCTGTCACATCAGAGGAAAACCTCTTTTTATGATGCTATTGCTCTTCTGACTACTTTTATTTTTGATGAAACTTCACGTACTTTAAAGTGTCAGCTTTTTTTTTTCTCAATGGCCAGTTTACTTTCAGTCCCCATATTAGGAAGACTAAAAACTTGAGTTTAGCAATATGTCAGCAAATTGTGACTGTCAATATGCACATCTACTTAGAATGCACAGATCATTTTATTTCAGAAAGGAAAATCAAATTTCAGATTTGTGGCTTTTAGTCTCCTACATCTTTTTATTTCTTCTTTTTAATTTTGCCACTAGTTAAGGAGCTACTTCTATTTTGGTCAAGTAGCAAACTATATTTCCACAAAATGTTGACAAGCTTCATACCAGGAGTTATTACATTAAAATCTTAATATTCAGAACTTATAACCAGACATCTATTTGCATAGGAACTTGGTGAAATTTACATTGCAAAATTAGCTTTGCATGCCTCTTCCTTGTATTTTTGAGTGCATCTAAAACACCTCTTCTCTTCCATATTACTGTTGAGTAGTTCAGCCCAGACTGCAGAAAGATTTTTAGTACACACTACATGGCTTTAGCTCTTTTCCTACACCAACCGCCTTAACGTGTAACTTTTTACCTGGAAAGGTCTTGAATCTGAAGACAGGCAAATACAAAGAAACGTGAAAATGTTAGTCTTCCCTAATGATCAGAACATAACAAAGGAGGTACTTTTTTCTTTTTCTTTTCTTTTTTTTTTTTTTTTCAGTGAAAGCAGATGCATTTTGGGATTGCAGGTGTGGACCACTGAGCCCAGCCTTAGATTGGCTTCTTAACACCATATTGGAGATGCCAGAAAAAGGGTCTGTGAATTTGAAGGCAGATCAACAGAAATTATCTAACCAGAATCCTCTCACAATACTGAAGATAGATCAACAGATTCAATCTATCAGAGTCTGTAATCTAAGACAGAAAAACACAAAGTCACGAATTCTGTAATCTCTAGGACAATAGAAAGAGATCTAACATGTCCGTAACTTTCTTCTTCATAGATAAACACTTTTAACTACTTAGACCTAATATTTGAAATTTTGGAATATATATCATTTAATAGGAAAAAAAATGATTGGGCCAGAAATATTTAGATTGTTCTGATAAAATGTATTTTAAAAAAATGTTTATCTTCATTTTTCTTGTGTTTAAATATATTTATGTTATTATAATGTTTCATTTTATTCTCTAGATAACATCCCTGGTAGTTTTGTCTAAGGGGAGAGATATATAATTATTTTTAGCTAAAAGTATTCAGAGAGTACACTTAACCTGTGATCTCTCTTATCCCTGTCTTGTGAATAACCATATATACCATAACACTAGCAATACTTTGACTGAATATCTTTTCAATTGTATTGGTTTGCATCTTGAATTTCACCTGTAAAACAAGTAGCTATAATTGTTACTAATTGCTCTGTTCTGCACCTATTGACATAGTTTAAATAAGAAAAATGAGGCCTTTTAGTAATAGTGGTCAGTTTCAGTCATTCATATCAATACAGTAATCTATGCATATTTAAGCTTACCTAGAATAAAGTGCTGTGAGTATATATTGCAAATTCCTAGCCATTCTTCTGTAGCATATTTACTGTGTAAATTGTGTGCTTAGCTTTTAAAGTATTTACTGAAATGTAAGATTCTTTTGGAATGATGTCACATATTCACTGATTCCTAGTCAACAATTTGTTCTGGTGTTTCTGAAATAGCTCCTAGGTTGTTAGCTGGCCAGAAATCCCTGGATTTAAGTTTTGCTTTTCCCATCTGTCCTTCTGATCAGTCAGCTTTCTCTGCCAATAAATGTTTTCCTAGTTGATTTTCCTTAGTTCTGACATTGTGTTATAAGCTGAGGCTTTGGCATGGCAATAAAGTTCAAGCTTCCTACAAAATACAGAATTAAACTGAGATAGCTAAGGAGATTTGCAATTGTAAAGGTATCTTTCCTGTTGCCTTTAAATCATCTATACTGAATTAAGTGAGATCTGGATGTTATGGGAATGGCATCTAGGTTTCAGACCTTATATTATTGTCATTGTTATTTATATAGCATTAAATATTTTAGCTCTTTTAAATTCTGAACCCTAAAGAAAACAACTTTACAGTCTATCTTCAGAGTTTTACTTTGTGGAAATTAAATTATAACAGAGTTGTGGGTATGGAAAAAGGATTAGATCTATGGCTGTCTACGTGTTACAGATATCAATGTTGAAAAACAAGCAAAATGAAGAATAAATATGAATTCATTAAGCAAACTATATAGTAGAATAAAATATATGATATGAACAAAAAAAGCTTAATATATTTAATATCCTAAAATAATTTTCTTTTTTACTTTTTTATTACAAAACTTAAAATTACACACGTGACCCACATTTATATCTCATGCTGTATTTCTTTCGGAGAGCTCAGCTCTAGAATGTTACAGGAGATTGATATAATGCTTATAAAGATTTTTCTATTGACCTTCAATTCCCTGCACTTACATGCACTATATATGTATATTTTTCTTTTTGGCAAATCACACTAATTTTATGTTAAACTCAGGTCAGTTAACCTGTATGATAATATTAAAAATAACTTGATTTAATCTGAGATTATCATATAACTAACTTACTTGTTACGCAGATACACTTTTGCTATATTTCTTGGACATGATTGGCACACCTTTAATTAGAGGCCATTGTTTTTCATGCAAAATTTTATGTCGACCACCAGGA
This sequence comes from Sapajus apella, assembly GCF_009761245.1. Classification (NCBI taxonomy): domain Eukaryota; kingdom Metazoa; phylum Chordata; class Mammalia; order Primates; family Cebidae; genus Sapajus; species Sapajus apella. The sequence goes on along the minus strand of NW_022436948.1, from coordinate 20,963,710 downwards.
ACAGAAGTCCAAATACTTCTGTCCAATTCATCTTGTTATTAGAGTCACCAAGGAAAATACAACACAGTCAATCACGGGATGGAAGAATGCTTTTACTCACATATACGAAACAGAGCAAGATAAGCTCCAATTGCATGCATAGGTCTCCCATGGTTGGTTACCCCCACAACCCAGAGCAACTCTACTGTACATGCCCCCCTCTAAAACCACCGTACAAGAACCTTGCCTCATGCTGTGCGGAATCAGAAATGCTGAAGCTGAAGGTGTGCCTAAGGACCATCAAAACACACGTGCAGGCTCTTTGTCTCTTTGGCAAGGAAGTGTCCCAGGCCCATGGTCTATTCCTGTATGGCTGGGTAACATTTAAAAGACTGTGTATGTGTACCTATGCAACAATTTTGCATGTTCTTCACATGTACCCCAAAACCTAAAATGCAATAAAATAAATAAATGGGGGAAAAAAAAAGACTGTGTAGATAAGACTGCTTTTCCCTGTATGTTTTATTTTCATCCCTCATTTCTTGGAACTAGAAAAGTGAAAAGAAACATTTTACATTCTGCATTGTGGCAGTAGATATTGTGAAAAGAATTCATTCACTTTTTTGTTATAAAAGATAATTTCTGAAATGTTTTAATGGTGAAATTATTTAGAATTATACTGGCTTGATATTGTTTTCCTTAATAAAATTTTTAGGTGTAAAGTTGCCTATATTATGTGCACACACACACTCACACACATATATTTCAGCAAGAGTTTGTTTTGAGCAAACTAAAATCAAATACAAAGCATGAAATCAGAGTTGTGGGGATGAATGGAAAAAGGCAAGAAAAAAAAGTAAAACAAAATCTCCCGAATGTAACCATTGTGTAAGTAGTCATGTCACGTTTTTCTAATGCAAAATTCAAAACATATTCCCATGCTTTACTGCCTTACACTTGCTGTTCTTTAACAATGTTTTAAATGGGATTTTAAAATACAGGTGTTCAATGCTTTTGGTAAGTGACTTTTATCTATCCTGAAGTGGTTTAAGATGAGTAAAATACCTCAGACTACAGGAAATAATTTTGCACTTGACTCAGAAAAAAAGATGTATTAGAATACCCAGAGAAAAAACTTCTCAAGAAATTGTTACAATAAAAAAGGTGTATTACTTGTTCATACTCTGATTAATTGGATTGTAGCACTGAGACTTCATTCTGTGTGACAGTGAAAATATGCCTGCATAACATGCCTAGTAATCTATTACTTGGATTTCTCATGACTATTGCTTTTATTCAGTAAATCATATAGCCACTAAGTATCAGTAAATGCTAGTAAAAATTTAATTCATTAAAATAGTAACTAAAAGGAAATCATGCCTATTAAACATTTAATATTTTTTTCTTTGAGATATTTTACAGCAAATAGAATATATCTGAGAACATTAAAATATAACATTTTAGAAATTAACATTTTTTAATAGAATGTTAGAGAATACAAAACACTGACATTTCCTTTAGCAGAATATGTTATTCTATTATTCAAATACATTAACATGCCCTTTGATAGAAAATGTTATGAAAATATAGAAAAGATGTAATGAATACAAGCGTATAGGTGCCATTATATAACATATTAATATTAATTTCTACTATGTGTAATTCTGTTATTGACTACATAGGGGAAAGACAGAATTACCAGACTCATTTCTTTGAGCTTCCCAGCATGAATCCTCTAACTCCATCTGCCTTCAGCCAGGACGTCCCTGCCTCACCCCTACCAGCTCCCTGCCTGCTCAAATTCAGCCTCTGCCTCCAATCTGGACACTCTCCATTTCCTGCTTCAGGCCCCTGAACAGAATAATCACCCATAGAATCGTATGCACCGCTCTGATATGGGAAATCTAACTGTGTATCATATCTGTGTGTAGATTGTCAGGTAGTGGTGTATAGAAACTATGGATTGTTTTAGCACCTGAGTACATGAGCTATGCAAAACTTATGCATCCTTCAAAATACAATCTAATGGATCTTTTTTGTCATCTACACCCAACAATAAGCCCTTACAGTGGTCTGTACTTTTTTATGAACTTCTAATATTTATTATTCTTTAAGAAACACTACTGAATGAATACGGCTGACTAGTGAATTAGACACTGCAGGGGAATCATGACAAGTGAGATCCCTGCTTCCATGGAGGTTTTATTCCAAGGAGGGATAGATAATAAATACAAAAATAAATTATTATAACATAATTTAACAGTACATTAGACACTGCATTATTTATAAATTACAGTGACTCATGTAGGACTACCAGTAAATTACACCTCAGAATGAAATACCGTAATAAACTAAGCATATTGCTTTATCCTTTACCCAAAAGAGGAAACAGTCATGCTGAGAATAAAAAGATATCAACTGAGTTTGAGGAAGAGAGAATAGTATGCTTGGAGCTTACGGAGCACTAACTAGAGAGTGAGCAAGAAGCTTTAGATAACCATAGAATGTGTTTCAAGAGCCAAAAAGTACTTTGGCCTTTTCATATTATGAGGGTTGAAAAGCCAACATATTGCCAAGTTGTATAGGAAGTGGCTCAATGAACTTTGCCACTTTATTTGGAGCTGGCAGCAATGCCAAGTTATCACTGAAAATGACTTCTCTTAGCTTAGAAATACCACTGCATATTGTTTACTGAAAAATTCTGTTAAAAACAAAACATACTTTATACAGATTTTATGTAATATTTACCTTTATACCTTCATAAGGATCTCTGTAGCAGTGTCAGTTTTGTATTTATGATGGCTGAATTTTAAAAATTCTGCTCAAGGTCAATTTTTAAGTAAGGGAACTTTTAAATAATTACAACTGAATTATCTATAGAACTGTTTTCTACCATTTTCTAAAATTCGTTTTAAGGCTTCCAAATTTAAATACTAACTTTAAAAGATATAAAAAAAAGTAACAAAATTGATTTTGAATAAATATTTGACTTCAGTAATTGTATTTGTCATCAGTTAATCCTTTCAAGTAATATCTCTTAGAGAATCTTTCATTATCTCAGTTTTCATATTGATAATAATTAGTAACTAGATACAGTTATTGGAGACTTCAAGACACTTAGACGTTTTCCTTCAATCACATAGTTTCATGTTCCTCAAGCTGAGTTTTTGGAAATTCTGAGTAGCCCATCTGTAATTTCTAAAGGTAAGAAAATCTTGATAAGAAACAAAGACCTGAACTGTGTTTAGAATTTATTCATAAAAGACAAGGAACAAATTCCATGAATAGCTCCCTCAAGCATTTGGAAACACACATTTGAATATAGATTATTAATGTATACAATAGTTAGGTAATAGCACTTTGCAGGAAATCCCTCAAATTTTAATGCAGAAAATAATGTACACAAAAATATGATGAATAATTTTTAAAATTATTTCTAAACTTTCCCTAAAATTCCTGTATTTTTATACCAAAAAAATATTTTTAACGTAGTCTTTCTAAAGAGTTGTTATAGTAAATTCAAGTAAACACATTATGTATTCAGTTTAACAATGAATATTGATATCAGTTATGAGTAAAGCATTGACTTTATCATCATAACTTCTCTTCATTTGTCAGTAGTTACTCATGAAATTTATTAATAGAATTTATATATTTTTGGAAAGTATTGCACTTTTTGGCTGTAGTGTTTCTAGTTCCAACATTCTAAAAGCAGATTTTAGTAAACAAGAATGTGAATGTTTATAACATAATTCATATGATTATTTTCCAAGACAAAATTTGAATGTCTTAGTATTCCCAGAAAAATGTCAGTAATTTGTAAACAAATCATACACACAAATTAGTGTAAACAGAATAGACTTGTATTAGTCTGTTCTCACACTGCGAATAAAGACATAACCTAGACTGGGTAATTTAGAAAGAAGAGATAGAATGGACTTACAGTTCCATATGGCTGAGATGACCTCACAACTATGGTGGAAGGTGAAGGAGGAGAAAAGGCACAACTTACATGGTGGTAGGCAAGAAAGCATGTGCTCAGGAACTTCCCGTTTTAAAACCATCAGATGTCATGAGATTTTTTCACTATCACCATCATGGGAAAACCCACCCCCTGTGATTCAATTACCTCCTAGGATCCCTCCCAGGACACATAGGGATTATGGGAACTACAGTTCAAGATGATATTTACATGGGGACATATCATAGCAAGACTCACACACATACACAAACACACACAATGAATTTCACACACACACACACACACACACACACACAATGAATTTCACACATCCAAATTCAAGATATGAAGATGTTGGAAGGGACAAAGGAGTCAACAGTTCAGACCATACCTGTTTGCCTCTTAAAGAAAAAATAGAGATAGGTACTCAATCTGTAGCCCAGGATGGAGTGCAGTAGGGAGATCATAGCCTACTCCAGCCTCAAATTCCTGGGCTCAAGCAATCCTCCCTTCTTAGCCTCCCCACCTCAAATAGCTAGGACTACAGCAGCATGCTGCCACACCCAGCTGTTGCTTTTAAAAAATTTAGTAGAGATGAGGTTTCCCTATGTTTCCCAGGCTAGTCTTGAATTCCTGGCCTAAAGCTGAAACCCTGCCTCAACTTCCCAAAGAGCTGGGATTACAGGTGTCAGCCACACACCTGGCCTTACCTTCTTTTCTTTTCTTCTTTAAAAAAAAATAAAAAAGCATTTTCTTGAGAATTTTGCATCTATGTTCACTAGAGGTAATAGTGGGAAGCTTTCTTCATGTATCTGTCAGATTTTGGTATCAGGCTGATGCTGGCTTCATAGAATGAGTTAGGAAGAAGCTCTTTCTTTTATATTTTTTGAAATAGTTTCAGTGATTGGTATCAGCTCTTCTTTGTACATCTGGTAGAATTTGGCTGTGAATCTATCTAGTTCTGGGTCTGTTTTAGTTGGTAAATTCGTTATTACTGACTCAATTTCAGAAATTGATATTAGTCTATTTAAGTCTTTCAGTTAACATAAGGATTGAATCTTTTCCTGATTCAATCTTGGGAGACTGTGTGCTAGGAAGAATTTATCCATTTCCTCTAGATTTTCTAATTTTTGTGCAATAGTGTTCTTCATAGTACTCTCTGATGATCTTTGTATTTCTGCAAGATCAGTTGTAAACTACCTTTGTCATTTCTGATTGTGATTAATTGGGTCTTCTCTTTCTTTGTGTTTGTTAATATAGCCAGCAGTTTGTCAATCTTGGTTATTTTTTCAGATCATCAGATAAATGCAAAATAAAACCACAACTAGATACAATCTCACCCCAGACAGTGATGGTAATTACTAAAAAGTCCAAAATCCACAGATGCTGGTGAAGCTACAAAGCAAAGGAACACATATATTGTTGGTGGAAATGCAATTTAAATTTAGTTCAGCCACATTGAAAAGAAATCTGGAAAATTTTCACAGAACGAATAGCAAAGCTACAGTTCCACCCAACTATCACATTACTGGGTATATACCCCCCCTAAAATAAATTATTCTATCAAAAAAACACATGCACTTGTATGTTTATTGCTTTGCTATCACAGTAGTGAAGACATGGAAACAATCCAGATGCCCATCAATGGCAGATTAGATAAAGAAAATGTGGTATAGATATATCATGTAATATTATACTACCATATAAAAGAAGAATGAAATCATGTCTTTTGCAGCAATATAGATGGAGCTGGGGGGCCACAATCCTAAATAAATTAAGACAGAAACAGAAAACCAAATACTGCATGTTATCACTTATAAGTGAGAGTTAAATATTCAGCACACGTGTACATAATTATAGAAACAATGGACACAGCAGACTCAGAAAGTGGTGGGGGGGGTGGGGAAAACATTACCTATCAGGTACTTAGGTGACAGAATGTTTGCCCCAAATTTCCGCATCATACAAAATTTTCATGTAACATATCTGCAGATGTATCCTCTTTATCTAAGATAAAATTTGAAAAAAAAAAGAAAAAAGAAAAATGTGCTCAGCAGTCTTACAAAGCTGACTTGCAGTCTTGTCTTATTAGTAGGAGATGTGACACGTACACCTCCCCTAAATAGAATGTACTCAGGGAAAAAGAAATTGTGAAAATAAATTAGAACACTGAGTAAATGGTGTCTAACATTTCCTAATTATTTATATTAGCTTAAAGATTCTCTGAACATTTGGGTTATGCCAAACTGAACAGCCAATTACTAGTTGTTTAGCATTCCTGAGTCTCACCCATCCTATTCTGGTAGAGCTTTGCTGTCATTGTGAGAAGAAAAATGTCTTTGTGCATTTTCAAATAATTGATAAGGTGATGTCATCCACATTGAAAATCACTTAGTTAATTTCATATGCAGTCATGTAGCACTTAACGCTGGGAGATACTTTCTGAGAAATACTATCCTAGTTCATTTTGCCCTTATGCGAGCATCATAGATAGGATGGTATAGATAGGATAGCAACATAATAGGATGGTACAGTCTTCTACACACCTAGACTATGAGGTATAGACTACTGCTCCTAGGCTATAAACCTGTACAGCATGTTACTGCACTGAATATTGTAGGCAACTGTAACACAACAGTATTTATGTATCTAAACATAGTTAAATATAGTACAGTAAAAAATAGCATAAAAGATTCAAAACACATTAGTAGACTTATGTAGAGCATTTAACATGAATCGAGGTAACAGGACTAGAAATTGCTCTGGGTGAATTGGTGTGTGAGTGGTGACTGAATGAAAAGGCCTAAGATATTACTGTACATGGCTGTAGGCTTTATAAACACTGTACACTTAGGCTAAATGACATTTATAAAATCTTTTCTTTCTTTAATAACAAATTAACCTTACTGTAGCTTTTTTGACTTTATAACTTTTAAATTTTTTTAACTTTTCAATTTTTTGGAATAACAGCTTTAAACACAAACACATGTTATGGCTGTATACAATTTTTCCTCTATATCCTTATTCTATAAGCTTCTTTCTATATTTAATTTCTTTTATTTTTTACTTTTGAAACTTTTAAAATAAAAATTAAAGCAGAAATAGCCATTAGCCTAGGCCTATACAGGGGCAGGATCATCAAATGTCACTGTCTCCCATGTCCACATTTGATCCCACTGGAAGGTCTTCAGAGGCAGTAACATGTCTGAACCATCATTCCCTATGATAACAATGGCTTCTTCTGCAATACTGCCTGTAAAACCTACTTAGGGTTGTTTTACAGTTATCTCTTTAAATCTATGTAGGAGTATACTCTAAAATAATAAAAATTATAGTGAATAATACATAAACCAATAATGTAGTTATTTATTATCAGTATCAAGTAGTATGTACCATACATAATTGTATGTGTCATAGTTTTATACAGCTGGAAGCACAGCATGTTGGTTTATACCAGCATTAACACAAATGTGAATAATGAATTGTGCTATGACTTTATAATGGTTAAGATGTTTCTTGGCAATAGGCATTTTTAGCTTCATTATGATCTTATGGGACCACCCTCATATATGTGGTACATCAATGACCAAATCATTGCTATTCAGAGCATGACAGATTGATAAAGTATTTATTATAATATCTCCTTTCTGTAAAGTGATCTAGAATTATTTAATACCTGGATTTAAAAAAGAGCATATAATTATGAAACACATAATTGAGGTAATCAGCAAAACAAAGCTAGTGAGACTTAAGTTCATATAAAGGTAATCACTAAGTTTTACTTTAAACTGAAAGGAAATATCTTGAAACATAAACTAAGCCTTAATTAAAATTTTGGTCAAGACTATGATTATCTTAAAGGCACTTTTTCTCCTATTGCAATTTTTGTCTTCTTCCCACAACTAAACATCAGTAGTGACATGTTGCCTTCTATGTACTCAGCACCTGAGTGTTACCAGCACCCTTAGTTCTTTCCAAATTCCTGTTTTCTTTTGTCTCCTTTTCAGTGATCCTCAATTTTCTTTCTTTATTCACCATCCACTAACATTTCCAGGAATTTTTCTCTCAACAATGTCACAAAATGATTTGTTTTGTTAGTTTGTAGTGGATATTATTGACTGAAAATGAGCCTATATGTTACTTCTCTCTGGGCTACTAGCATTTCAGCAGGGCAGTCTACATATCCACAGAAATAAAAGGGTGGTTGGACAATTTTAGGCACTAGAAGCAAGTATATCCTGTGCATAAAATCATCTCATTACATTCTGGGTGTTAAGGGTGTGCAAAGAAAGAAAAAACTGCTAGTCATTGGAGAATTGTTTTTTCACACAACAAAAAGGAAGGAACATTTCTCTAATTGTCATGGGTCTCAGAAAACATGGCTTTAGTCTAAACATTGTTCTTCTGTGACAATAATTGAATCAGAATTGCTGTCTGGATATTAGATCCACTTCTAAACTATACCACACTTTACCCCAACCACCTAGCTACCTCCTTCCAGATAAATACAGGAATCTCTGTTCTCTTTCTTTTCTATGATATCTGATACTCTTCCCTCTGCCTCAAATCATTCAAATGTTCTCCAGAACTCTTCTTACTCCCTATATTTTTTTTCTCTATTTATTCCACAATTCTTTTTTTTTTTTTTAAATCTGAAGACAATTTCCCAAAATGTCAATGGCTTAGCACTTGGATATCCAGGTCACTTTCTTGTTTCTGATATCCTACTCCACTAACTCTTTCCAGCTGGTCTCTTAGCAGATCCAATTAGAGATGTTTACGATTCAATAACAAGATATATTAATGAGGCTGCATGGCATCACGAACCAGAGTAGAATATTTTTTAACACATTTCTTTCTAAAAAGGTTACCTCTTCACCTTTTCAAATTTAAATAGAGTTTGTAACTAAATAATTATGATAGCATTTTCCATTAAACTTTAACATGAGGGATACAAACAATGTAACAAAACAAGTTCTTGACCATTTGTTGTCTGCTCTATAATCCTGTATCATTTCATATTTTTACTTTGAGATGAGTAAGTTTATATATTTTAAAGATTTGAATAAAAATTTTAGGGGGATGCAGATGACAGTAAAAGGCTTTATAGTTTTTACTTGGTTGTAATTTTGAAGTTCCATCCTTAAATGAGGGAGCTCATTCATAAAGTATGTGCATTCCAACTATAGCAGAATAAAAATATAATACTGAGATAATATATTACCCATGCTGGCATTGATTCCTGGCAGAACTGACAATAATAGTTCAGACATGGGTATTATTAAGAAATACCTGGGATCTAATTATCAGTCATATTTTAAGATAAAAAATGATTATCTTATACAATAGAACTGAAAGTATATTTTATATACTATTTTCTAGATGTGGAACACGAATCTACTTGCTGACACAATCAGAAAACACTTATGAGATTACCTAGAAATTTAATGTCTCTACAGAACCTTGGTGGAAACTGAGGTAACACAAATCAATACAATTAAACATCTATATGGAGAATAGGAAAGTAAAAACGAGTGTAATAATGTCACATTATGCATGAGAAAATGCATAAAATTACCGAAAGTAGAGATTGTTTCACAAATAGTTTGTATTTATTATGTAAAAATAGTCACATATATTTTAACAAATAGTTTTGGACACGGTTTCTTTCTTATGTTTAGGAAACTATTTAATTTGATGATAGCTGTGGAATTATATTAGTCTTGGCACATTAAGTTAGTTTTCTGAGCTAAGGAGAACTAACTAAAATTGGTAGTTTAAAATCAATTAGGAAGAAAGTATGATAGTAACTAGCAATTATGCTGTGGCATAGTTTCTAAAGCTTAATTGACCTTCTTAAGATGCTTGTAATAAGTAGGTGTATCATATCACAAATGGTAATAAGAAATGAAAAATGGTTTTAAATAAGGTGTTAAAATAATAAAGGAACTTAGAGGTAAATTTTATGATAAATTATATTCTAGTTACTTATGTCTACATATATAAAGACTTGTTAATTACCTTTCACTTCATTGTACTTTGTAGATACTACATTTTTGTTTTTGTTTTTTAATTTTTTTTTTTTTTTTGAGACAGAGTCTCACCCTGTTGCTTAAGCTGGATTGCAATGGCATGATATCTGCTCACTGCATCTGCTTTCTGGGTTCAAGCAATTCTCCTGTCTCAGCCTCCCAAGTCGCTAGGATTACAGGCACCTGCCACCATACCTGGCTAATATTTTGTATTTTTAGTAGAGATGGGATTTCACCATGCTTGCCAGCCTGGTCTTGAACTCCCAATCTCAGGTGATCCCTCTGCCTCGGCCTCCCAAAGCGCTGGGATTACAGCTGTGAGCCATCACACCTGGCCTACATTTTTCACTAATTGTAGTTTTGTGTCAACCCTGCAATAAATAAATCTATTAACATCATTTTTCCAACAGCATGTGTTTACATTGTGTCTATGTCACATTTTGGTAATTCTCACAGTGTTTAAAACTTTTATTACCAATATAATGTCTGTATCGTGATATATAATCAGTGACTTTTGATGTACTATTGTAATTGTCAGGGCACCACAACCTACACCTACATACTATGGCAAACGTAATCAATAAGTATAATGTGTGTTCTGGATATTTCCTTGTCTCTTGCCCTCCCCTTTTCTGAGGCCTCCCTACTCCTGGAGACACAACAATATTAAAATTAGACCAAGGAAGAACACTACAATGGCCTTGAGGTGTCCAAGTTAATGTGTTACACATCACTCACTTTAAATCAAAATCTAGAAATGATTAAGATTAATGAGGAAGGCACGTGAAAAGCAGAGATTAGCCCAGAGTTAGGCCTCTTGTACCAAATAGGTAGCCAAATTGTAAAAGCAAATTTCCTTCATTTTCTTGAAGGAAATGAAAAGTGCTATTCCAATGAACACATGAATGATAAGTGAAACGGCCTTAGTGTTGATATGGAGAAAGTTTGAGTAGTCTGAATAAAAGATCAACTAAGCCACAACATTCTCTTAAGCCAAATCCTAGTCCAGGCTTGGTCTCTTAAGCCAAATTCTAGTCCAGACTAATTCTCTCTCTTTTAAAAAAATTTTTTTAATATATATTTTTAATTGTACGTTAGGTTCTGGGATACATATGATGGACTGGGCAAGGAAAATGTGGCACATATACACCATGGGATTATCTTTAATTCTATGAAGGCTGAGGGAAGAAAGGAAGCTACAAAAGAAAATGTGGAAACTAGAAGTGAGGGGGGCTCATGAGGCTTAATAAAAGAAGACATCTCCATAACGTAAAAGTGCAAGGTGAAATAGCAAGTGATGAGGTAGAATCTGCAGCAAATTATCCAGAAGATCTAGCTGTGATAATTGATGAACATGGATACACTAAACTGCAGTTATCAAATACAGATGAAAGAGCCTTACTTTGGGAAAAGATGCAATCTAGGATTTTCATAGCTAGAAAGGAGAAGTCAATGCCAGGCTTCAAAGCTTCAAATAACAGGACTCTTTTGTTAGGGATTAATGAAGCTGTTGACTTTAAGTTGAAGCCAATGTTCATTTACCATTCTGAAAATTCGAAGATCCTTGATAGTTATACTAAACTTACTCTCCATGGACTCCATAAGTGAAACAACAAAGACTGGACGAAAGCATATCTATTTACAGTTTGATTTACTGAATATTTGAAGCCCGCTGTTGAAACATGCTCTCAGAAAAAAAGGAATTCTTCCAAAATATGATTGTTCACTGACAATATACCTGGTCACCAAGAACTCTGACAGAGATTTACAAAGAGATTCATGTTGTTTTATTTCTGGAAACACAACAGCAATTCTGTTGCCTATGTATCAAAGAGTAATGTGTTCTTTCAAGTCTGATTTATTTAAAAAATACATTTCATAAATCTACCATAAATATACCATATATATATGGTACCATAATAATACCATAACGGATTTGGGCAAAGTAATTTGAAAACTTTCTAGAAAGGATTCACCATCTAGATGCCATAAAGTATATTTGCTATTCATAGGAGGAAGTAAAAATATAAACACTGATATGAGTGTGGGAAAAGTTGATTTCTACTCTTATGTATGATTTTGTGGTGTTTAAGACTTTAGCGGAGGAAGTAACTGCAAATGTGGTAGAAATAGCAAGAGAACTAAAATTAGAGTGGAGTATGAAGATGAGACTGAATTACTGTAATCTCATGACAAATCTTGAATTTTTGAGGAGTTACTTTTTAGGAATGTACAAAGAAAATGAATTATTCAGGCAGAATCTACTTCTGGTAAAGATGCTATGAACATTGTTGAAATGACAACAAACGATTTAGAGGGGCTAATTTTGGGATGTTACACAATCGGGTAATTTGTATAAATAAATGCATTAATAAGTTCAACAGTTAATATTTTAAAATAATTTTCCTTAATATTCTGTTTCAGAGTGGGAATACACAGATGTGAAGTAAGGTAGAAAAAAAAAATTATTATTTTTCCTAAAGCAGACTTTCTCAACCTTGAGACTTTGATACGCTGGAGCTGGATAATGTTTTCTTGTACTGAGATATACTACGCATCATAGAATGTTTTGCAGAATCCCTGCCCTCTGTCTGCTAGATGCTTATAGCACCATCCTTCAAATATGACAATTGAAACTGTCTTCAGATATTGTCTTCAATGTTTCCAGAGGGGACTAATTTGCTCCTGTTAAAAACAAACAAACAAACAACAAACCAACAAAAAACTTTTCTAAAAATCATGCAAACGAGAAAGGCCAAGAGTAGCCGAGATAGGGGTGAATCCAATATTTAAAGTTAAGTTTAAATCAATATATTTTTACATGGATCAAGAATCATTTGAATATATTATGATAACGTAAAAAGTATATTTGAATCTGAAACCATACTAGGAACACTCAAATTCTACATATTTTAAAATCTCAGAGGTAAATAAAAGATATCTTAAAGTTTTTCATATTTCAATTATTATCAAGATAGCTAATGATAATTTTACAAATAATTATTGCAAAAAATCACCTCATTCAGACTAGCAAAGTGAGTTTCAGAAAAACTAGGGCCTTCTCCTAACCCCACAGATTCTATTCAATCTGCTGTTTCAATTCTCCCACGGCACCCTCAGGTGCTCATAGGGCATTTTGTCTTTATTCAATTTCTTTCTTCTCTGCTACTTTTAAGACTCCACAGAAAGACGTTACAGGTATTTTATTCACTATTTTTGTTGTTGTTGTTCCTTGATAATAATTCACTTATCACTTGGTAAGTGAATGAATAAATTAATAACTTTGTATGAAATGCAAGGGGTTTATTAGAGGAAAATTAATTGCATTTGGGATAGCTGTCATTCACTGAGTACTTAGCTCACCTGGTTTTATTTCTTAATTCAGTACTTATTTAATACACTGAACATGTCATCATGTCTCTGACTTAAAGGCTTCTCAGTTTTACCATGAATTTTCCTGTAAATCTCATGACACACTAACTGGTGCTTAACATGCCTAACATAGACATCTAATTTTAAATTCAAAGAGTATGATGAATGTCCTGTATTTATTATATAATTACTAATAGTTTTTAAAAAGCACACCTTAAATAAGAGTACATCTGTCTTCCGTCTGGGTGAAAATATAGACATTTCAAACTTTTTAAAGTTCTATCTATGTAATTTGTAATATCTATTGTAATTTTTAAAGTTCTGTCTTTGTAATTTGTTAAAAAATCTTTCTGTCACAGAAACATAACTGAGAAGGAACAGATAATATTATGGCAGTCAAACCATGATATTGCTGTGCTTCTTCCTGTCTGTCCTAAATTACTAGCTGAAACTTCATGTTTGGGCTATCATCTATGCAAACTGAAGGAATAAATATGTTCTGCAAATTGATTTTAGAGAATAAACCATCAGTTGCTGCCAAAATCTAGACATCCTTGTTATTAATTATAGTCAAGTTAAGGTTGCATAATTATGGCTTAGAATAAATTAATACCAAGCTAAACTGCAGGGAAGAAAACAAAAACAGTATGTTTCATAATTTTTTTTTAAAGTACATATACTTTTGTCTCTGGTGAAATAGGTGGATTCTCAGTAAAGGATCATTAGATACACCATACCAGAGATAACAGTCTTATGTTCATACAATTGCTATGAAAATAGTTACCTCATATCCACATCTACTACATATTGCCTGGTTACTGTGGATACATGTTACACCAGATTAGCAGAATGAATACTTACAAAGCCAAGAGAATCAGGTCCTATCTTCTTTCTAATTATAGAGATGAGAGAAATGAGGCAGAAAGATGACCAAATTTACCTAAATTTACACAATTAGCCAAAGTAACTTTGACTCAGTTAAGTAATAATTCATAACATAATTCATTCTTTAATTAACTGATTAGGGGATCAGTGTTTATTTGGGGAATGATACCCAGAAAAGTAAATTTCATGTGATTTAGTCCAAGGCATTACTGTATAAAATAAATAGGGTTAAGCATAGAATGTCATAATGCCTAAATAAAAGAACTAATAACAGTTATTGAGTTTCACTTTCATGCTGTTACGAGAGTTGAGTGAAAATAAGTGCAGAATAAAACATAGAGTTAATGTCTTAATTCATTTTAATTGTATTAAAATTATAAAATAGGATTTGAAATTTAAATCTATAAATAATGTCATTTATCTTTACAAGTCAGTTCATTTTTTTCTCAACACTTTCACAAAAGCTATTTTAGAATTATTACATTTACATATCAGAGCTTTCACTGTATACATGTTTTAAATTTTTCTCTCGTATAATATTGAAGACATTACTGATCAACAAAGTGGAAAAAACAGGTAGATAGTGGAGAGCATAAAAATATAGATGTACTATGTGAACCTCTGAATTATTTCAAAAATGAATTATGAAACTATTAATTTCCTCAGACTTTTTAAGGAAATGTATTTCCAAATAATATTATCCCTGACTCATCCAGAGCTATGAATTTATACTTGGATACATATTAGCAAAATAATAATTCACAATGTTCTGTAAATTTGTGGGTGCCTTTTCAACATACAATGGAAATGAATGTCTAAAACTCACATTCTGTTGAAATATGTCACATAACTGTTGATCAATGTCTGTGAAAAATCTACTGTTTATACATTTATTTAATCTTATTTGAAAATGCCTGAGACAAATATGTGTCAATTAAATTTTAAACACTAATGTTTAATCCAAATTGGTACTCTAAAAATTCAGTTGACTTACTAGAATAAATATTTGATCAGTAAAGCAATAATAAATTTCCATGTGAATACAATATAAAATACAAATATAAATTCTGAAATATGTTACAGACTAAAAAAAGTCTGAAATAAAAAAGGCTTGCAAAAGTGTAAAAGACAGTCTCATCCTATGTCTTTCAGTTCTATTCTTAGTAAATGATGCTGAGCATCTATTCATCCTGTCAAAGTCAAAGAAATAGGACTATAAAAAAATTCACCTTTATGTCTTCAATGAGGTATCTTTTTCTGAGTATTGTTATAGGATTTTTCATATTATACTTTTGTCTTCACTGACAAATGTGACTGAAGGTCATTGATTGAGTTTTGCAGGTCTGTGCATCAAAGGTTTCATTTTCCACTTTTTTCTTTATCCTTCATAGTTCCTACAAAATTTTACTAGTCAATTCAATGAAACCTGCAAAGTTGATTAATATATACCTGGATTTAGATTTCTAAATTAAATTGATGTTTCCCAGTACTTCAAATCAAGGACATTAGTAGGAAGAACTATTGGATACATCTGCTTCTAATAAAACTGCAGCAGCTCTAAAAAAAATAAATTATACTTAGCCCGAAGACTTTTCACTTTTATGTCAAAATATATGGCATTATTTTCCCCAACTCGCATTCATCACAGAACACCCCTAATTTTCTTGTTTGCCAGTCTCAATCAGAGGCTGAATATTTCAATACCTGATGAAACAATTAATATCAAAATGGTCCTTATAGCTACATTCCAGTGCTTGAAATAATTATTTAGGTGAATACTAAAGTTTTACCACACAGATTAAGAATATAATGTACATTTTAAAGTATTTTAAAATTATATAGCTTAGCAGATTAAGGTTGAAATTGTCAAGTGATTGTAGTCAGATTCATAACCCCTTGCAGGAATCCGTGAGTGATAATTTCTCATTTTTAAAATAACTGATATAGTTTATATATGTGTGTTTAGAAACTACTAAATAACATTTCCTTGGGTATACGTGGTTGGCACAGCTGTATAATAAAAATGAGAAATGAATTATTAACAATTTAATTTGTAATCATGTGAAAGAAAATATTCCACAAAAATAAAAAATCATGTGTTAAAACATTTATATAAGCATAAATAGTGAAATGTTACTTTTGCAAAAGTGAACCATCCAGGGATTATGTAAAAATAATTTATAGGTTACAAACAAGATTTTTTAGTAAAAAATAAATTAAGCAATAATTAAGCGATTATCACAACAATAGCCTACCTAAACTATAATTTTCTCTACATTTTTATATCATTGTTTACTCATCAATTTCTAATGTCATGTTTCAGAATGAGTCGGAGTTGGGGATGGAGGAAATTAAGCACTATAGAACAAATATTCTATAACACACATGGAAGTGTCAACCATGGTAGATATATCCCATTTGCTCAATTTCCAGCAATGGAACTTACTATCTTTCTTTTGGAATATCTAATTTTCATATGGTACAATTTCAAATTCTGCAATTTATTGGCTTAACCTTACAATTTAAGGTATAGAATATGACTCTAAAAATATTTCTATAGAGCAGAGTAAAATTCTCTAAAGTTTTGAGCTTATAATCACTAAAGGATTCAAAATTACAGGTGTAACTCTATTTTTGAAATGGAAGGAAAAAATCATACAGAGCGCTAAATTATCTTCCCCCAAAAGACTTCTGCAATTTAAATTAATGGTGAAATATAGACTTGCAAAAGCTAGTAAGTTTGGTTTCTTGAAATCAACAGATTTGTCAAAATTATGATTTACTATTAAGAGAATAAGGTCCTTACAAATTTATATATTACAATTGGAAACAACTGTCTAAAAATGAGAACAAAGGAAGTGGTGTCTTAATATGTACACCTGTGTGTATTATATTTCCTGGCCAGTTTAACTTTTCAAACTTAGACATACTTTTGGAACAAATCAAATGAAACAAAACCACAAGTATACTAATATTGTATGAGGTTCAATCAAATTAAAAAATACTGTTACTTTTTATTAATACAGTGAGTGACAGTGGTAGACACTTCATATTTGCAAGTGCCTAGCACCTGACTTACGACGAATAAACTATGTATTTAACTAAATTTTTGTTTTGCCCTCTAATCCCAACTTTAGCACTCTTTACTCATCTATTTCTTCTCCTCTCTCACAATTGTGAATAATATCTATAATTAGCCTGTGAAGAATGGGATAAATTGAAGAATAAACGTTTACTAGAGTCAATCCAAAATGTTGTAATATAAACAAAACCAGAGATCAAGAAAACAGCTAGTGAAATTTTGTGTTACAGTTTAAATCTTTGGAAGCAGTAACACAAACAAATTCAGATATCTTATTGATTAAAAATTTTTAAACCTCTTAAAAGAGAGTTTAGTGGATTGCTATAAAGACAAACAATATGAATTTTTAATTATTTTACACATATACAGAAATGACAACACAATCTAAGAACTGATGGAATGCGGGCAGTTATGATCCACAACTATTAAACCTCAGTCACTTGAGTTTCCTAGGTAATTTTATTTCTTAAGAATAGCCATAATGATATGGGTTATATTGACTTTATCAAAGTTGAGGTTTGAAATTACAGCAAGAGGTGACTGTAATTTGAGAAATGATTATTAACTACAACATGTTAAATATTAAGCAGTTTTAAAATACCTGGGTCTGAAATGTGAAAAGTTGTCTTGCCTTATTGATCATTTCCAGCATATTATTTTATATGTTATATATAACTATCCCAGATTTAAACACCTATAGGTTAAATCAATACAATTGAGGATGATAAGGGATATGAATAAGAACCTATAGAATTAGTATTACCAATAACTGTGAGTACCCTAAGTAGCTTACTCAGGTGATGCTACAAAGCTCAAGCTTACAACTTAAACCCCAGGACACTGCCTTTGCACTGACGGACTCCACTGAGTCCCAATGTCCCCATGTGTGACTGGTGCTCTAGTGCGTCAAATGAAAGGACACAAGTCATCTGAGCATCTTGTTAAAATGTGAGTGCTGTATCTTTAGCTCTGGGCCCTGAGACTTTCTTTCCAATAAGCTACTAGCATATTTTGAGTCTCAAAGTCCCCAGACCACATTTGAGTGAGATTTAATATGTTTTTGAAAGAAATAGAGAAGAACATGGACTCTGGTTATTTTATTTTGATCACACTTTAAGTCTCTGGATATTTGTAAAGGACAATTATTAAACGTTTATCTCAAAAACCCTTCAGAAGCTGTCTTATTCAATATCCACCTTGTAATAGTTTTCATGCCAATGTTTCTGATCCGGAAGAAAACAATCAGCCTCACTTAAAGTGCCTCACTGTATACCATGTTTACTTACAACACACTCACACACATTGTTACCTTGTGTAAAACAAGGAAGTGTTATTCTGTTTTTCCACCATTTTATATGTTAATTAGGATAGGCTTGACTGCTACTGTTACAATGGAGTACAGCAACAGAATCTAGCAAAAATTAATTGTCACTCATTCAAAGTCAACAGCTAGTTGGTAGCTCTCCAGAGCAATTTATCCTTGTTGTGACTCAGGAATCTAGGCTACTTCTATTTTACAGTAACTTTGTCTCCACCTGTGGCTGCCATAATCGCTGTGGCAGTGGAACGATGATGTAGAGAATTTCCATTTGCTTCTAACGGCCTCCTCTCAAAAGTGATGCATTTCACTTCCTTTTATAGCCAATAAGCTCTCTATCTGGTCATGTGGTTCCAATTTTCCTTTCTGGAAACCTTGGAAGTCTTCCCAAATCCCAACAAAAGAGAGGGGAGCCCAATATAGTGAGCATAGTCATTGCTACTACACTGCTTATTAGCTATGTGATCATGAACATTTCCATTATAAACCTTTGCATGTTCTAGATTTTTCATCTTAAATTGAGGATTTGAAGCTGATCTCAGAAAGTTATTGTGAAGGTTAAATAGGATAGCTTGTGTGCCTTAAGTAACACATAGTGAAGAAAACAGGATATGTAAGTTCTTTTTTTTTTTTAAGACCCATAATTATCTGATGATGAATTAGCTCCCTTAGCTATAGGTTTAAACACATTTACTAAAAATTCTCAAGTTCCAATTGCACTTACTACAGTTTCTGCAAGTCTTTCAAAATAGGGAGGGAAGATCATTCAGGGACAATGAGAAATGTAACAGGAAATTCAAAGAGTCTTTTGGGAATATGCATTGATAAAAGCATTTTTAACTACTTGCTCATAATACATTTACTTGGAAAATGAATAGCAGGTGAGTAAAAATGATCTCTCCCTTCTTCGAGTCCCAGTGGGTATGAAGTAAATTGATCTAAGATTAATAAGAAAAAATTATACAAATTCAATATGTTTTACAGGCCACAGGAAATCTTATAGGGAAATGAAAACATAAGTAATTGGCAAAACCTACATGCTTTTGTATTAGGTTGAACAAAAAGAGGCAATTGTGGAAAAGTAACTGAATTATATAGCGTGTAATGGAAGATAAGATAATCTTAACAAGATCTATTGGGACAGATTCTCTCAGCTATGACTCCCCATCAAATAATTTTTGTTTTCTCCTGATGCAAGAAGGACATCTTTTGTATGAGAGTTTTAATCTGTTTTCAAGACAGAAAAGGAAAGATTGCAATGACATTCTTTCATCTACTGTTTTTCAATTGCCTTTAGATGAAAGTAATCTTTACGGTGAAGTGTCATATTTTGGGGTGTATATTCTGCTACCCTTCATAATTCATATAAATATGTATACAAAAGTTTTAAAATTGAAAAGTTCATTCCATTCTCCTATAGAACACGTTTTCTTTTTAATTTCATTTAATGTTAAGGAATTCTATATGCTTGAAATATCTATTAAACTAGAACTGGGTAATGATATCAGTAGTAGAGCAGACAATTATTTGGAGTAAATAACTTGAATTAAACATGTATACTGAATACTAAAGAAAATATTAGAAAACAAATCTCTTTACAGTTGAAGGGCAAGTTATAGTTATTGTCAGGAACATCTAAAGTATGCATTCCATTTTATAGGCTGTGGAGGCTTTCCTTTTTCAAAATATTGGACATTACTTGCTTTTGCTTTTTGGATCAGAAAACATTGTGTGTGCTTTTATTTAACTGTCTGAAAGTTGTTTCAAAACAGTATTTAATGTAAGAGGGATGCCTGGTGAATGTCTCTGACTGAATCGATATTTCAACAGGTTGCATTTGTTTTTTAATATGACTATGTTAAAAAAAACAAAAACATTGAAAATATTGTTTTAATTTGTGAGAACAAGGCCTTCTGACCAATACTGTGCCTTTCTTAGACACAGTGGAAGCTGGAGATAATTTTTACCAATATGTCAAGATAATGCAGAGCTTCTTGAGCAATGTTAGGTTTGAATACGGAATCCAATTGGATGTTTTATATTATATATGCTATACACACACACACACACACACACACACACACACACATACACACACTATATATATTGTTATATAATATATATTTTATACTCTCTGTGTGTGTACATATATAGATACATATTTATACACACACACACACACACACACACACACACACACATATATATACATATATATATATATTCTATTTTATAGTTTTATTTTCCAGCTGCCCCATTTTTACCCTACCCAAATTTCCTCCTCCACATACATGGCAAAATGGTTTTCTTCCATAGTTTTATTTATTTATTTTTTTGTCCCTCTTTCACTGCAAAATTTACTTGCCTTACTAATAGTACTTAAACAGATAGAACTGGTCTCAGTCTTAGGATACACGTGTTACTGGTTCCAAAATGGTTTACAGTGTTCTTAAGTAATTTCAACCACTCAACCAATTTCTTAAAGCACAAACACTTAAATTGAAGTTGAAGTAAGAAAAAGAATGAGCAGTCTAATGCAGAAAGATTGGCTTTTAACTGTTCTATTGCATCTTTAGGGAATGGAAGTCTTCTGTAAGCCCCATGTTGCTACAGCAGATAGAAATCTCCTTTGATCAATGTTGCATCAGCAAAGGACATTCCTATGTAAAATAGATATACACTTATTTGAGTGCAAACATTGTGGTATCTGTGATAGAGATCAGGAGGCATTTTGACATTGAGCAAAGGAGATTTCTCCTGATCTCTAACACAGATTTCACAATGTTTGCACTCAAATAAAATTTGTAAAAATTTTACATAGGAATGCTCTTCACAAGCTAGAACTAGAAATCTGAATTCAATAGCACCTATCAAATATAATTTTAATATGATGGATTTTTCTTTTTTAAAATGGAAAGCTTAATTCTCCTTATCTGAGTTAGATATAAACATTAGAATCCTAGAGGACAGTTTAGCTATATCGTTTGTGGTGTTTGCAAATGCTCCCTTGACTCTTTTAAGTCACTTTAGTCTCCAAATTAGTCCATATTCTTCTAAATCACGGAGTATAAAAAATAGTCTTTAAAAAGATTCACAGACATTCCATATTCTTTGCAAACCTACTAGTATTTGTATCATTTTTATGCTCCACCTATGTAACATTAAGAAGCACTTTTGTTTAACTCACTATGAAACTTAAAGAAATGATGTGTAATTTGAAGTTTTTACTTTTTTTTAGGCACATAAGATTTTGAGAGTGGAATAGTTTCTTGAAATCTATACTTATTGATAACAAATCAATGAAGCCATCAACAATTAAGTAATAGAGAGAACATTAGCTTAATTAAAATGGGCATTGACAACTTCCAGTGGAAAACTGTAGCTCAATATTGTATGCTATGATTTGAATATTTATCCTCTCTGAAACTCCTGTTGAAACTTAATCTTCAGTGTGGAAATATTGAGAGGTAAGGCCTTTAAGGAGTGATTGAGTCATGAAGAAAAATTGGGCCATTCCTGTATTAATAGATTATTGGTTTAACTGGTTATCTCACCAATGGCACTTGTGGCTTTATAAGAAGAGGAAGAGGGACTGAGGGAGCACATTCGTCTCACCTTGTCATATTATTATGCCCTGTGCCACCTCGATATTCTGCCGAGTCCCCATCAGCAAGAAGACCCTCACCAGATGTGGCCTCTGGACATTGGACTTCCCAGCTTCCAGAATTACAGGAAATTTCTTTTTTTAAAAAACACATTACCCTCTTGGGTGTTCAGTCATAGCAACAGAAAATGGACTAAAATGTTATGTTTCAAATTTGTGTTGTATAGGTTTCCAGAAAAGAACACCCTCATTAGCATTTAATCAAGACAATCCTGGGCTTTCTCTATGTTTTCAGAAAGTGTCAATGTACATTCTTAAAATGATGAATAAGGTTATAAAGAAATAACATAGACTTTTCATAGTCAGATAACGTCAAATTTAAAATGGAGCATTAACCTGTATGCCCAGTCAATGCGGGGAGAATCATAACCCTGTCAAATTTTAATACCATTTTAACACTCTTTTCAGAGTGGGAAATACAGGTAAAACAGTTGAGAAAAATGCAACATTTAAACCAAGCAATATGGGCAATACATAGATGTAATGAATGCTGGTCAATTCATGGTATCTAACTATATAGAATTTTTAAATTAGTAAATAGAAACATAAGAATTCATAGTGTGGGTATCAGTTTGAACCCAACTGTTTACCACCTCTCCTTTCCAAAGTCTTATTCAGTGTCAGAACACCTGATGTTTAATAGGATTTATGTGTGGCATACATTAGACTACCTTGTGTTTTGCATCCCTCCTCTCTTTGTTTTCTGTTAGGTCTTCAGAGCTTCTGGCCTGGTCTGCTAGAAGAGTCTCCCACTGACTGAAATCCATTTGTGTCATGGCTGGCCACCAGAGTGACCTATCCAAACATTATATTTCACCATGCATTTTCAGTGTTTTAAGCCTTTCTCTGGTTCTCCACCTTCTAGAACCTATAAATTCACAACAGAAATATCACAATATAAAGATGCATACAATGGGACCCCCCATATTATCAATTTCACAGGATTCTCCTTTTCCTTAGTCACTTGTTTGCTTGTATTTCTTGTTTCAACACCCTGAATAACTTGCTATTTCCTGAATAAATCCAGACAACATGTTGCTTCCTCCCCCATGCCTTTCTTTTCTTTTTTCTTTTTTGAGACAGAGTATCACTCTGTGGCCCAGGCTGGAGTGCGGTGGCCTGATTTCAACTCACTGCAACCTCTGCATTCCAGGTTTAAGCAATTCTCCTGCCTCAGCCTCCCAAGTAGCTGGGATTATAGTCGCCTGCCATCATTTTCAACTCATTTTTGTATTTTTAGTAGAGACCGTTTTCTCCATATTGGCCAGGCTGGTCTCGAACTCCTGACCTCAAGTGATCCACCCACCTCAGCCTCCTAACGTCCTGGGATTATAGGCATGAGCCATATGGCTGGCTCCTCATACCTTTATTAAGGTTGTCCTCCACTTTGCTGTGACATTCTACTTGCCCCATTTGTTAGGTTTTTCACTCGACTCTTCCTTTAATATTCAAGTATTATCTAATTCAGTTAGCTCCTCCTGATTAATGTCCCTCCAACCATGTTAATTTGCCTCTTTTAAACACTTCTATAATGTCCTCTGCATTTATTATTGCTTACTACAATTGGCATTTGCCTTTTCTTTTTGTATTAGCCAGGCATGGTGGCACATACTTGTAATCCCAGCTACTCAGGAGGCTGAGGCAGGAGAATCACTTGATCTCAGGAAGTGGAGATATTACCACTGCACTCCAGTCTGAGCAACAAGAGTAAAACTCCATCTCAAAAAAGAAAAATGTGTGTGTGTGTGTGTGTGTGTATGTATGTATCTTTTTGTTATCTACTTTATGACCAGATTGATAGCTCCTTCAGGTCAGCAAGGATGCCTTAATTATCACATTCTGATGTAAATGGAAATACTAAACAAGTTCTTAATAGCTGGATCCTAACCTCTGACACGTTTAAAGAGATGTACTGAAACTTTCAACGTCACTATTTGTTTAAATGGACACTCTATTTTTTTTATCACAGTTATGTATGTGCTCAAAAAGGAGATTCCTACGTATTAAAACATTCCAAAAATGTTTCTAATAAATGTACCTAATTTAACTAATTACTTAATTTAAATATATAACAATTATGTATCTAATATATAGAAAATATATGTAGAAAATATATTAAATAATTACATGATTATAATTATATATAAACATATAAATATATATCAATAACTATATAAATAATTATATATCACTAATTATATAAATTTATATGTATAGATATATTTATTAGATACATTTAAATATATACTTAATATATATTAAATATATAGGAAATATGTATTTATAGGTATATTGATTGGAAACTTCTGCTGGTATATTTAATGCAGAGGAAGTTCAATACT
This sequence comes from Sapajus apella, assembly GCF_009761245.1. Lineage (NCBI taxonomy): Eukaryota > Metazoa > Chordata > Mammalia > Primates > Cebidae > Sapajus > Sapajus apella. The sequence continues at coordinate 20,939,075 of NW_022436948.1, read as the reverse complement.
AAAGGTTTTCTCCTCCCAGTATAGTGCATTAGCCTGTTTCTTTGAACAGATGCCTCCAGGTGTCAGCCTGCAGGAAGTCATTCAAAACCATGCACACCAGGGTAGTTTCCATGGAAGCAGAAATTAACCATTAACAATCTCCTACATGGTTCACATCTGGTATAATCCCCATTGTGGAGAAAAAATTGAATCAAATTACTACTCTAAAAGACAAGTAGAAGTAGGAACACTTACGTTAGTAGTTATTTCATACATTACTGCAAATGTTCCTCGGTGATAATGTATCATACATTAATAGAAAATAGTAAAGAGCCACAATCTAACGACTTTTCCAAAACATGTTTTTTAAGGGACTATATGAAAATAACCTTTGTTATTTTAGGTCGTTAAATGTCTACCCTACCAAAGTTGGGCGCAGTGGCTCAAGCCTGCAATCCCAGCACTTTGGGAGGCTGAGGTGGGTGGATCACAAGGTCAAGAGATTGATACCAGCCTGGCCAACATGGTGAAACACCGTATCTACTAAAAATACAAAAATTAGCCAGGCGTGGTAGCATGCGCCTGTAATCCCAACTACTTGGGAAGCTGAGACAGGTGAATCACTTGAACGCGGGAAGCAGATGTTGCAATGAGCTAGATTGTGCCAGTGCACTCCAGCCTGGGGACAGAGCAAGACTCCATTTCAAACACACACACACACACACACACACACACACACACACACATTTACATATATATGTATATATACACCCTACTAAATATCTCAAGGATCTCCTCCCTAGGTTTCCTTTGTTTTAACAATAAATACGTGTATTTGCCCATAGTCTCAGAAAAAACTATTGATTTGAAAAGATAATGTTCACTTGCCCTGGTGAAAATGTTTCTTCATTATTTCTGTTAAAGCCAGAGAGTGGTTTTGAGAGTCAAAGTATTAGAGAAGCCCTTTGCAGGTATTACCACATGCAGGAGCTTCAGACTTGGAATTAATGAAGAAAACTACGTATTCCCCCAACTGTAATTTGTTGTCACTTGACTCAAGTTGCACAGTGATCCAACCCTTGAATCTCTATCACACAAGCAGTTTATGTTGCTTTGGAAATTTTCTAGAGGACAATTCAAATTGTGTTTTCTCAAATGCATTTTGGAACTGACTCATTAAAGAGATTCAATTAAATAATAAAGAAACTTAAAAAGGAACATTGTGCTATTACATTTAAATTCTATTTGAGAAGATATCAAATAAACATAAAATGCAGAACATTTCATTAAAATCAAAATTAATACATTCTTCAAAAAATGTCAATGTCATAAATTACACAGAGTAGCTTAGAAATTGTTTCATATTAAAGGAAACTTGAAAGACAAGACAACTAAATATAATGTGTTGTCCTAGATTACATCCTGTACTAGGAGATAAAAGCCAAGCTACAAATGACTTTATAATGTCAACCAACAAGATTTGAATACAGGTCATAACATAGATGAAAACATTGACTAAAGGTTTAAGTTATCTAAGTTCTTGACACTACTGTGATTATTTATAACATTATCCTTATTCTTAAAAAATTCACTGTGAAATACTCAGCACTAAAAAACAAGTAAGCAACTGTCAAATAATTCAATAAAGTATATTTAATATGTGACCTGTTTATATGTGTATATGCACAAACACAGGAATGTATATGTGATATATTTTTATATGCTTATGTTACCTACATAATACAATAATTTTATAAAACAATGATGTGTGGGTATTTATACACACAAAGAAACACAAATAATTAAAATTTTATTGCACAAATAATAAAACAAGTAATACTAAAATTTACCAAAACTAAGTATAGTTAAAGAAAATGTGGCCAGGCGCGGTGGCTCACGCCTGTAATCCCAGCACTTTGGGAGGCTGAGGCGGGTAGATCACGAGGTCAAGAGATCAAGACCATCCTGGTCAACATGGTGAAACCCCGTCTCTACTAAAAATATAAAAAATTAGCTGGGCATGGTGGCGCATGCCTATAATCCCAGCTACTCAGGAGGTTGAGGCAGGAGAATTGCCTGAACCCAGGAGGCGTAGGTTGTGGTGAGCCGAGATCGCGCCATTGCACCCCAGCCTGAGTAACAAGAGCGGAACTCCGTTTCAAAAAAAAAAAAAAAAGAAAAACAAAATGTGTGTGCTTTTTGCACTGTTCTTGTAATATTTCTATATATTAAAATATTTTCAAGTGAAAATTAAAAAACTAGATTGAGCAATATTAATTTTCTGGTTTTGATGACTGAACTATGGTTAAATAAATTATTGACACTAAGAGTAGCTGAGTAAGACTCATTTGAAAATTTCTGAACTTATTCTGCAACACTTCTTTAAATCTAGATTTATTTCAAAATAAAAGGTTTAAAAGTTATTTCTCTACTGCAAAATCAGATAATAAAATTATATTCTAAATATCAATATAGTTTCATGTATTAAAGTGCTTTTTTTCAAAATAAATAAATATCTATATTTCTCTAACTTTGTCCTTTGAAATATCCCAGAAACGATTATCAGCCCAATTACTATATTTTGGCACCTGTATTCTGGTTACTATCTTATTACTAAAAAGAACCATTGCATGTAGCTTATAAACAAAAGGATTTCATTTCTCATAGTTCTGGAGGCAGGGAGCCCAAGACAAAGATGCTGGCAAATTTGATGCATAGTAAGGGCCATTTCCTTTACAGATGGATGTCTTCTCACTATAATGTCACTGAACTCCCTTGGGGCTACTTCTTTTTTTTATTATTATACTTTAAGTTCTGGGGTACATGTATAGAACATGCAGGATTGTTGCATAGGTATGCACGTGCCATGGTGATTGTTGCCTACATCCCCCCATCACCTACGTCAGGCATTTCTCCCAATGTTATCCCTCCCCAACCTCCCCACCCCCGCAATCCCTCCCCCTAGTGCCCCACCTCCCCACAGACCCCACTGTATGATGTTCCCCACCCTGTGTCCATATGTTCCTATTGTTCAAAACCCATTTATGAGTGAGAACATTCTGTGTTTGGTTTTCTGTTCTTGTGTCAGTTTGCTGAAAATGATGGTTTCCAGATTCATCCATGTCCCTGCAAAGGACATGAACTCATCCTTTTTTATGGCTACATAGTATTCCATGGTGTATATGTACCACATTTTCTTTATCCAGTCTATCATCGACAGGCATTTGGGTTGGTTCCAGGTCTTCGCTATTGTAAACAGTGCTTCAATGAAAATAAGTGTGCATGTGTCTTTATAGTAGAACAATTTATAATCCTTCGGGTATATACCCAGTAATGGGATTGCTGGGTCAAATGGAATTTCTATTTCTAGGTGCTTGAGGAATCACTACACTGTCTACCACAATGGTTGCACTAATTTACACCCCCACCAACAGTGTAAAAGTGTTCCTATTTCTCCACATCCTCCCCAGCATCTGTTGTCTCTAGATTTTTTAATGATCACCATTCTAACTACCATGAGATGATATCTCAATGTGGTTTTGATTTGCATTTTTCTAACGTCCAGTGATGGGCATTTTTTCATATGTTTGTTGGTTGCATAAGTATCTTCTTTTGAAAAGTGTCTGTTCATATCCTTCGCTCGCTTTTTGATGGGGCTGTTTGTTTTTTCTTGTAAATCTGCTTTAGTTCTTTGAAGATTCTGGATATTAGCCCTTTGTCAGATGGGACTATTTCTTAAGGTATTCTTACCATTCATTAAGGTGGGCCCTCATGACCTAATCACCTCCCAAAGGACTCCATCTCCTAATACCATCATCTTGAGGCTTAGAAGTTCAACATATACATTTGGAGAGGCATAAACATTCAGCCCATTGCAAATACAAAATGTGTATGTGACACTGATAGTCAGCACCCAAGATGATGCCTGATGGTCTTTCTGATGTTCATGCCTAGGCTGATTGACACAACAAATAGAATATACCAGAAATGGCAGAGTGTGACAACAAAGGCTAAGTCATTAAAAACAAAATGCTCCTGCCTTGTGTTTTTTTGAAACACTGTATGAAAAGCCAGCTGCCATGCTGTGGGGACCTTCAGAAGTTATGGAAAGCCCACATGGTAAGAGCCTTTCACCACCAACCATGAACTTCTAGTATATCACCTTGAAGGCAGCCCCAGTCAAGCCTTTCAACCTCTGTTACTTCAGCTGACAACTTGATTAATCTTGGTTGCAACTTCAGGATGGAAATCCACAGTTAAGCCTTTCCCAAATTCTTCACCCACAGAAACCATGATAGCTTTTAAGCCATTAAGTTTTGGCATTATTCAACATGCAGTAACAGATAACTAAAGCAATTATTTAGGGCCAATTATATCCCCGAGTGTACTCACAAGACTCTACAGAAAATACTAAAGTAATTGAAGATGAAGGTAAAGCATTTCTTGCAGTAGGAAGAAAAATACTGAGAGTCATCAGAGAGGACTGATGTGTCCTGATGCTGGATGGTACCCAGAGCCTTTTCTCAGGTGCACAGCATGTGCTTTGTTTTCCAGTTACAAATCACTTCAGACCAACTAAATGAAAACATTGGAAGTGGAGCTCAGCAATTTGTGTTTTATTAATTCTGTGAATCTGATGTGTGCAAATGTTTAAGAATTACCGCTTTCTGTGATCATCTCCCTCTTGGAGGCATAGAATTATTGTAAACAAGGTTAAGTGTATTCCATTAGGGTCACAACAGCAATCTAGAAGCCACAGGTATAAGTCTCATTAGGAAGAACAAAATAGTCTTCAAGCGGCTCGAGATCCTTTCTATTGTCATGATGTTCACATAGGCTGTATTTCAACTGACTCTGGTGCTCAGACCATACAAATTGTTACAACAAGGCCCATTAATGATCAACACTTGTTGGATGCTTTTGTAGTTGCTTTCAATAACTCCTCTCCTGACTTCCTTTTCTGCAGAAATGTGTATTGCTAGGCTATCACCATGCTTTATTCCAGTATAATTCCAGGAGATGGCTGTGTTTAAATAAAGGAAATTTGAGGACAGAAATCATGTAGACTGTGCCTTATAAAATTACTTCTGCCACCCTCACAGATACACACAATTCAAAGCAAGGTGACCATGAATTACAAATCAGAGGGCCAAAGACATAATTATAACCACACCAAAACTGCTACTGAAACAAACTTGGCCTGGCTCTTCTGGAAATTATATACATCACTTAAACCACAGAAGTCTAAAGTGGCAACACAATGTTTTTACTGAGTCATAGTAATATTAGTCTGAAAGACAAAATGCCACAAAAATGAAGGAAAAGTAAACTCTGGTCTACTGGTCTAGACCAGAGACTAGAAAACCACTTGATGATATATAGAGACTATAGAATGTATGTGTGTTTATGTTGTTTACAGTTGTATCTGTTGCTTTCTCTCTGGAAAGCTTTTCTTTCCTAGTTTCTCATCATATCTATTTCCTTCAAGCATCTTTCACAGTGATGATGAAGTTATAGTCTGTTAAAAGAGTACATAGTCCTAAAGAAAATTGACTCATTAATGTACAGATCTGTCTGTAAACAGAATAATCGTAAGTGAAATCAGCCTGCTCCATAATCAATAAAAGTCTATCATACATATTCAGACAATTTGAATACAACCAACAAACCACCATGTTTACTGATTCCCCTTGCTTTTACAGCATATTTAAATCCTTTTTCAAATATATATTTCATCTGTTTATTTTTGAGACGGGGTGTCACTCTATTGCTCAGGCTGAAGGGCAACAGTGAGATCTCAGCTCACTGCAACCTCTGCTTCCAGGGCTTAAGTGATTCTCCTGTCTCAGCCTCCTGAGAAGCTGAGATTACAGGTACATGCCACAATGCCTGGCTAATTTTGTATTTTTAGTAGAGACAGGGTTTCACCATGTTGGCCAGACTGGTCTCAAACTCCTGAACCTCAAATGATCTGCCAGCATCAGTCTCCCAAAGTGCTGGGATTACAGCTGTGAGCTACCATGCCTGGCCTGATCTTGTTTTTTAATTAACTTCTTTGTTTTTCAAATTTAAATCATTTTTCCAACTTTTAGTTATAGCAATTCTTTTGAAGCTTGTGAATAAAAGGGTTTCTCTTCTCTGGAAAGGTGGTTGATGGGGAAATCTTGGATTACATTAGAATACAAAGAAGAATCATTGAACTATTGTGTTAATAACTGGAGTAAGTTTAACTGACTTTTGGCTCCAAAATCCTTTTCTTAGTTTTTTTCCTCCATAGAGATTTTTTATTAAATGACAAAAATAATATTAACAACTCAGATGCAGAAGGATCTGATTTGCACCATATAAAAAGTCATATTTCTAGCAAAGTTGTCTTGTTTTGTAAGGTTAGATGCCTTCCTTTCCTAGTAACTTATTAGAAATTTCATATTTGCCATCCATTCATCCATTCATCCATCATCCATCCATCCATCCATCCATCTCATCCATTTAATCACTCATACATGAATTTAAATTCATATACTGAGTATTGGTATATATTTGCTGTAATAAGAAGGCATTAATTATTTTAAACACTGAAAATTGTCTTGAAGTTTATACCACGAGAACATATTGATATCCCTTCATGTAAAGACCTAATTTCTAAGCATGCAGTCAGGATTCATTATAAAGCCAATTTTGAAAATAATAATTAAACTAACTTTCAAGAGGACTTAATTGGACTATTAATATTGTGTTTTTAAATCTTATTTTGAATTATGTTTTAGGTTTTCTTTATCATGTTATATTTTTATAATATCAGAGTATTAAAAAGTCAAAATTTTATAAATTTGATTTCATTCGAAAAACCTAGTTCGAATGGCGATCATTAAAAAATCTAGAGACAACAGATGCTGGAGAGGATATGGAGAAATAGGAACACTTTTACACTGTTGGTGGGAATGTAAATTAGTTCAACCATTGTGGAAGACAGTGTGGCAATTCCTGAAGGACCTAGAAACAGAAATTCCATTTGACCCAGAAATCCCATTACTGGGTATACATCCAAAGGATTATAAATCGTTCTACTATAAGGACACATGCACACGAATGTTCATTGCAGCGCTGTTTATGATCCAAAGACCTGGAACCAACCCAAATGCCCATTGATGATAGACTGGACAGGGAAAATGTGGCACATATACACCATGGAATATTATGCAGCCATCAAAAACGATGAGTTTGTGTCCTTTGTAGGGACATGGATGAACCTGGAAACCATCATTCTCAGCAAACTGACACAAGAACGGTAAATCAAACACCACATGTTCTCACTTATAGGCAGGTGTTGAACAATGAGAACACATGGACACAGGGAGGGGAGCACTACACACTGGGGTCTGTTGGGGGAAATAGGAGAGGGATGGTGTGGGGTGAGGAGTTGGGGAGAGAGAGCATGGGTAGAAATGCCAGATACAGGTGAAGGGGAGGAAGGCAGCAAATCACACGGCCATGTGTGTACCTATGCAACTATCTTGCATTTTCTTCAAATGTACTCCAAAACCTAAAATACAATAAAAAAAAAAAGAAAATCCTGTCCAAGTTTTTGTAAGAGTAAAGCAGAGAACACCTTAAGAATCATTTTTAGTGTTTTTTAATTGACTTATTTATTTTTACAAGGCAAAACCATTGTAATGAATGTATTTGTCTTAATTGTGGTAACTTCTGATTTTGATATAGCTACTTAATTCTTAATTTACTGTTAGTATATGTGCGTTATGTTGACCTGGACCTATTTAGTATTGTCACTCCTCCTCACTATCTCATGTATATCCTTATTTTTTCTATTGAAAACATGTGTCATTATTTAAAAGTTACATGTATTTGCTTTATATGACTAGAACACAGTTTCCTAAGCAAAGAGAATAATATACCTTGTTTACTTCTAATGTGATCAATGTCTGGTGGTGTCCTGGCATATATTAGATATTCAAGATGAATATATTTAATAAAACACTGAATATTTCCTAGCCATGTTTCTGATGGTTTTCTATTTCCTAACCTAGCCTAAGTGAGCATCTCATTTAATTAATTTTCTTCCAACTAAAACATTTTTCATTGTCTTAAGGATTCTGGTTATCAATAATTATATACCTGTATATTAATACAATCAAGTTAAAAGCATTAATTCTGTAAAGGATATATTAGAATGGTTCATATCCAATTTATTAAATAGATATTTCAGGTGCTTTTAAACAAAACCAATTTGAAATACACACTGACCTTGAGTTTATTTAACAACTAGTTAATGCAATCATTATTACTAAAGTGTCCATTGATTCTGAGCATGTTTTTAATCAGCTTCTGAGGTAAAGCTAATTTTATGTCTTAATACTTTGAAGCAAAATAGAACTATAACAACTATAAGAACTATAACAACATCTAGGATGTTTTAAATAAAAAGATTTAGATCATGTGGCCACCACATTACCTAATATAGCCTTTCAACAAATAGCCTATTATACAAATGTAAAGTATCACCCTTACAAAGCACTAAATACATATGTTTTCTCAAAATTCATATTCTGTTAGCTGGGCATGGTGGTGCACATCTGCAGACCCAGCCACTTGGGAAGCTTAAGTGGAAGGATCTCTTGAGCCCAGGAGTTCGAGGTTGCAGTGAGCTGTGGCCACACCAGTTCAGTCCAGCCTGGGTAAGATAGCAAGATCCCGTTTCAAACATAAATGAATAAAGAAAAAGACAAACAAAAGAAAAAGAAACAAAATTTATATTTTGAATTCCTAATCCCCAAGGTGATAGTTTTAGGGGCAGGGCTTCTGGGAGGTGATTGAATCAAGAGCATGGAGCCTTGATTCCATGTGAGCTTGCTGGCCCCTTGCACAATGCGAGGTCATAGTGGGAATGCACCTTTTATGAATCACAACTTGGGCCCTCCATGAACTATGAATCTGCTGACACCTTGATCTTTGATTTTTCAGCCTCAAGGAACTGTGAAAAATAAATGTCTATTGTTTATAAGCCACACAGTTTCTAGTATTTTCTTATAGCAGTCTGAACAAATTAAGACTACCAGATAACTTCTTTTTTTAACTTTTAGTTTAGGTTCAGGGGTACATGTGCAGGTTTGTTACACAGGTAAATTACGTGTGATGGGGGTTCCTTGTACAGATCAATTACTCACCCAGGCAGTAAGCATAGTACCTGATAGGTGGTTTTTTCATCCTCTCCTTCCTCCCAATCCCCTTCCTCAAGTAAGTTCCAGTGTCCGTTGATGCTTTCTTTGTAGTCCTGTCTTCTCAATGTTTAGCTTCCACTTATAATCAAGAATAAGCAGAATTTGGTTTTCTGTTCCACTGATAGTTTGCTTAGGATAATGGCCTCCAGCTCCATCCATGTTGCTGCAAAGGATATGATTTCATTCTGCTACACTGGCTTCATAGTATTTCATGATGTATATATGCCATGTTTTCTTTATCCAGTCTACCACTGATGGACATTTAGGCTGATTCCATGTCTTTGCTATTGTGAATAGTGCCACAATGGACATCCGTGTGCATGTGTCTTTATGGTAGAATGAGTTATGTTTATTTGTTTATAGACTAAATAATGGGAGTGCTGGGTCAAATAATAATTCTGTTTTAAGTTCTATGAGAAATTGCCACACTGCTTCCCAAAATGGCTGAACTAGTTCTCATTCCCACTAGCAGTGTATAAGTTTTTCCTTTTTTCTGTAACCTCTTCAGCATCTGTTATGTTTTCACTGTTTATTAATAGCCATTCTGACTGGTGTTATATTGTATCTTGTTGTTTTGATTTGCATTTTTCTAATGATTTGTGCTTTTGAGCATTTTTCCATATGTTTTTGGCTGTGCGTATGTCTTCTTATGGGAAAATGTCTGTTTATATCCTTTGCCCACTTTTTAATGAGGTTTTTTTCTTAATTGTTTAGGTTCCTCACAGATTCTGGATATTAGATATTTGTCAGATGCATAGTTTGCAAATACTCTCTCCCATTCTGTAGCTTGTCTATTTACTGTGTTGATGGTTAGATTTTTGTATATGGTATAACAAAGGGATCTATATTCAATCTTCAGCCAATGACGAGACAGTTATCTCAGCAACATTTATTGAATAAATGTTTTTCCACTTGTGTCTTGACTTATTTTTGGTACAATCATCTGTGATTCTCACTGTAGAGATCTTTCACTTCCCTGGTTAGTTGTATTCCTAGATATTTTGCCCTTTTGGTGGCTATTGTGGATGGGATTGTATTCTTGATTTGGCTCTCAGCTTGGACATTACTAAAATGCTACTGATTTTTATACATTGATTATGTATCCTGAAACTTTGCTGATGCTGTTTATCAGCTGAAGGGGCTTTTTTTCCAGAGACTATGTGGTTTTCTGGGAGATAATTATATCTGCAAACAGAGATAGTTTGACTTCCTCTCTTTCTATTTGGGTGCCTTTTATTTCCTTCTCTTGATTGATTGCTTGGATAGGGCTTCCAGTACTATATTGAGTAAGAGTGGTGGGAGTGAACATTCTTGTCTTGTTCCGGTTCTCATGGGAATGCTTCTAGCTTTTGCCCATTCAGTAAGATGTTGGCTGTGGGTTTGTCATAGATAGCCCTTATTGTATTAAAGAGCTTCAGTGCCTAGTATGTTAAGGGTTTCTAACATGAAGGCATGTTGAATTTTATCAAAAGCCTTTTCTGCATCTATTGAGGTGATCCTGTGATTTTTGTTTTTAGTACTGTTTATGTGATGAATCACATTTCTTGATTTGCAAATCATATGTTCTTTGTTACCTGCTATGATGCATTGTGAATGAAAATGGCCAAAACTTTTCTCCTCCCTGGCTCTATCCCTAATTACACCATGGTTTTTAGTCTTGTCTTCTAAAGTCGTGGTGTCTATTTAAGCAACCCTAAATTCTGTGCCTTTATCTGATCAATTGGTTGTGGTGGAAGGTTTGTGGTACCATCACCAAGAAGATTTATGCTTGGCTTTTTGGACCCTGGAGAACAAGATCAGGCTAGTTGGCTGACAGATGAGACAACAGGTGGTTCATAGTCTTCCTAGTAATTCTACCAAAGCCACATTGGTTTGTTTTCTATTCGTTAGTCATAAAGCAGTTATGATTAAGCACATTTTATATAAACTCTGTTATCTATTGGAAAACCAGCACCTCGATATAGTCAAGCAGACATAAGTATCATAAAGTATTTGTAATAAAAACATATATAATGCATAAAATGCAAGGTTTGTTTAAATGGTTTCAATGATCCAGTGAAAGATATGGAACAGGAATTATTACTTATTTTATACTGAAAGCAGCAGAATCATAAAGAATTAACTTCTTAAACATTTTAAGGAGGATAAGCATCAGAAATTTGAACTCATTATTTTTATTTCAGAATCAATGTATTTTTATTACAGGAGACCCATATTTTAGATGAAATACATTTGCTTTCTCTTTGTTATAATGAAAATGTGTGTATGTTTTTTTCTTTTTATAGTTTTGCTTTATTTTTTGTTTTCTCCCAGTATTTAACATCTGCCTGGACTCATGACTATAAATAATAGCCAGGCAAGACTCAGGGACAATATACACTTTCCGATTTCTCAGGAAGATGAAACAAAGAAATTTGAGATATGAGATGACTACAGATTTCTTGATACAAATTTATTTTACTCATTTATTGTTACCTATGAGTATTATTATGTTATCTACAACAAAATTCTATTATCCATTTATTTAATTGATACTTCCCGAGTTCCTACTATTTGCCAGGCACTGTGCTTCTACTGTCTATAGTGGGAAACAAAAGAGAAACCCTCAGTTCCTGGCCTCATGGAGCTTATAGTCCAATGTGAGAGACAGAAAACTAACAAGCAAATACACATACATTAAGTTGGAAATGATAAATGTTAGACTGGAAAAGAACCAGAAGCACTGAGGAAAAACAAAGGGTCGGGGACTGGTGATTTAGTGGTGGAGAAGTATGTGTGCTGCTCTGGGTGAGAAGATGTGGAATCAAAACTTGGAAACAAAGGCAGGCACGGTGGCTTACACCTGTAATCCTAACATTTTGGGAGGTAAGGGTAGGTGAATCGCTTGATCCCAGGAGTTCAAAACCAGCCTAGGCATCAGAGGGAAACCTCATTTCTACAAAATTGGAAAGTTAGTCAAGTGTGGTGATGCATGCCTGTATTCTCAGTGACTTGAGAGTCTGAGGTGGGAGGATCACTTGAGCCCAGCAGGTCAAGGTTGCAGTGAGCCATAATTGTGCCACCGTATTCCAGCCTGGGTGACAGAGTGAGACTCTGTTCCAAAACCCCAAAATTCAAAAAACCAAAAGACCTGGAAACAGAGATGGGTTGGAGAAACAAGCCCCCAAAAACTGTACTTTGAGGGCAAAGGCTGTAAGGTGAGCAAGAGTTTCAGACATCTGAGAATTTGAGTAAGTCTCATTAAGGCTGAAGGAGAGGGAATGAAGCAGAATGTGCCAAGAAATAAAGGGGGGAAATAGGAGCCTTACAGGCTAAGGACGACATTTCATTATATCTCACTGAGGCATACAGAAAAACGTAAGCAGAAGAATTACATAATTTTATGATCTACCAGGGGAAGACCAAATTTGGGATCATGAAAATGGGAAAAAGACAAGGCATTATTTTAACAGAATAACTTTTCTAGAGCAGTAGAAATAAAACATTAAAAATATTTTACAGATAAAATTAATATGTCAAGTGATGAATTAATATGGGATTTTAGAAATAAATTGATGTAAACATGAGTCCCAGATAGAGGTCTTGATAATAAAAGTGTAGCCTCTCTTATAGACCATTTTTTTCATAACTTGGAAAAGGTAAGCAGAAATCATGTGAAATATATTTAACTCATCAATATTCTATGAAGTTTTTACCTAAGTGAATCCATAAAAACTACCATGGATACTCAGGAATATAGTTTATATAAATGTATGTGTAATGTATTTATGTATATAAACTGAAAATAGAAATAGAATGATGCATTGTTGTTGAAGTTGTATTTTGAGTTATATTCAGAAATGCACTGTGAATATTTTGAATTCCCTGTTTATTGAATTTCTAGGCATCTTATGTCCTTATTAAGGTCTAGAATTGTGTTTGAACTCATTTAAATAACTTCCATCTGACATGCTTTCTGTACCAATAACTTCAGTTCTAGCCAAAAACTTTTTTGTCAATCATTCCCAGTTTTTATTTTCACTTTTTAAAATATTATTATGAGACAAGAAAGAGCCTTATCTTTATATGCAAGCTAATCAAAATTTTGGAGAATTTATTTTCCTTATGATTATCTGACTGCCAATTCCATATCAAGTAGGTATTCAAAAACTTCAGCAGCTTGTATGTAGCTATTATAATTGACAAACCAAATGGAACCTGAACTTTTGAGCACAGAGAACATCTCCATCTCCAGAACCTGGAACAATGTATTAAACATAATAGGTGTAGAGAATTGTTTACCTGATATAGTGGGCATAATTTGTCCTGCCTTTAAACTAGAAGAAAGGACTTAACTTTCCAGGCTTCTTTGCAACTACAATTCAGGCATGTAGCCTTCATTCTAAATGAAACTTTTATTTGAAACTTGGTACCATGAGGGAACAAGCTCTGCAAAAGATAGCTTTTACTAGAGGGGATAATGGCAGAGGTATCTGGAGGTTGTTACAAGGCTGACATAGAAGAGGGAATAATAGCCGTTATAAGCCTGTGTGTTAGTGTTTATGGTGAACTTGGTTTCGGCACATGAAGTTCATCCCATAGCTATTACATAGGAGCAGTGACATTCTTCTCATGAGGCCATTATTTGATTTTTTATTCTGTTCCTGTTTTTAGCAAGCTTTTCTGTAATCTGAACTTCCAGACTGTATCTCTGGATTTTCCAATGATTGTGGATTCTATCAACCATTCTATTAATTTAATCATCAAATACTTTCTCAGCATCTACCATGAGCCCAGTTACTTGGCAATAGGATATGCAGTCTTTGTATTTAAAGATTCTAATCATGAATGCAAGTAACCAAGAACAAGCAAAAAGTTACAATTGTCATATGATAAGTGCTCCAAACAAATCCCCATACATGTCAATAGAAACATACATAAAAACACCTAACCTAGGCTTATGCGATCAAAGTAGGCTTCCTCAGAAAGGCAAATCTGAACCAATCTCAAAGCAGGGCTTGCCAATCTGTGGCTCACAGACCACCTGCATCAGAAACATCTGGGATATTTACAGTGCAGAGTTCATGATCACCCTCTAAATTTACTGATTCAAAATTTCTGAGATTTTACACAAGAATCTGCAATTGCATCAAACATCACACATACAATAAAAATTTAACAGAAAAAAATGAAAATAAGTCGATGGAGGGAAGAGAATGGATCTAGAATTTAAGTATCAGGTGTAAAAAGAGTGTTTGTATGATTACTGTCCAATGATTGAAGCATGTGCAGAGATAGATACTATCAACTGTCTGTATATTAACATAATTTTATACCAAGAGAAAAAGCCTACAGTTTGGGGTCAAAGAGATATTGATTGAATCCTACATTCCCCACTTACCCCATTGGCTAAGTTGTGAAGCCTTGAATCTCAATATCTTCATTGAAACATAAAAAAAGTGACCACAATCTCATGGGAAGATAACAAATACTAAGTAAAACAAGGTTGTGTAAAGGCAACAACCATTAATAAATTTTGGTTTCTTTCCCTTTGTGCACACATTCTTTTAATCTAAAATTGTTGCCTATATACAGCATATGTTTAGGAGTTATGAGTGCTGATATTATCGACACAAAAAGGAGTATAAAAAATCAGCTGTTAAATAGGAGATTACCAATGGCTTTTACTAATGACCATAATATAGGCTTAATGACATGTTTGTAGCGCACATTACAGTTCATTTAGGAACACATTATTTTTAGTTGAAATATATTGTATGAATTGACCTATGGATGTGTTCTCCCTTATTTTGAGAATGTTGTATTTGATCTAGCTTGTGAAAAATATTAATAGCAAAAGCAAATAAAAGGCCATATTTGGTCAAAACTCAAAGAAAGATATTTTAAATTTATTAGGAGTATCTTAAGGATTTTCTAATATTTAGTATTATTTATAGTAAAATGCATGGCTGGTACAATATTGTCATTCCGATCTAAAGTCCCTCCTTCTAAAAGTCTAAAACATTATCTTCTCCTTTCATTATTAGCATTTGTTCTCATTTTAAATAGAGAGTATGAACCAAAAAATTATGCTGGAAATTACTTCTTTTTGTGCTGTTTTGATTTCATGATACTCTTGATATGTTTTTGTTGTTTTGCTTTTCAATGCAATCAAATATTATTTTCTGATTATGGCAACTCAGTAACAGTCGAGCTGAATTTCCATGGTACTGGGGTTAGTAAAGAAGATATTCTTGATTCTAGCAGATATCTATGATTTAAAACCTCTGCTTTTAAGGTGGGGATGCTCAAGCCAGACACATGACAATGAAATCAGGAACTCTATGCTAAGAACTTAGTAGCCTCAGGATATAAGCATCTCTCTCAGCTCTCTTCTTTTTCCATCAGCCATGCTGATTATATGGTCATTTACACTGACATAGTTTCCTTTTTCTTCTCTCTTATATATTACTGCATAATTCTTAATATGCAATACAGTTGCATTGTAATACATATATCTTTACATAGTAGGACTCTAATATTTTCAATGCAGTTCAACATCACAAAGTTTGCCGATTTGGACTTCCTCACACATTTACAATAGTCCCTGTGGTCCAACATTCAAAACAAAGACCTACATATTCTCACCAATATGTGTTAGAATCTGTATTTAAAGATGGATGGATGGATGGATGGAAAGATAGATAGATAACAGAGAGATGTAGATTTTAGAAAGATGGTAGACAGATGTAAATTTTACAAAGATGGTAGATGGATAAATAGATATTTTAGATAGATAATAGATAGGTACATACATAAATACATACAGATGATGTAGATTTTTTTCTTCTCAGAGATGTTTGAGTTATATTCTGTTCTTTTAGTTTCTTTTAACTCATGCTTCACCGAATAAAGTAATAATTTCCATGCTATGCAAAGTATTCTATATTTGATTTCTTCTAATATTTTAAATTTATCTTATATTACACCTCTTTAATACAGTGTACTCCATCTTAAGTTGTAAATCTAAAACTAAAATGTTTCCTAGGACATGACTTTATTTTCTTATGTTCTTAATTGCTTTTTTTTTTTCCGGTTATGTCCTGCTTTCATATTCATAAAAAGCCTAGATTTAAATAACATTTTAAATGCTTTCCCTTTTTGATCAATATTTAGGCAAGTATTATTATGTTTTTAGCTTCTACAGTGATGTTCCCTTGGATATCTGTTTTTGTTTCCCATTGCCGCCGTAACAATTTATCAGGTGGCTTAAGCAATCCAAATTTATTATTTTGGAGTTCTGTACATGAGAAGTCCACCAGGGGTCTTACTGGACTAACATGAAGATGTCAGCAGTGCTGTATTTCCTTCTACTCTAGGGAAGAATTGCCTTCTTACTGTTTTCAGGTTCTAGAGGCTTCCTGGCTCCTGGGCTCATTCTCTCACTTCAAATCTAGAAAAAATGAGTTGAGTTTTTCTCACATTGCATCCCTGTGGCCTTGCAGCCATCATTTTATCTTTCTCTGACTCTCCCCTAAATCTCTCTTCCACTGTCTCTTCTTGTGATTACATTAGGGCTTACCTGGAAAATCAGGACACTCTCCCCTTTAATAGTTTATATTGAGCTAAGTGGTAAGTTTGAATGTATTCTATTCTTTGTGATAGCTTTTAGATAAAATTAAAAAGAAACTTAATTTTTAAACTTTTAACATTTTAAGTATTTCTATGATTATTTTTCTTTGTGATTCCTGTTATAAAAATATACACATATAAACACAACCACAAGAAAATGCTTTCTTTCTGAGGCTGTTAACCTAACCCCACTAACCAGAACAAATATCCTATGAACTGCCTTAATAAATTATTTCCATTATTTATTATTAATTATGTAGTTATTTATATAGATGTTTTTATATCCTTGTAAAGTTCTTTAGCAGAGTACATGTGTTTTAATCGTCTTTCTTTGCATTATAATTTTGAAATAATAATTTGATGGGTGAATATATATAAATAATATTTAAAACTCTTACCAATCTAGTCAAGGGAACATACATCAACTGGAATTACAGGGTACTGTTTATGTTTTCAATTTTACATGGTTGTAAGATTCTAAAATCAATGTTGGATAAAAATTTCTTATTGTAAAACTATTCTTGAAAGACATCCAGTCTCCTGGAAAATGTAACACATTTGATCTCTCAGTAAATCTAGCATTTCTGTTAAAAGCTGAAGTATTGGACCAGATCAGCATTCCATCTGCTCCATCTGCTGAATGTCAGTGAAGCAACTGGCTTGGATTTTGATGTCAGTGGCATAAACATAATGTAAGTTTTAATATCACACTGAACCCAATGAGATGCTCAAATGAGTGGATGCCTGAGGGTCTAAAAATAGCTTTTCAGACCTCCCCCCCCCATAAAATAAATCATCCTTAAGTCCATTACTTTTTGTTCACTGCACATACCCTTCAGCAGGAAACCCAGATGGATCTTTTGCCAAATAACTATAACCAAACAACGTATTCTGCTTATTACTTCTGTGGGCAGATCATCATCATCATCTATTGTCTTAGCAGCAGTAAGACAACTACTTACTTCTAACTGGTCTTTCCATCACTTTACTTACGCAGTCTGTTTTCAATCTGTTCTTTTAAAACTCCAATGAGATGACGTCACTTGTCAGATATTTTTCTTTTCTTTCTTTTTTTTTGTGACTGTATCAGTCTTTTCTCACAATGCTATAATAACGGACTGGGTAATTTATAAAGGAAAGAGGTTTCATTGACTCACAGTTCCACATGACTGGAGAGGCCTTAGTAAACTACGATCCTGGTGGAAGGGGAAGCAGGCACATCTTACATGGTGTCAGGAGAGAGGGGCAGCAAGAGCAGGGAAAACTGCCTTATAAAACCATCAGATCTTGTGAGAACTCAGTCACTATCATGAGAACAGCATGGGTGAAAGCTCCCACATGATCCAATCACCTCCTTCCATTGACAGTGGAGATTACATGTCTTTCCCTCAACAAGTGGGGGTCTGGAGATGAGATCTGGGTGTGGGCACAGAGCCAAACCATATCAGCGACCCTGTTTTATCCAGGGTAAAATCAGCATTCCTTTGGCCAATGATGCTGTTTATCTTGAACATATAGTTGGTATCTTTGTTACTATTCATATTTAAAATTTGATTTATGCATATGTCTACATTCTTAGATCTGAGTGGAAAATGTTTGCTTTTAGGTTTTCTGGATTTCAGAATTATAGATAAGAATCAAAAGTGGGGCCGGGTGTTGGGGGTCATGCCTGTAATCCCAGAACTTTGGGAGGTCAAGACAGGTGGATCAGGAGTTTGAGAGCAGCCTGACCAACATGGTGAAAGCCTGTCTCTACTAAAAATTCCAAAATTAGCTGGGCATGGTGGCTCCTACCTATAATTACAGCTACTCAGGAGGCTGAGACAGGAGAATCACTTGAACCCAGGAAGCAGAGGTTGCAGTGAGCCAAGATTTTGCCACTGCACTCCAGCCTGGGCAACAGAGTGAGGCTGTGTCTCAAAAAACAAACAAAGAAACAAACAGAATCAGAAGGTCTAACTTTCTGAATATGGCAAAAAAACTAGACTATGGTTCCCTTTTTATGAATATTTCAGCAACCCTGTAGAATTAACTACGAAGAAAGAAAAATAATCTAAGTAGTTGTAATCTTTAACAAAAATTTATGTACTACATAAAATATAGTAAAGAAAAGATATCCTTCCCTGAGGATACCTCCTGTTCCATAGATAGTTGGATTTGGTCCTGTCCCAGAAATTTACCTCCTGGCTTTTAAAAAAATGGCTGGAAAACAGAATTTATATCATTCATTTGGCACACAATGGAATGGGTTTGCTGAGCTAAAGCACAGTATATATGAGCAAGGAAAGCAGTATGAAGGGCCAGTACACATAATTTTACTCAAAACTCAACTTTGTAGCTGAATTTCTTAAGTGGTTTTAAGCATGGGTGTTAAAGTACTCTCCAGTTTAGGAATGTCACAAAAATGTCACAATATTCAGAGTAACTAGAACAAACAGTAAAACAGAATTCTCAAGAGACTGCAAGCTTAAAACCAAAACTCCCCCCACCACCAGGCCAATTTATACTACTGATAATTTAATAGCATAACATCCCCTCTTCAGTGGTGCACGCATGCCAGTGCTACAGACAAGTTACGGCCTTAGTTTCAAAACTTCAAAACCATATTTTGTATTTTCTACATTCTACTAATCATCTTTTTATTTAAAATATGAATAGAAGTCATATAGATAAATAGAAAGATAGAAACATATAATTTAACTTTTTGGCATCTGAGTGAAAGTAAACATTTCTTTTATGTGCCATTTTGGAATGAGCTCAATTTTTCCCCTTTTGAGATGGAGTTTCATTCTTGTCACCCAGGCTAGAGAGCAATGCAAAGAAAGCACGATCTTGGCTCACTGCAACCTCCACCACCCAGATTCAAGCAGTCCTCCTGTCTCAGCCACAGGAGTAGTTGTATTACAGGTGCCTGCCACCATCCCTAGCTAATTTTTGTATTTTTAGTAGAAACAAGAGTTTTACCATGTTGGCCAGGCTGGTCTCAAACTCCTGAGAGTTTGAGTTGATCCACCCTCCTCAGCCTCCCAAAGTGCTGGAATTACAGGCATGAGCCACCACGCCCAGCTTGACTTTGAATTGGATAACATGTCTTATCCCTGTGGTTTAAGTTTTCTTTATATATATATTTGAAATTTAATATGTACATACTAATTTGTTCATAGATTTGAGTTAGGTACTGAATTTTTTTTTAGTTAAATTCAGAAAAAAGCCATAATCTAATGGAAATTTAGTAAAATTTCCAGAGAAACTATTTTTGTTCCATAGACTTTCTTTAATTATTTACTCAAGGGGTTTCATGGAAACTTAGACTCTTCTTGGCATCCTTTTTGCTTTTTGTTTGTTTTATATAATTTATTGATCAATGCTTTTAAAACTCAATGTAGTGAAAACATTCTTATTCCAAGTTGCCTACATTTGATTTCAAATTGAAAAATAAAGTTAATTAAAATATTCATTTGTTAAAAATAAAAAATACATTTTTAAGAAATATATCAACATTGTATACTATTTGTATTAAGATCGTGCTTACGTTATAATAATTTTATCCAAAGATATTAATAAATTAAAAGTTACAGTCTATAGTAGGGTAAAGATTGAGTTTTTCGTATTACTTAAACACTTAAAATGTTTTAATTGATTAGCCATGCTGATACTGCTTTATGAATTCAATAAATTTGTAAAAATTGCTTTCTAGAAGCTCTGCAAGTGGATCTAGTGTTGAAAAACATGGTATATAACAAAATTTGCTTTCATTCTGTTGTAAATGCATAATAAGATAAAATAATCTTGAGGATTGAATACTGTAGAAAATGAGTCATTCCAGATCTCAAGAAAAATGTAGAATCTAATTTTTGAATCTCAAAAATAGCCTCTCAGAAAACAGAGCAATATACAGAAAAGTGTTCTGATGATCAAAAGGAAAAGTAAAGTTGTAAGACTTTTCTAGCAGTAGTGTTTCCCCAAGACATAAAATAGAAATTCTGAATAAAAAGCATTAATAGTTTTCATCCAGTGATCTAGTAGTTTTATTTAAACTTGAGGTTTTTTTCTAATTATAAATATTTAATTGACCATGGTAGAAATTGTGATATTTCAGTGTGATACAGTTTTACATACACAGGATAATCAAATATCATTTAATCTCTACATAAAAGAAAACCAGAGGTGAACTGTAGTTAAAGTGGTAAAAGTGGATTTTAATTAGGAACTATTGCAACTGGGGAAAAGAGGCCTCTGTGTAAACCTGGCCTCAATTCTGAGGGCAGCATAGACAAGTCAGGATGCACAAGGAGGAGAGTGGGGGGTCTGAGCATGTAAAATTACTGAGAGGAAGCATCAGCAGTAAGGGGCAATTCAGGAAATCAAGGTCCTAAAAAAAGTAGCTGAGTGTATTCTCAGATGTACTGGTTCCTCAGTAGGAATAACTTTGAAATTTTTAAAATAAAATATAAAAATATTTAAATGATCAAATTAAAAATAAACATTATTCTTATGTTATACAAGAATAGCCAATGCAATGTTTAGTGTTTTAAATACATGTAATGAACGTGAACCACTCGTACAATCAATCTATCTTTAACTAACACACAGTGTTATTTGAATAATTGATTTAGACTTAGAATTCTGAAGTTGATAGACAACTACATTTATGAATACTGCTGCAATATTCAGTGAACTTAAATTTCACCATATTTGTAAATTTGCCAGATTTATGATAATTACTTAAGAAATTAAAAAATGGTATATGTATCTACATATATGTATTAGGCAACAGGAATATGTATTTTTTAAAAGAAATAAAAATGCAGGCTAGGCGCAGTGGCTCACACTTGTAATCCCAGCACTTTGGGAGGCCAAGGTGGGAGGATCACGAGGTCAGGATTTCTAGACCAGCCTGGCCAACACAGTGAAACCCCGTCTCTACGAAAAATACAAAAATTAGCTAGGTGTGGTAGTGAGCACCTGTATTCCCAGCTACTCAAAAGGCTGAGGCAGGGGAATTGCTTGAACCCAGGAGGCAGAAGTCGCAGCCAGCCGAGATCAGGCCACTGCACTTCAGCCTGGGTGTCAAAGCTAGACCTCATCTCAAAAAAATAATAATAATAATAAAAGCATTATATATGCATAAATACAGTTTGACATATTTAAGGGCATTTTATTAGCCAAGTTTGTGAATGAAACAAAAAATTAAAGAAAACTTTGAAAATCCTCTATCAAATTTTCTAGATATTTTTAATCATACAGCAGGATTTATAGATTAAACAGATGGACAAGGTAGGTATTATTGTCACTATCTTGCAGATGAGGAAATTTGGGTTTAGAGAGGATAAATTATTTTCAATAATGGTGAGTTGAGACTTTAAACATATTCTGTTTGGCAATTTCACATAAGTACATTTTTTTCCAGGATATTTACCTAGAAAGTTTTTCTCTACCTAAATTTATGGTCTTAAATGTTTTATTCAAAAGTTTTCAGGCTTCTCAAAAGTGCAGACATAGAAATATATCCAAGGACTATAACTCTTATTATATGTTGTTTCTTTTTGTTAGGTCTGTAAGTGTATATATATGTGCAACTGTGCATTAGAGGTGGCCATTTGCAAGCTTAAAACTATAAACCTGCATAGTCCATTGGTGATTTTAACTAGTTAAGGATGCATAAATAATGACCCTATGTGGTTTGAAGTTAATTTTTGTATTGTTAAGTCTATTCACAGTAAGCACTAAAAATTCAATTTATCACCACGGGATTTTAGCTACCAGTCACCTGTCAGATTATGAATAGAACCTAGGCTAGTAGCAGAGTGATTGTGTAAGTTAAGTTTGGAAAACATGATGGATAGGTGAGGAGTGGTCAAGGGATGTCTTAATTAAGCTGGGATTTATTAAAATATTTGTTCTTTTTACCTCTCATTAATGCTTTGGTAGAAAATAGCTTCATTTTTATTTTCAAACCAAGGCTGACTCAGAAGTCTCATAACAGCCTAAATCAAGGGCTGCTTTTTAAAGCTTAGACCTATAGGACTTCTCTGTTTTAGAAACCATTCCTTCCTTGACCTCTGAAAAATTTCTTTGTATTGACCCTCTTCTCCCTTTCCGGCTATCCATCTTTGGGCTTCTGTTTGGATTCCACTTGCTTTCTCAGTCCTTAACTGTTGTTCTTCAGTTGGATTTCCTTTGTTCTTCTCCACCTTGGGCCCAGGTGACCTCATCCTAGAGTTTCAACCATAATCTCTTTGCTGATGATTCCAAAGTCTTTCCTAATATCTGAGTATGATAACTTCTCTGTTCACTCATATAATAGTACTAACAGACAATCAACAGTTATTTCTTATACTAGATCTCCTCAACATTTCTACCTAGACCTTCCCCAAGGACCATACATTCAATTTGCTTCACCATGGCCCCATTTTCTTTACCACTAATTCCATTTCCCTTTATGTAATTATTATATTATTTTATGCATTGTTATCAGTTAGTGTCTCTCACTTACATTTGAAGCTTTTAGGGTTTTCCTGGGTTTCTTCCTTTTCCTCATACACTAAGTCCAATCAACGTTGATATTATTCAAGTTTCTACTTTGGAAAAGTCATCAGCCCCTGTATCCAGTAGCTCAAAAATCTGAATTTGGTAATAACTTGTTTTATTACTTATATCTGTTACACTTTATTAACAAATACTAAAAGTTAATTAACAAGGCAGAAAAGATGAATTATGAATGCTCTTGACACATGTAGAGTTCAAGATTCAAAATTTACTCTTAAATTATAAGTTTACTAAATGCATAAGAAATTAATGAGGACTCTTCAGTATCCTAGAGCGTTAATTTGAAAGTTGCTATAATATATCTAAGGATGACTAGGCACAAATGAAAGCCTACCACAACAGCAAAAGCTACTGTTTGAACGTTTAATTCTTGTTTTAGAAAATATTTCAGAGGTCTCATTATTTAATGTAGAACACTTTCAAAATTAGATTTGTTAAAAATTATAAGATTTTACAAGAGATAGAACATTTATGACACAATATAACTGTCAAAGGACTTATTTTAAAACATCTCAAATTAGGTGATTAATGAAGAATTTAAAATCTGATTGTAGCTAATCATGACAGGCTAAATGGCCTCTATCCCTGAACTTCTGAAAAAGGAAGTTAACTTTTATATAACATTAACTGAATGAGAGATCACATACTTATCTAATGTGTGTATTTTAAGATTTAATTATTTTTTACTTCTTAGACCACTTAAGGAAAAATATGACTATGAGACATTAGGGCCTATGAAAACGTTGGATGTATTTTTCAAACATGCCAAACGTATATATGTGACTGTACCATTTGCATAAATCTCTCTATATCTAAAATTTCTCTATTTCTGCCTAAATTGTACATGTATCTTAGTAAGAAATTCCTATGTCACTCACTTTGTGAAACTTATCCTGATATCCTACCTAAACTTTATAATCCATTACTTTCTTATCTTTGTTTTCACAAAACTTTATTCGTAATTATTCTATTTATCAGTGTTAAACATCATACAATTAATTATATATATATGTCTACTAATCACTTCTGAAGCCCTCCCACCTGTTCACTAAAGTGTGAGCTTTTTGAAATCAAGGTACATTACCTCTTCTGATTTATATTACCTATTATCAAATGACATAATGCCTCAAATAAAATAACTATGTAGAAATTGTTTCTATGCCTCATATTAGTTTTTTTGTTACACAATAATAGTTTAATTCCCAGAAATACTAATTGGGTTTTTGATTTAGAGTTTCAATAGGTCTTTGGTCTGTGCCAAATTTTATACCTTGGTGTCAATCTACTTCTAAGACTAAAAAATAAAAAAAGAAAAAAAAAGAAGACAATCCATTATATGTAAGTATATCTTGTTGTCATAAAACACCTACATTATATATAATTGTATATAATTGTCATTTATTATGATCATTCATTAACTACGATAGACAAAATTAAAAAAATATATAGAAATTACCAATGCAGAAGGAAGGGAAACATTTTCTCAATAATCCTGCTATAGAGTTATTCTCCATATAAAACGCACTAGGCTTTTTCCTTTAACAATCAACATTACATCCCTTTCTATACAGAAAATCCTTTAGGTTGATTAAAGTTCACATTGGCATAAATGTATTTAACATAGTGAATGAATTCCAGGGAAAAAGCAGCTGCTATGTAAGTTATGTTAATGGTTGGGTTTTCCTTCACACAAAATTGTATACTGTTCCCCCTACCTCTGACATAGAAATCACCTCTTGTGGGCTGTAGTGCATTTTTTTTTCAGGCCTAGAAATTGGAAACATGGATATTTATTGTAGTTAAGGAACTAAGAATTTTAAAGAGGCAATTTCTGGAAGCTGGCTGAAAAATGACCTCATTCTCCTTCAAGTTTATTGTCAACACAATGCTGTGCTGGCATTCCAAGATGCATGATGTGGTTAAATTCTTTCTGTACAGACTTCAGGGTATGATTCTCAATAACAAATTTTGCCGGGGTGCCTGATTTTATTTGTTTACTAAAGATTGCTCCTTTTATAATTCATTCCAGTAGGAAAACATCACT
The DNA here is from genome assembly GCF_009761245.1 of Sapajus apella. NCBI lineage: Eukaryota > Metazoa > Chordata > Mammalia > Primates > Cebidae > Sapajus > Sapajus apella. The sequence continues at coordinate 20,913,656 of NW_022436948.1, read as the reverse complement.
ATAAACATTTCAAAATATTTATACCTCAGAATATTAAATAACATTTCTGGGCTTTGCTAGTTTAGAATGAGTCAAAAATTTTAACCTCTTAAAAGTGACAAATTGGAATCCACTAGGTATAATTTCCATATTTTCAGTTACCTGAATTACCAGTTTAAGATCATCATTTGACCAGTTTGAAGTATGATCTATGAAATGGTGATGATCCATGAAATAATTATTATCAGTAACAGATAAGATTAGAATAAAAATTGAGATGAAGCATAAGAATATAAGAATTTGGCAGATAATTTCATGTCTAATACATCTTACAATTAAAAAAACATGAGTTGTACTTGTAGTCATCCTTTTTTGATAAAAATAAAACCCTATTTTTATCAAATAGCATTTTATTTTTAAATATATTTTGCTCAAATTAAGTTTGGGACATTTTAGGAAGAAACTGATTCTTTAACACTGATGGTTTGAGAACCACTGAATTCTAGAAAAGCAGTTTTCAAGATTTGTTTGAAATATTATGTAAATGCTCTGTCCTTGAAACAGTAAATATGGATCTTGTGTGGTTAACATATAGATAGAGATGAAATGCAGCCTCACTTTCCCCATTGGGGAAGAAATGGAACCTCGAGGGCAGAGAAAGTACATCAGGAAAAAGGAGCACTTACTTGCACACAACAAAACAGCATGGAAACTGTATGAAAACTTGAATGATGGCAAGTGATATTTCCATGATTATAGGCAATTAAAATTATAAATATAACTTACAATTTAAAAGATTAAATAAGTGATCAAACAGTAACCTTGATCTAATGTGGCTTAATGTAGGTACTGTTCTTTATATATATATATATATATATATATATATATATATATATATATGTATTTTATTTCACTTTAGGTTCCGGGGTAGATGTGAAGAACACGCAGGACTGTTGCATAGGTACATACATGGCAGTGTGGTTTGCTGCCTCCATCCCCATCACCTATATCTGTCATTTCTCCCCATGTTATCCCTCCCCAACCTCCCTAACCCACACTGTCCCTCCTTTAGTCCCCCTCTACAGACCTCAGTGTGTGATATTCCCCTCCATGTGTCCATGTGTTCTCATTGTTCAACATCCATCTATGAGTGAGAACATGCAGTGTTTGATTTTCTGTTCTTGTGTCAGTTTTCTGAGAATGATGGTTTCCAGGTTCATCCATGTCCCTACAAAGGACATGAACTCATCATTTTTATGGCTACATACTATTCCATGGTGTATATATCCCACATTTTCCCTGTTCAGTCTATCATCGATGGGCATTTGGATTGGTTCCAGGTCTTTGCTATTGTAAACAGTGCCACAATGAACATTCCTGGGCAGGTGGCTTTATAACAGAATAATTTATAATCCTTTGGATATATACCCAGTAGTGGGATTGCTGGGTCAAATGGAATTTCTATTTCTAGGTCCTTGAGGAATTGCCACACTGTCTTCCACAATAGTTGAACTAATTTGCACTCCCACCAACAGTGTAAAAGTGCTCCTATTTCTCCACATTCTCTCCAGCATCTATTGTCTCCAGACTTTTTAATAAACGCCATTCTAACTGGCGGGAGATGGTATCTCAATGTAGTTTTGATTTGCATTCCTCTAATGACCAGTGAGGATGAGCATTTTTTCATATGTCAGTTGGCCTCATATATGTTTTCTTTTGTAAAGTATATGTTCATATCCTTCACCCACTTTTGAATGGGGTTGCTTGTTTTTTTCTTGTAAATCTGTTTTAGTTTTTGCAAATTCTGGATATAAGTCCTTTGTCAGATGGGTATATTGCAAACATTTTTTCCCATTCTGTTGGTTGCCAGTACACTCTAATGATTGTTTCTTTTGTTGTGCAGAAGCTCTGAAATTTAATTATATCCCATTTGTCTATTTTCGGTTTTTTTGGCAATGCTTTTGGTGTTTTTGTCATGAAGTCCTTGCCTATGCCTATTACCTGAATGATTTTGCTTAGATTTTCTTCTAGGGTTTTTATGGTGTTAGGTCTTATGTTTAAGTCTTTAATCCCTCTGGAGTTAATTTTAGCGTAAGTTGTCAGGAATGGGTCCACTTTCTGCTTTCTGCACATGGCTATCCAGTTTTCCCAACACCATTTATTAAACAGGGACTCCTTTCCCCATTGCTTGTTTTTGTGAGGTTTGTCAAAGATCAGATAGTGTTAGACATGTGGTGTTTCTTTCAAGACCTCTGTTCTGTTCCATTGGTCTATATCTCTGTTTTGGTACCAGTATCATGCTGTTTTGATTACTGTAGCCTTATAGTATAGTATGAAGTCATGCAGCATGATGCCTCCAGCTTTGTTCTTTTTGCTTAGAATTGACTTGGCTATACAGGCTCTCTTTTGGTTTAATATGAAGTTTCAGGTGTTTTTTTTTTCAGTTCTGTGAATAGGGTCATAGATAGCTTGATGGAGATAGAGTTGAATCTATAAATTACTTTGGGCAATATGGCCATTTTCACAATATTGATTCTTCCTAACCATGAGCATGGTATGTTTTTCAATCTGCTTGTGTCCTCTCTTATTTCCTTGAGCAGTGGTTTGTAGTTCTCCTTGAAGAGGTCCTTTACATCATTTGTTAGTTGTATCCCTAGGTATTTTATTCTCTTTGTAACAATTGTTAATGGCAGTTCATTCTTGATTTGGCTCTCTTTAAGTCTGTTATTGGTGTATAGGAATGCTTGTGATTTCTGCACATTGATTTTGTATCCTGATACTTTGCTTAAGTTGCTTATCAACTTAAGGAGATTTTAGACTGAGATGATGGGGTCTTCTACATATATGTCATCTGCAAATAGAGACAAAGTGACTTCCTCTTTTCCTAAATGAATACCCTTTATTTATTTTTCTTGCCTGATTGCCATGGCCAGAACTTCCAATACTATATTGAATAGGAGTGGTGACAGAGGGCATACTTGTCTTGTGCTGATTTTCAAAGGGAATCCTTCCAGTTTTTGCCCATTCAGTAGGATATGGGCTGTGGGTTTGTTGTAAGTAGGTTTTATTATTTTGAGACATGTTCCATCAATACCTAGATTATTGAGAGTTTTTAGCAACACCACCAGGCCTGCTTTATAAGAGCTTCTGAAGGAAGCACTAAACATGGAAAAGAACAACCAGTACCAGACAACGCAAAAGCATACCAAATTCTAAAGACCATCGATATTATGAAGAAACTGCATCAACTCATGGGCAAAATAACCAGCTAGCATCAAAATAGCAGGATCCAGTTCACACTTAACAATATTAACCTAAAATATAAATGGACTAACTGCTCCAGTTAAAAGACACAGACTGCCAAATTGGATAGAGAGTCAAGACCCATCAGTGTGGTGTATTCAGGAGACCCATCTCAAGTGCAAAGACACACCTAGGCTTAAAATAAAGGGATGGAGGAATATTTACCAAGCAAATGGAGAGGAAAAAAAAAACAAAAAGCAGTGGTTGCAATCCTAGTCTCTGATAAAACAGACTTTAAACCAACAAAGACCAAAAGAGACCAAGAAAGGCATTACAAAAGAGTAAAGGGATCAATGTAACAAGAAGAACTATCATAAATATACAGGAGCACCCAGATACATAAAGCAAGTTCTTAATGCCCTACAAAGAGACTTAGACTTCCACAGAATAATAGTGGGAGACTTTAACACTCCACTGTCAATATTAGACAGATCAACGAGACAGAAAATTAATAAGGATATCTAGGACTTGAACTCATATCTGGACCAAGCAGACCTAATAGACATTTACAGAACTCTCACCCCAAATCCACAGAATATGCATTCTTCTCAGCACCACATCACACTTGCTCTAAAATTGAGCACATAATTGCAAGTAAATTACTCCTCAGCAAATGCAAAAGAACAGAAATCATAACAGTCTCTCAGACCACAATGCAATCAAATTAGAACTCAAGATTAAGAAACTCCTCAAAACTACACAACTAAATGGAAACTGAACAACCTGATCCTGAATGACGACTGGATAAATAATGAAATGAAGGCAGAAATAAAGATATTCTTTGAAACCAATGAGAATGAAGACACAACATACCGCAATATCTGGGACACATTTAAAGCAGTGTCTAGAGGGAAATTTATAGCACTAAATGCCCACCAGAGAAGCGAGGAAAGATTTAAACTTGACACCCTAAAGTCATAATTAAAAGAACTAGAGGAGCAAGATCAAACAAACTCAAAAGCCAGCAGAAGCCAAGAAATAACTAAGGTTAAAGCAGAACTGAAGGTGATAGAGACACAAAAAACCCTTCAAAAAATCAATAAATCCAGAAGCTGGTTTTTTGAAAATATCAACAAAATAGATAGACCATTAGCCAGACTAATAAAAAAGAAGAGAGAGAATAATCAAATAGATGCAATAAAAAATGATAAAGGGGATATCACCACCGTTTCCAAAGAAACACAAACTACCATCAGAGATTACTACAAACAACTCTATGCACATAAGCCAGTAAATCTAGAAGAAGTGGATAAATTCCTGGAAACTTGCACCCTCCCAAGTCTGAACCAGGAAGAAGTTGAATCCCTGAAAAGACCAATAGCAAGGTCTGAAGTTGAGATAGCAATTAATAGCCTACCAACCAAAAAATGACCAGGATCAGATGGGTTCATAGCCGATTTCTACCAGAGGTACAATTAGGAGCTGGTGGCATTCCTTCTGAAACTATTCCAAACAATACTAAAAGAAGGAATCCTCCCTAACTCATTTTATGAGACCAACATCATCCTGATACCAAGACCTGGCAGAGACACAACTAAAAAAGAAAATTTCAGGCCAATATCCATGATGAACATTGATGCGAAAATCTTCAATAAAATAATGGCAAACTAAATCCAACAGCACATCAAAAAGCTTATCCATCATGATCAAGTCAGCTTCGTCCCTAGGATGCAAGGCTGGTTCAACATCTGCAAATCAATAAACGTAATCCCTCACATAAACAGCACCAATGACAAAAACCACATGATTATCTCAATAGATGCAGCGAACACTTTTATACTGCTGGTGGAAATGTAAATTAATGCAACCACCATGGAAGACAGTATGGCAATTCCTCAAGGATCTGGCATCAGAAATACCATTTGACCCAGCAACCTTATCACTGGGCATATACCCAAAGGATTATAAATCATTCTACTATAAAGACACATGACATTGACTTTTACGAAAACAATAAATGTCGTCTTGGAAAAATTGACCTGATAACTCAGATACATGGTTCATGTGTTTGTCTTTAGAGGTGGATACAGAATGTCACTTCTTGGCAGGCCAAAAAACCTCAGGACATTTTGAGGACATAAAAGAGGGAGAAATTCACCAAATTTGTTCTAATATTGTACACCCCTTAGGCCACAGCAGATTTACAAAGGCCTAGTCTGATGTTTCTTACCAAAAGTTTCAACAAAGTCTGCTTAAAAAGGACCTATATGATCAGTCACTATTCTTGCTGCACTTTATGAAAATAATCAGGCCAAGATAATGAGACTAAACTTATTTTGCAAAAATATAATCTTATCATAAGTAACTGTTAAAAATGGGGGTGATTCAAGTACAAAAAAATAGGGTGAATGTAAGAAGGAAAAATGATTTGTCAGAAGAAAAAAAAAACTATAGTGCATCTGTTATTAGATTCTAGACCTGTTCACTGATTTTGAGATTTTTATTATCTGGACTAAATTCTGAATTTTTAGTTCTCTCCAGGTTTTGGCCACGAGTCTCCAAACTGTTTCCAATTTTTCTGCCACACTTTTGACTTCAAATTACTAGAAGTTAAAACTTTTTTTAAACAACTAAGGCCCTTCAAGCTGAACCTAGTTAACTTGTCATTGAAGAAAAATCATTGGAACAGCAAACCTTGTGACATACATCTATAGTCCAAGCAAATATGTCAGATTGCCACTGTCTATCCAGCTTCAACTTCAATATTTCAGCTCATATGTGGAATTAGTTTTAATAGACTGCCCCCCAGACTCAGCCACTAGCTTATAGACTACATCAGACATTAACCTTTGCATTTTTCTTCTGTTTTCATAGAAATGCATCTTATTAAAGATCTGTTTGCCTACATCATCTATATAGACATAGCTTTGACACCATCTTCTGAAATGAGACACAACTAGTTAGTTGCACTGGCTTGTTTTCAGAAATGGGAGACTGGTTTAATGGAATACTTAGACACTCAACTACTAGTTTCAGTTTTCTCTTCATAGCCACCAACTCAGCTGTTAATTTATACCATGTCTAGGGAAGTTTCAGACAGAGGAATGTTTGGCTCAAAAAATGATGCACCAAAATATGTCACTTTAACATGCTGAACTGAAGAAGTAGCCTCAAGATGCCTTACCTCCCACCTCTCCTCTCTCTCAACTCTCTGTCTCTCCCAAAGTATACAAGATGGCTATTCTCTAAAAGTCTCATATCTCCCTAGAAACCAAATATGCCAAAGGGGAACTCACTTCCTCTCAATCCCTTTCTAAAATTTCATTAACCCTAGAAGATTAAAACTCATATCATAAAGGAAGAGAATGAAAATTAAACCATCCCTGAAGCCCAGATGAACTCTGTTCTCTGGTCCCATTCACTTCCGAAAGGAAACTTACTAACCAGTACCTGAATATTGAGTGCATTCATCTCTCCTAAAAATTATTGACTGATCTTCAAAAATCATCTTATTTCTCCCACGTCCCCTTCTCTGATGAACATCTGGATATCACTGGGCTATTGGGGTATTCATCCTCATGCAGTTTCCGTATATTTATGAATGTTAAATCAATCTGTATGCCCTTTCTTCTATGAACTCATCTATTGCCAGTTTATTTTCTGCAAACCTTCAGAGAACAGAGGAAAAGCTTTCCTTTGACCCCTGCAATAGAAATTTCATACCAATATTTAGTAAGTAGAACTACAGAGAATTAGCCCGTTGCCATCTGGTTTTACTCATTTAGTAAAAATTATTAATAGCACTTGCCTCCAATATTATAGGACTAAGTAAGCACTTTTTTGAGTGTCATCTATGAACAGTGTGCCATTGTTCCAATTAGTTGTGTACAAGAGAATAGAATAAACTAAAAGTTATCTGTTTTCCTTTTATCCCACAGTGTGGGATAGCATTGGCTTTTATAAGAAATCCAATTTCACTACATCTTGAATTTTTTAGGTAAGAAAAATTAAGAATTTTGAGGAACAAACACTCTTATTAAGACTTTAGAAACTTGTGTGTAAAACTTCATTGCTATTTCTGAACTTGCAGCAGTCTGAAGGTGAAATCTGAATGAGCCTGTAAGAAAAAAATTGAAATATTCAAAGCTGTTTGTTAACCCTTGAAGTTGATAGGTGAATTTTTCTAAAAGAAATGAATAGAAGAAAATTAAACCTCAACTAAAACACAGGAGAATAGTGCTTTAACATAAACAGCCTCCCTTTTTATGGCACCAGTTTTTCAGTAATACAAAGGAAGAATTTTCTAACAGAAAAATTGGTTGCTATGGAGTTAGAGTTGAGTTAATACCAACAAGGGAGAAATGCTGTGGGTTAATAATTATATTTAAATAGATTAGCTTAATTCTTTACAAGAATATTTTTATTGATGTGTCCATATCTTTACTTATTTATATTAAGTAGGCTGTAATTTTTATCTTGCTAAGAAACTCAACATGGGTGCACTATAAAGCATTTACTAATGTCCTAAGAGGTTTTATACCATTTTAGTGATTTTATTGAGGCACGAATTTTCTGTGGATTTTTACATATCTTTACAATTACTATATTTCATTAATTAATATAGCTGTTAATGTATCAAACACAGCAGGACTGAAAATATAAGAAAATGAAATACAGTTGCTGGCATAGTCTGATAAAGGTTTTTCCATCAGGAGATAAATTATTTAAATGAGATTATCTAGAATTTATGAAAGATTGTTTTTCTTTTATTTTAAGACAGACATAATTATAAAATATCTGCTTCTCACAAGGCACATTTGCTTTCAGTGTACAACAAAGCTCAAATCTAAATCATCACTTCCATTTACTGCAGTCAGATTGCTTTTTTCTTGATGTCCAATGACCTTTTGTTAAAAAAATAATTTTGATGCCAATATTTTATGCATTTTGCTATTCCATACATCACTTATTGCTTCTTTTTTTCTGTTACTAAGAACTGTGCTCCAACTTTTATCTCTTTACTCACATAATAAAAAGAAGGGGAAGCCAGGTACCGTGGCTCACACCTGTAACCACAGCAGTTTGGGAGGCCAAGGAAAGTGGATCGCTTGCGGTCAGGAGTTCAAGACCAGCTTGGGCAACATGGTGAAACCCAATCTCTACCAAAAATATTAAAAATTGTCCAGGTGTGGTGGTGGCACACACCTGTAATCCCAGCTACTTGGGAGGCTGAGGCAGGAGAATCGCTTGAATCTGTGAGGTGGAGGTTGCAGTGAACCAAGATCATGCCATTCCACTCCAGCCTTGGTGACAGAGCAAGACACACTCTCTCTCTCTCTCTCAAAAAAACAAACAAACAGCAAAAAAAAAAAAAAATTGGGTGTGGAAAGAGAAGACTTTATATTTCTTTATGGTTTTCTTATAGTTTCACCTGAAAATGCAGAGATATAAATCTCTATGATTAACATAAGTCTTAGGTTTTGTTCTATATGAAAAGCACATTATTTTCCAATTCCCTAACTTCTTTTTAATCATAGAACTATTAGTTTTTATTTGTGACAATAACTAACATTTTCAGAGATCACTTTTTTCCCCTTTCAAGAATTTTGCCCATTATTGCCCTTTTCAATGCTGACTAGCTAGCCCAGGCTTTAAGATGAAGAAAAGACCTAGTTTGCATGATGTTCAAGTGGTAGGAATGATTGGGCCATTAATTTCTAAAATGATTGTGTTTCTGAGTATATTTCTGCAGGAATTCTTCAAAACAGCTTTGTAATATTAAGTAGGACATTAACAATTATTGTATAAAAATATGTATATGACTGGAAAAGATTCTCTTCCTGACCCCATTTTAATTAGTTTTCTGAACCTTCTCCTAGGCCTGTGTACTATTTTGTAACACCTAATTTTCTCAAAGAACCTACCTCCCCACCCTTGATATCTGATTTCCCCTCAATATCTTGTTGGATTCTTCATTCTCTACCATCTTCCAGATGATGTCTGATTACCCTCGCCCATCTTCAGCAAGAATATTGTTAGGTTGGTTTGGTTAGACTCTCCTTTATCCCTGAATTTACTCTTATAGGTTTCCCATCCTCTGACCTACACCCTGCTCCTTGGCTGTGAAGACTCACTTGCCAATGTTTTATTTGGAGTTGGGTCCAATCTCTTTTTCCCATTGCAAAATCACATTTTAGCGACCCATATGCTGATCACAATATATATATATATATATATATATATATATATATATATATATATATTCAAGATATATCCTTATTGTTCTTTAACAAATATCATTTAATTATTTTTTATACTATATTGTATAGTACAACAGGAAAATAAGAATAGTTTTCTGGCTTTCTCATAACATAGTGTTAAGAATTAAATTAAATAATGCTTTAAAAAGCCAAACAATGCAATAAATTTGGCTAAAGATAAATGACAAATATTTGTAAAATATGATTTTTGAAGATGGTAATTTCTTCTAAGCATAATATAAGAATTCATATTCTCAATCCAATTAATGTTACAGATTCAATTTTAAAAATAATGTAAGCAAGTGAAAAAAGTAACTAAAACTAATAAGCTGGTTTATTTGAATCCAATTATATCATAATTTGAAGAATTATTATGTTAGTTATTTGTAGAAGAACCATGGCAGAGAGATATAGTATAAGTCTTCTCTATAATTGTGCACCCGGCCTATTAATAAATTCAGTGCTTCTCAATTTTTTCATCTGAGAAATATAGAGATTTGATCTTGTGGCATTTTCAAATAACTAGAAAAAATAATTAGTAAAAATGTATTTAGCACTTAGTTGATTCTCAATAAGCCACTATTTTCATTCATTTATTCTGTAATCTTACTTTCCTTCCCTTCCTTTCTTTCTTTCTCTTTTTCTTTCTCTTTCTTTCTCTCTCTCTTTCTTTCTTTCTTTCTTTCTTTCTTTCTTTTCTTTTCTTTTCTTTTTCTTTTTTTCCTTTTTTTTATTTTAAGACATATTTTCATTCTGTCACCAGGTTAGAGTGCAGTGGAGCAATCTCGGCTCACTACTAGCTCTGCCTCCCTGGTTAAAGAGATTCTCATGTTTCAGCCTTCCAAATAGCTGTAATTACAGGCACCCACAACCACGTCTGGCTAATGTTGGCCAGGCTGGTCTCGAATTCCTGACCTCAATTGATTCACCAGCCTTGGACTCCCAAAGTCTGCAATTTCAGGTGTAGCCTGTAATTGCAGGCTGTGTGAAAGTGAAGTGAGGATGCTGTTATAATTTGATAAGGGTGGCCAGGAAAGGCTCCATAGTAATACAAATAGATATATATGTTTGTTTCTTGTAAATTCGTTTAAGTTCCTTGTAGATTCTGGATATTAGATTAGATGGGTAGATACCAAAAATATTCTCCCATTCTGTAGGTTGCCTGTTCACTCTGATGACATTTTTTTTTTTTTTTTTTTTGCTGCGCAGGAACTGGTTAATTAGATCCCATTGTCAAATTTGGCTTTCCTTGCATTTGTGTTTAGTGTTTTAGTTATGTAGTCTTTGTCCATGCCTATGTCCTGAATGGTATTGCCTAGGTTTTCTTCTAAGGTTTTTATCATTTGAGGTTTTATACATTTAAGTATTTAATCCATCTTGAGTTAATTTTTATAAAATAGCAGTCATAAAAACTTCATGACTAAAATACCAAAAGCAAATGTGGGCATTTGGGTTGATTTCAAATTTTTGCTATTGTAAATAATGCTGCAATAAACATTTGTGCACATATGTCTTTATAGTAGAATAATTTATAATCCTTTGGATATATACCCAGTAATGGGATTGCTGAGTCAAATGACAACACAACTCATATTTTAAAAAGAAAATCTGGCTACTGTATTAAAAAAGGGTCTCTTGAGAGAACAGAGAAAAGGAGAAGCTCTAAGTGGTCACTGTTCTCATATAATTAAGGATGATGTAGCTCAGACCTGGAGCCTGACCTTTTTTGCCAAAACATCTTCCTACTTCTGACTAACGCTGCAAGATAACATTTTTATTTTAGCACTCTGGTTTTCAAAAGCTCTCACTTCCACAATTACAGTAGACACTCTGACTTTCACATGGCTTCATTTCATTGGGAGTGGGAGAGGGCTCTGGGAGAATGTACAATTCTTAAAATGGTGAGTGAGTCTCGAATGATAAAATGAAGTGTACCAGTAGCTTCTATATAGCTTCCACAGTGGCAGTTAGAAGATATGGGACAAGAAAAGTTCCCAAAGCCTTTGCCTTAGTTTGATCCAATACTTATTAGAAGGCTCATATAGAAGGTCATAAAAAAGTAATCAACCTCTTTATATTTCTTAATCAGCCTCTTTATATTTCTTAATCAACCTCTTTATATTTCTTAATTCCAGACTTAACTATCTGAATATGCAAATGAAAAGATATGATTTCTTAAGTCTTTTGAAAACATACTTACACTCTCTGATCTGAAACTAATTAAGTATAGGAATTATAGGAATTTTGGAACTTAGTGTTTTAAAAGTTAAAAGTATGTAACATACTCTATAGTACATAGCATTAGCAGATTTTAGAATATAAAGGACATCCTATTTAGTCAAACTTATTAATATATCTTCAATGAACATAGGGATATTAACACTTAAGGGGATACAGAAGGGCCCGGCGCGGTGGCTCAGGCCTGTAATCCCAGCACTTCGGGAGGCTGAGGCGGATGGATCACGAAGTCAAGAGATCGAGGCCATCCTGGTCAACATGGGGAAACCCCGTCTCTACTAAAAATACAAAAAATTAGCTGGGCATGGTGGCGCTTGCCTATAATCCCAGCTACTCAGGAGGCTGAGGCAGGAGAATTGCCTGAACCCAGGAGGCGGAGGCAGAGGCTGCGGTGAGCCGAGATTGCGTCATTGCACTCTTGTTACCCAGCCTGGGTAACAAGAGTGAAACTCCATCTCAAAAAAAAAAAAAAAAGGGGGGGGATACAGAAATTATTTAAGTAACCTCGCTTTATTCATGCCAGATTTTCCCTCTAAATTAATTTAATCAGGCCAGGAACTACTATCTAATGTACAGAAAAATGTTTCCTGAATTTTAGAAACATATTTATGGGACTCTGAACCTCTGTTTTCTTGATTGCATGTAAGCCAGAGCTAAATAATTTGCACACGTGGATATGGCATGAGGAATAACAGTAATGGGAGACTCAGAAGCATGAAAGGACGGAGGGTGGTGAGGGATGAGAAATTACTTAATGGGTACCAATGTATACTGTTCGGGTGATTGCATTAAAAGTCCATGTAACAAAATAGCAGTTGTTCCCTTTAAATTTTTACAAATAAAATTTAAAAAAATAAAAATAAAAACAGATTCCAGGTAAATAGGGTTTCCAGCTCTCACAGAAAAATGGACATTGAAAAAATGAGGTAGCTGTTCAAACCAGAATTAGGGTAAAATTGAATATTAAAAAATAGTAGTATAACAATTTATAATGACAAGAATTTCCTAACTCCTTAAATCCTAGGAACCAGAGGCTACCAGATTTTTAGTATATTTTGAAAACACAAGAAACCAAAAAGACAAATGAAATACAGAAGTGAATTCTATTCTGCAAATTAGATTAATGTCTGTATACTATATATATCGGTATTATTTTTGGAAGGAGATGCTTCAAATTAAGTTTTTATTATTAAGTTTATGGTGAAGTCCATTGAACTTGCATATATAATTCATCTAAGTTTTTATTTTACTTCACTAATTCATTCATTTATCATTGGTTATCTTGTCCTAGGTGTTTACATTCTAAAACCAACATTTACATGTGTTTCAAAAGAAAGTTTTCATGAAGGCTATAGATCAAGATTCAGACAAACTAAAATAATAGTATAACATTTTTTATATGGGAGAAAATGTTGCATTCATATACTGTCTTAATATTTCATATGTTACACAGGCCATGCGAACTGACTGTTTCTTCATAAATGTCCTTTTTGAAGTGAAGGTCTCTTTTACATTTAAAAGGACAACAATAGCAACAAAATTGTTACTTCAAAACGCCACAATTTTAAGTCCCACTTTTGAAATAGATACCTAAGAGAACCTCTGCAGTTGAATTTAACTGTAGTTTTGTAAATACAGTTCCATCCATCAAATTAGTAGGGACTTTTAGCATTACCATGAGGAAAAGACTAATCAGCTTTTTCCAAGCAGGTATAAATATGAGATATATAACTTGACTACAAAATAAGTTGACAGAACATACATAAACCTGTACACCCACAATCTTTATATGCTTAATGCAAGCTGTTGTAAGAGCAACTTTAGTTGACAGGGCAAAAGTTAGATGTAAGGGAAGCAAATGTTTGAAAAACCTGAAGTCACATTTGGTAACTATGACTAGATCTAAGATGTGCAGAAGGAAATGTTAAGAATCACCGCCTCCACTATTCAAATGCTGGCCATACATATGATGACCATGAGACAAATGCAGCAATAAGTCTATTTGAATGGTCTTGTTAATACGTACCTTTGTAATATAGAGCATTGCCCTTTCCTTCCAGCTATGCAAGTTGTGTTACCAAGGGCATCAAACCTGCCTTAATTTGAGAAAGTTTTCATCCTCTGAGAAAATGTCTTTTATGTATGTATGTATGTATGTATGTATGTATGTATGTATTATTTTAGCTGAGACAGAGTCTAGCTCTGTTACCCAGGCTGGAGTGTGGTGGCACAACGTCAGCTCATACAATCTCCACCTTCCTGGCTCAAGTGACTATCCCGTCTCAGACTCCCGAGTAGCTGGAATTACAGGCATCTACCATCATGCCCAGCTAATTTTTGTATTTTTAGTAGAGACAGGTTTTCACCATGTTGGTCAGGCTGGTCTTAAACACCTGACCTCAGGTGATCCACCCCCCTTGGCATCCCAAAGTGCTAGGATGGCAGGCGTGAGCTTCTGCTCCTGGCCATCGGAGAAATATCTTAAATCTGTGTTACAAGACTGAAAGAAACCTTCTCACAGTTCAAGTTCTATTTTTCTTTATTCCTTTTTTAAAAAATTAAGTTATACCCATACACACAAAATTTGTTTAATATTCCAGTAGTTATTAAATCAATATACATAACCCATGGAAAATAGAGAGAAATATTGCCATATACCTAATTGAACTTTAAAAACTGATCACCAAATAAATTTTATTACTCATTTTCAGCTACAAAATATTTTTAAAATTCATAGGTCACTAACAAATGACCATATAAAAAGCCAGACTGATCCTGAACTCGAGGGCTCAGGTAACCCTCTCCTCTCAGCCTCCCACGGTGCTGGGATTACAAGCATGAACAAAAACACCTGCTTATTAGTTTTTTTATTATTTATTGTTTTCACTTTCTACTAGTTTAGAAATTACACATTAGAATTTGACCTTTTATGTGAATATACTTTAAAAAATCTTTTGTTAATGAAATCTAAAATGTAGCAGTATATCTTTCTTTGCAGCAATTCAAGTAATACAATGCAATATCTTAGAGTGTACTCAATTTAGACAAAAATCCTTCTACCTTTCATTTTATTTATCTACAATTTGTACAAAATTTAATCTTGTTTTAACACTCTCCAAGTTTGTTGTCTACATCATTTAATCATGTTTATTTTTATTATTTTTATAAGCATTTAATACACCACAATGTTTAAAATTCCTTAGCTAAACCTTAATACATTTATATCATTTCTTCCTCAAAATCTTTCATTCTAGAAATCATCAACCATTGATTTTCAGTAAGAATCTGTGAAAGGTAACTCTTTTTTTATTATTATACTTTAAGTTTTGGGGTACATGTGCAGAAAGTGCAGTTTGTTACATAGGTATACACATGTGCCATAGTGGTTTGCTGTATCTATCCCCCCCATCATCTACTTTAGGTATTCCTCCTAATGAGATCCCTCCCCAATCCCCTCGCCTCCTGCTATCCCTCCCCTTTATTTCTTACTGTATCTACTTCATTGTCTTGACAAGATTCTCTCGTTAGGGGTTTTTATATTGATATTATTTTTAATTAGCATTTGAAAGACATGATTCCATTTCATCCGATTATACATTTTGTAATAGTGGCCTGATTTTAGTCCTTTTTAAGAAATCTGGTTTTTAATTTTTTCATAAGTGTTATGGTCTAAATTATGCCCCTCACCACAAATTCCTATGTTGAAGTCTTAACCCCAGTGTCTCAGAATGTGAGTGTGTTCGGAGATAGCGCTTGTTAAGAGGTGATTATGTTAAAATTAGGACATGACAGTGGGCCTTAATACAATCTGATGGGTGTCCTGATAAGAAGAAAAAATTCTGACATAGAAAGAGACACCAGGGATATACGTGTAGAGAGAAAAAACCATGGGAAAACACAGTGGTAAGGTAGCCATCTGCAAGCCATATACAGAGGCTTCTGAATGAAATACACCTTATCTAAGATTGTAAAAGGCGAAATCCTTTAATTATTTTGAAACTTTGCATCATATTGCAAAGTTTCAAAATGTACAGATATGACAAATATCAAAAGAATTAATGTAACCTAGTCAGCATAGTGTCACATGATATTAAAGCCAGTATCTAAAACAAACGTGAATCAGAAAATTAATGCTGTGTCAGAGGAAAAACCAGCAAACAACAAACAAAAACAAATCTGTCCTTCATGGGTTTCTAACAAGTTGGTAATTAAGGAACTAATGTATTGAGTAAATTTTCTTTCTTTCAAAAATGAATGTTTCTATGATGGTTAATTTTCTGTGTCCATTTGACTGAACCACAGTACCCAGACATTTGGTCAAACATTATTCTGAATTTTCTGTATAGGAGTTTATGAATGAACGATACACTTAAACCAGTGGACTTTGAGTAGAGCAGATTTCCCTTCCGGTGTCAATGGGCTTTCTTCCTTCAGTTGAAGGTCCAAACAGAACCAAAACGCAGACCTCCTCTGAGCAATGCGAGAGCTCAGTTAGCATATAGCTATCATTCAGATATTAATCTAAAACATCCACTCTTCCCGGCCTGCCAAAGGACTGACTTTGGACACAAACTGCAACTTAATTTCCTGAGTCTCCAGCCCGCCAGTCCCTCCCATCAAATTTGAACTCACCAAACCTCCATAATTATGCAAATATATATGTATGCTATGGTTTCTGTTTCTCTGCAGAACTCTAATACAGTCCTCATTGTTTTCTCATGTCTTATTTTCAGGGCTAAAATCTATGCCTGATCTCTCATTCCATTTATCTAAGATTGTAAAGGGGGAAATGCGATGAGTTTTAGCACAGTCCAGTTAAGGTACAACAAGACAAAAACAAAAATGATAGTCTATAAACAACATTATGTTAAAAGTAGTGTTTTCACAATCATCTTTTCATTTTTAGAAAACATTTTTTTGATCTACCAGATTTATGTTTTAATTATTTTGAAATCACATCTATTCTAAAATATACATTCATTCCCAACTTTAATACATTTTGCATTTTAAAAATTGTTTGGTTGACATTTAATGCTATTCTATTGAATTCACAGAATTAATAAATGCATGTTTTCCTTTTAACACTCAAATATCCTAATCATAAAAAGAATTATAAAACCAGCAATGAGTTAAGACACAGGAAACGTAATCCCACAGGGAGATGTTTAATATAATAAAATTCCCAAATGAGAAATATCACTTCAAATGCCAAATTAAAAATCTTTTAAAGTTCTTATTTTTCTGTTCATATAGATTATTTTTGAATTTTCCAAATTGTCTCTTTGTATTTTCAAATATACATTATCTGTAACACTCTTTCTACAAATATTCATCACACAACTATCATGTGTATGGCTCTGGAAATATAGTCGGGAAAATGGAATGAAAAATAAATCTCTATTTAGATCTTAATATTGTTTATTAAGAAGAACAGACTCTGGTGTCAAGCAAGCATGAGCTTGAATAACATGTGTTAGTTATATGGCTGTGGGCCTGGTACTCATCTAATAAACTTCAATTTCCAGATTGCAAACCAGAGATGATAATAATATATACATGCAGAATCCCTAAGAAAATTGATAATGACAATGCACTTAATGCACTCAGCCTGGCATCCGGCGAAGTATGCCTTCATCAGTGTTAACAATTATTACTGTGTTTCCTGTTTCTAAAGCTGGCACTCATTGCGCAATGCAGTACATGACTCAATTTTATCTACTACTTGGCTTTGTCCATGTTGTTGTCACTTCTACTTTTTATAAATATCTATTCTGGGGATTACTGCATTTTTATCAGCTTGTCAAAAGCAATATTAAAACAATACTATCCATATTTTATGAATATTAGGAATAAATGGAAGGT
Source organism: Sapajus apella (assembly GCF_009761245.1). Classification (NCBI taxonomy): domain Eukaryota; kingdom Metazoa; phylum Chordata; class Mammalia; order Primates; family Cebidae; genus Sapajus; species Sapajus apella. Next base: position 20,896,074 of record NW_022436948.1, on the reverse strand, counting down.
AATCTAGTTTACCCTCCGTTAGATAGGATTTTACGTAAGCCATTCAAAGAAAAAATCAATTTTAATCTTTATCTCTGTAGTGTTTCCTGCTAGTATTTTATCAACTCTTAGAAATCCCTACCACATCTTGGCTATTTTTATATGTTACCCTTTACTCCTCCTTCTGCATGATTGGGCTTAGTGGAGACCACCTGGGCACCGTCATTTACCTAGGATCTGTTATGTATTTTATAACACAATTTGTCTTCTGAATATTGTTGCACCCAAGTTATTCCTTTTCTCATTGCATTTCTTTATCACTAAGTTTAAAGTGAATTCCGCTGCTCTCTTTACATTTCCCAAAACAGCATTGATTTTGATTAAAGAAACAAGTCAAGGCACAGCTGGATATAACATAAGAATTCCCTCATGGTTTCTCAGTGACTGTCTCCTGTTTAAGAATTCAGCACTGCCTTTGTTTTCTCCAGAGCATGGCTAGATGGGTTGTTATCTATTATGACATTTAGCTATTTTTCTGACATACTTGCATTTCTTGCATTTTTGCATGGAAAATTTATTTTTTTCTTCAAACATACTACCCTTATCTAATCTCGACTGCATTTTTTCCATGTATTGTTTCATTCTCCAAGATCGTGTTCAATGTGATGATTTCATCTTCTGCATTTGTAGCCACCTTCTTGTCCCTACTTGTAGTTTAATGTTATCTGTAGAGTTAATGAGTATAGCAAATATTCCGTCACCCTGTTTTCATATTGTGTTCTGTTAAATAATTCAGGGATTAACATTAACCACACATTTCTACTAAGAATTTTATTAATGCAATGGTTATTTCAATTAACTTTAATTGAGTAGACTGAGCATGAATCCTAAGGTCTTGGTATGACGTATTTTCAGTGATGAAGACTTTACATTAACTCTCCGCTTACTAAAAACCTGAGTTTAATTATATATCCTCATTTTCGGCATTGCTTGTTACTTGATTCTAATGTGATTTGAATGTTAATTTTATTTTTAGAAAGTATAAATATTATTAGTAAGAATGAAGATGGCTGGGTGTGGTGGCTCACACCTGTAATCCCAGCACTATGGGAGGCCAAGGCAGGCACACCACAAGGTCAGGAGTTCAAGACCAGCCTGACCAACTTGGTGAAACCTGTCTCTACTAAAAATACAAAACTTAGCCTGGCATGGTGGTGCATGCCTGCAATCCCAGCTACTCAGGAGGCTGAGGCAGGAGAATCACTTGAGCTCAGCAGATGGAGGTTGCAGAGATCAAAGATTGTGTCACTGCACTAAAGCCTGGGTGACAGAGTGAGACTCAGTCTCAAAAACAAAACAAAACAAAAAGAATGAAGACACAACTGTGGTTGGCTGGTGGAGAATTGGAGTAAAACTGGTAGGAGTAGCAACAGAAACATGTCACATTACTTATTTGCTACACAGTCTGAATGTGTGTGTTCTGCCAAAGTTTAAATGTTGAAATCTAATTCCCAATGTGATGATAGTAGAAGGTGGAGTCATTGGGAGGTTATAAGATCATCAGGGCTGATAATTGATGAATGGGCTTAGTGGCCTTGTAAAAAAAAAAAACCTCTGAGGACAGCCATTTATCAATTAAAAAGTGGATTCTTTTCATACAATGCTGACACCTTGGTCCTCCCAGTCTTCACGACTTTCAGAAATAAATGTTGTTTACACACAACATGTCTGTAGTCCGTTTATTTTAGTCCTAGTAAACTAAGACAATATTATTTTATTCTTTCTGGCTTATTAATATAGTGTGCAATAGACTGGAGATTCAAAGATAAACAATCTAGGATAGATGGTGCATTGTAAAGATTTTATTTGAGAGATAAATAATTAGGAATGCAAATTAAAAAATATGTGATATGCTCACTAATGGAGGCATGGGTTAAGAAGAGCCCATATAAATGGCTTCTATTGTAGAAAACTATGGAGACAGAAGTCAGGAAAACTTGACCTGGGAACTGAAGAATGAATAGAATTGAGAGGTGTGTGTGTGTGTGTGTGTGTGTGTGTGTGTGTGTGTGTGTGTATGTGCGTGTGTATCTGGAACTAGGGGCCATAAAAGGTGGTGTTAGGCAGAGGAGAAACTTGGATAAAGAACTGCTGACCAAGCAAATGTGCACCTTCCAGAAAAAGAAAGAATTAAATTTTATGTAGATTTTGGGACATTGCTTGAGGTGTTGTTTGAAAGAGGACAGGTGTAAGCTCTTGAAATGCCTTGTAAGCTGGGTTAAACAATACCAACAGTGTCCTAATTTTGGATAATTGTGCAATCTACTGAAATCAGAAATTCAGTAAGAGCTGCTTTCTTCAGAAAAACGACCATTCATTTGATTTTGGGCAAGCTGAATGGAGAAATACATTGTGGTTTCAACAAAAGAAGTAAAGTATTTAGTAGGCTATACAAATTTGAAATTTGAGAGAGGAATTGAGGAATTCAGGCTGAAACTATGAATGGGCAATTTGTCAAAAAAGGTGGTGGGTAAAGCCATGAGAGCATCTAGCTCATCTAAAAATGAGCCTACAGTAGAGATTGTCATGAGTGGTAGGATGTAAACTAAAAGCATAGTAAGTAATATGAAAAATATGTATTTTTATAATAGAGTGCTCAGTTCTATTCAATATGTTGATATTGCAAAAGTATCTACTCTGTTATTGAGTAATGTTGGCAGGAGGCTTGAGAAAGTGCAGGTTAGGCAGAGAAGTGGCATCATAAATCCAAATAGAATCAGTAGAATAAATGTGAATGAAATATTAATAATAGAGACACTGAGTAAAGACAATTATTTCAATAAGTTTGATCTTCAGAAGGGGAAAAAAAACCTCGAAATCAAAATGATTGTAAGAAGGATTTTATGTTGTCAAATATGGGATGATGAAGCCTATTTAAATGCTGAAATGAAGGAAGCTGTGGTTTGAACATTTATCCATGCTTCAAAATTTATGTTGGAACTTAGTCCTCATTGTGGTGGTATCAAGAAGTAGGGCCTTCTGGGACATGGTTAATTCATGGGTACTCTGCCCTTGTGAATGGATTAGTGCTTCATAAAAGGGCTGGTAGGAACTAATGTAGTCTTTTTGTCTTTCCATCCTTCCATCAGGTAAGGCCATAGCGTTTGCACATTTTATCATATGAGGATGTAGCAGGAGAGCCCTCAACAGACACCAAATGCTAATGCCTTGGTTTTAGACTTCCCAGCCTCCAAAACTACAAGAAATAAATTTAAGTTTTTTGATTAAATACTCAGGTTCCAGTATTTTCTTATAGCAGTACAAATGGACTAATGCAGTTGTGATGAGTTAGAATTTTAGGAAAAGAAATAAAAAGGAAAGCAAGATCTCTGGAAAGGCAAGATGTCCTAAAATACAGAGATATTTTAAAAAGACAAGATACATTTTATCTTCATAAGAAAAGAGAATGGGGAGGGGGAAGAGAAATAAATACAAGTAGGCCTGTGTATTCAACAGCAGGAAATTGAAGTATTTCTTTCCGCTTATTTTGTTGACAAAAATAACTACCTGTTAATCTGTAAGACAGAAGTAAGGGCAAAGAGGTTTGGATACTGAATTGGCACCAGAAGCTCTGAAAAAGGTACAATCATGAATGGGAGAGAACATTGATTAAGGAATAATGAAATGAATGCTGCATAAACTTGGTGCCTCCGTTAAATAAATGAGAGAGGAAACCAATTACTGTATGTGGTTGGACACTTGATAGACAAGAGTACAATAGTTTTCAAGGAAATAGCAGCAATTGCAAATGTTTCTTAATTATAGAGTATTTATCATCGGGTTCAGGGAGTAGTGTGTTCCTGGGGTTCCTATATGATTAACAAAGACTTCAGAGAATGAACAAGAGATTGACAAGATTATTAAGTCCCGAGAGGAAAGATGGATTTAGCATCCTAAGCTCCATGAACTGCTCCAAACCTGACAGGAAGAAGAATAACTCTGATAATGGTACTAACAGTCACAAAGATAGTAGCTAAGATATATATGTCACACATTGTCATATTCTATGCAACTTATCTCAGGTAATTTTCTCTGCGAAGTTATAAAATCAAGTTATCATTTTCTCCATGTTACAGATAAAAACAAAGCAAATCAGAGGCAATGGCAGAAACACAGGATAAGGCCTCCAAGTCAGGGCATTCTGGGATGTTTTAGCTTATTGGATATAACAGTGATAAATTGTATAAAATGTAACCTTAGGGGCATTAAGTTTTCCGACCACATCTTGTGTACTATACATAAAACCCAATCATCCCTTCCTCCAGGTAGAGGGCACAAACTCACTCAAACAGTTTTCTGGCTTAAAATTTAAGATCATTTTTCACATTAGGTTTGCATAACCTCCTTGTAAACTGACAATCAATACACTAAAATTCAAGTTACCCTAGGACATCAAATATATGATATGGAATAAAGAACTAAAAACCCAAAACTAAAACTCTAATTTGGAAAAGAAAGAATAAGAAACATACTGCATTTATCGACCCAAGCAAACTATCAGATCTCCCAGGTGGTAGGAGTGAAAACTCTCTCCTCTGGTTGTAAGGTGAATTTCTTAACTAGTCCATCTGCTGCTCTTATTCTATGCAGGTATGACTCTTTTGTCCCTAACTTTATTCCCTGGAGGACTTTTGCTCATATATTTCATTGGTGAACTAGAGTAAAACTATAGCTTAGGAAAAACTCAAGAGAGTGTGTTCATCTAGGGATGATGAGGATAGCAAGTGTCAAAATAAAGACATGATTTCTCTGACAAAAATATTAATCAATAAATTGTGAGGCTTTATTGGAAATTACTGTCAGAGGAGTACACTATTTTTAGAAATTGCTTCTAAGAGTTAAACAAATTATGTAGAAGCATAGCAATGACTCCAAGAGTAACAGAGTTTTTCACCTCTCCTCTGAAGAAATTAGTCTATCCAGCAGCACAATGTGAGATAAATGAAGACTTTGGCTGATGGTGCCTTGAATGTTATTTGTCAGATGACTATGTAATAATTACCAATTTAAACTCCATTTATAATTTTTCCTAACTCCCTGTCAAGGAATGGTATTATTGATTCTCTTTTATTTGTGCATACTCTAATACTCCTTTCCAATATATTTGTGAGATCTATTAATTTGCACTGGGAACAACTACGCCCCTCCTAATTTTCTGTACTAGTACACTCTACATTGTTTGCCTATTCTGTTACAGATATTAGACATTTGTATACTTTACGGTGCAGTTAACCTAATTAAGCTTTCAAGTGGTTGGTTTACTTATTCCTCTGTATCATGAAACTTTTATAACTATATTTGGATTTCTATCACAGAGTGACATTACCTACTTGAATAAACTTAAGAACATGTGGTTTAGTCATTGCAATTTCATGGATTATTGGTTCTGTTTGTAAGTAAGGTTAAATATTTTTCCCTCTTCTCTCAGTATTTCTCTCTCCTTCCCATTATGCATTTAGGCCTACTGTGTTCTGTGTTCACTGGTTCTGGGATCGCGTGTGACTCTGAAGAAAGCAGGTAAGAACTATTAATAACATTACAGAGATTTTCATGCCCCAGAGTTATAAATAATACGCCCAATGTTGCTCATGTCCTGAAGCCTGACATGGGAATAACAGTTATTCTCCTATAAAAATTACCTACCATGAAAAAGGATCAGATTAGTGGCAGCCTACACAGATCAGTGAGGGAAGTCTCCAAGGGCTCCCATGTGCACAAATTATTTGAAGAGTAAATGGAACTATGACATTGCAATCATGTCCTGTCTATTGAAAACTAGAGGTGTAAAGAAAGGAACCCTGTTGTTTGATTTGAGTGATTTATCTTCTATCACCCTAGAAGAATGGGGGTTCAAATTATAACTTGAGTTATGAAAAACTTATATATCTTAAATACTTAAGTTTATGGTTAGTTTCTCATCTGTTGTTAAATAAAGAAGAAAAAAAAACAAAGGAAGGAAGGAAGGAAAGAAAGAAGGAGGGAGGGAGAAAGGGAGAGAGCAAAAGAGAGATAAAGAAAGAGAAAGAGAAGGAGGGAGAGAGAATGAGAAGGAGAGAGAAAGGGAGGGAGGAAGGAAGAAAGAAAAGAAGGGAGAAAGGATGGAAGAAGAGAGGAAGGAAGAAAAAGAGACAAGTGGGAGGGAGGGAAGAAAGGAAGGGAAAGAAGAGGCCCTCAGTTATTAGTCTTATCCTCATTCCATATTTTAGCTGTTACATATTTGACTTTCACGATTCATCGAAATGATAATAACTAACAACGATCGTATTCAATTGTGTACATGAGCTTAATAGGTGATGCAAATAAGTGGGGCTAGCAGGCCATGAATAATTACTTTTTTATTTTATTATTGTTGTTTTCAATCCTGCTCCTTCTGCAAATAATTTTAAGTGACAGTAATGCTTGAAGGGATGGGAGGAGGGGAAAGATTGAAGATCCTTTTTAATGGAGACCATAGTTTATTTGTTTTAGTTATTGCACTATAAAAATGTAAGTCATATATGACTTGTTTTCAGAATAAGCTGGAAATTCTCTTTTTTTATCCCTAAATTGACAATATTGAAAACACTGTGCAAGACAAAAACATACTATGTCTGTAGTTTTCATCCTGCTTTTGTACACCATTTTGTGTTATCTACCTTTAAAGTATTTATTTTTAAACTTTTATACAGCATGAAAAATCTGTCATATATATTACAAGGTTTCCAAATAAATGGAATAACCAGGAATCCTCTGGTTGAAGTGCTGGAAGGGAGGTCAGCTTTCCCAGGCCCCACACCTTTCTTTCTACCATGGGTGCCTCCAAAGAACAGAGATTCAAGGTCACAGGCCAAAAGAATTCCATGTCATCATTTTTAGAAAAGCCCAATGAATAAACTATTGGAGTAAACAGCTCTCAAATCAAGAGATTAAAAGAGCATTTATGTAGAAACTTGGGCATCCAGTTGCTTCAAAGCTGCTAGTGAACTCAAATCCTTTAAGATGGAAGCTTAAGATTAATAGACAAACATACTTTAAAAAATATTGCGACTATGGAATCCTATCAAAATCCTTAAAAATTACTATGCAAAGTGGGGGAGAAGTGATATTTTGCTTTATTTTCTGACATTCAAGTAAGTCCTTTTATTATTTTTAGAAGACCTTGCCCTGGATTTTACACTTGACCTTTTCAAACATGTGCTATTCCCTTATCCAAATTAATCATCACCACATCCTGAGTGGTACACAAAAAGTCCTTATTCACACTTCATTTTTAGCATTCTTTTTTCTCATTTGCCTCTGTCCAGGGGCACTAGAAACTTTATAATTCCCTATTTTAATGAGAAGCTCATAGTTCCTCTTTTTAGTCAGCATTCACCTTCAAAAAGTCTGTGCTGTTTCTGTGAACTTTTGGAAAATTGGCTGTCCTTGATTTCATTCTCTTAGAGTCCAATATATTAATTATATATTAAATAGCATGCTAACTTTTACATATAAATTACTGTGACTTCTGTAGTTACCACTTATCAGATTGTCTTTGCAGCCTTTTAGAGGCAATGATACTACAATCTATGTATTAGTAACACCAACGGCAAGAATTTTTCCACTATGGTGTTAAGTACAATGGTTTGAGATAAAAAATACATAAAGAAAATATTATTTTAATTATTTTATTATTACTATTTCTGTTATTATTTCTTCATAACATTTAACATGTTATTATACCTAAAAGTCAGTTTTTTAATGGTAGTATATTACATAGTTTAGGTATGTTAAATAAAAACTTAAGATTATGTATACATTATTCAATGTATGGGATTTAGAAACAAGCCATGTCTAAATAATGCAGGAGCTTCATTCTTGTACCGTTCTGGATTAAAATATAAGAAACATCCCCACCATAAGTTAATTGTGGATTTTTAAATTCAAGATCTATATTCAATAAAATGTTAAAAAGATAAACAAATTTTCTATTAAAAAGCATACTAACCCAGAGTTAATAATCAAAGAGTAATTTCAACATCAATGAATTAAAAATTGTATTCTTGATGAATCATATCTAGGTCATTTTTCTCCAAAGATTTCATATATATAAATATATATGTTTGTGTATATATATGTTTATTATATATACATTTGTACGTGTGTGTGTATTATATATATATAATACACACACACACACACACACTATACACACACACACACTAACTTTGCATAGCATAATTTTTAAAATATGCAGTGTGTACACATTTTTCCCAATGCCTGAAGACATTGAGATAGGAACCTCACACTATCCATAAACTTATCTTCCTATGATGAATTGTTAACTATCACAGATTTGCACTAAACATGGCAAAATCTAAAACAAAATTCATAACAATGCCACATACTTATTGCACTTTTGCTGCAGTAAGTTTAATGAATGAATCTCAAACTCTCTGTAGGAGGCAAGTGCTTCAACTCCTCCATGCCTTTCTGAGAATGGCTTAATCTCAGTAAAAGGACCAAACTGCAGCACATCTGGCATCAAACAACATGCGCACTACAGTCCTCAATACAGTTCAATAGCTTCACACTGAGCACTCATATAAGTCAAGTGTTGACAAATGTCCTTGCAAAGTATATGCACTAATATGTCTAATAATGAGCAGTTATTATCAGAATTAATCTTCAGACATACTAGCATTATGCATGAGAAGTATTACTGCTAACTTTCATTGATGTTGCAATGTCTGCAAAAACTGTAATCACCAAGTTAAAATTGTTCACATTCTCTTCTGAAAGTGTTCTTTTAAGTCTTCTTTACAATTGTTATGTTGTATTCCAGGATTCTAAATCTCATGTCTAATTTTGGACAGATTTTAGCTCATTATACAAAGCATTAATGTGAATTGCTTCTCTGTTCCCTTGATTTATATTACATGGCTTTATATTAAGTGATGTAAGGAATTCTGTCTATTAAAAATCAAACAAGGTAAAAGTAATACGTGGAACTTGGTGCATTTAGTTAGGAAAATGTATCTATGTTTCTAAGTTTCTGTTTTTTGTTTGCAATGTACACATAATGTTTCTAATGTACCTGTCTCAGCTGAGTCTAGGTGTCTTCCAGCCTGCCCCTTCACACTTGTATTATTATATTTTTATCCTAAAAGTATTATATTCTAATATTTTTATCTTAAGATATATTTTATATTGCATTCATACTTTGTATCTAAAATATATTCTTATCCTAAAAGAATTAACACTTAGTATAAGCAAAATGTTTAAAGTGCTGTAAAAATGTAAGAATAAGAAGTGTTTTAAAATTATGATCAATTTTTAATCAATGTACCACTATTTAAAAAGTAGCATTTATATTTGTATTGTATTTGTATATGCATTTACAAGAACACACAAAGTGAAAGGTGTTTTCAATGAATCCCAAATAATTATTCAAAATTTGTTTTTGTGTTTAATAGACAAATCAGAACACATGCTATTTGATCAAATATATAATAGGACACATTTAATTGCTAAAGTAAAGAGGATTTTACAAATCTTATTTTTTTTCCCTGTGTAGATAGTGCCTGAATTCAATGTTTCAAAACTTTGGGAAAATTGTTTAATTTTACACGGTATACTTGTAATAAAATAGTAAATACCGGAAAGAGCTAGTTTCCTGTTTTTCTATTCATGACAATTACTTGTTAGTATCATGATACTCATTATGAAAAATACATGTTTCTGTTCTTTCTTTATTATTAACATATTTAACACTATAGAGCTGTGAATTGAACATAAACCAGGAACTATGAAAGAATGTAAATATAACAGATCTACAAAATGCCCCAAACATAAACTCTATAAAGTCTATCTGGTGATAACATTCTTTATGTGTTTTTTACCCACATCACCTTCTAAGGAAAACCATTCATTATTCCCTCTCCTACTCTACATGGGCAGCATACTCAATGACCAATTTTATATCATTTAATCCGTATCTTCTCCTTTATAATCATAATGATCAGATCAGAAAGTGGATACATGACTAAAGATATGTGATTCATATATTGAAAATGCCGTCATCATTAGATAAAAGATATCAGGTATGTAGATTTTCTTACTTAAGATTTATACAAAGAGCATGTGAAGAATTTGTCTCACAGTGGTGCAGAATCTTCTGAAGGGTCATGAGTTAGGACAATAAAGATAATTATGGAGCACATTTCCCTGAAGGGTATGAAACTACCTTGCTGCCTGTTTGGATTCTGAGTGACATCGGCATTTTGAGGTCAGGGATGTCAAATGAGGGTAGGCTAAACAGAGCATCTTCAAAGGGAAACTTTTCTAGTACCTTCATGAAAGAACTGCTGCCTATATAAAGTATATTCCTTAAGAGATGAGAGTGATCTAACTCTATACAGATTTAGATAGTCACATCCAGTTAAATTTGATGATCTGCATTGAAGTAAATCCCAAGTGACCTGCCACTTATCAGGCCAAATTAAGATTCCAGAAAAAAAAAATGACAGCCTAAGGTATAATTAAAATTCTGTGGAGAAACATTGTCTTACAGAATAGCTCTACAGTAGGCAGAATAAAAAAAAGTCAAGTGTGTTATCCAAATAATCAACTGTGAAACACACACACACACACACACACACAAATGAATAAACAAAAAAGAAGAAAACAAGAGAGGGAAGAAGGAAAGAAACAGAGAGAAAACAAATGTAATTAACTGGCTTACTATTTTATCTACAGTTATAGCTGTAAATATAAATATAGCTGTGATAATATTTGTAGCTGTGATAATTTACATTTCCAGCAACAGTGTATAAGGGTTCTCTTTTCTCCAGTTGTTCAGTTCCAGTATATATGTTTCCTGATGTGAGAATATTTAACCCATAGCTCTATTGGAAAAAGTTTATCAACTAGAGAGCAGTACATATGTATTACAGACTAAGATTCATTTCCAAAGTTACTTAAGATGACAACTTTTCTCCCTTCGCTGAGGTTTTGTATATTTGAAGCGCAGTTGTAGCCTTTTTCTTTTCCTTTTCTTTCTTTTGTAGAGCCAGAGTCTCGCTCTGTCACCCAGGCTGGAGTGCAGTGGCGCTATCTCTACTCACTGAAACCTCTGCCTCCAGGGTTCGTTCAATCAATTCTCCTGCCTCAGCCTCTCGAGTAGCTGGGATTACAGACGCATGCCATTATGCCCAGCTAAGTTCTTTTACATTTTTGTAGAGACGGGGTTTCACCTTGTTGCCCAGGCTGAGCTCAAACTCTTGAGCCCAGGCAATTTGCCCGCCTCAGCCTTCCAAAGTGCTGGGATTACAGGCGTGAGCCATCGTGCCTGGCCTTGAAATGTAGTTATAATTTTGTCACAATCTGCGTTTCTTACAAGATCCCACATTTTCCCAATTACTTTTAAATGTTGCATACATTATTGTTTACTCTTTGTTCTATAAAGTGTTATAAGTTTTGACAGATACAAAATTTCCTATGTCCAATATCACAGAATTCTACAGATCATTTTAACTGCTTTTGAAATCTCCTGCAGTTCATCTATTCAACCTTCCTCCCTTTCTCCTGAATGTCTGGCAACCACTGGCGCTTCTACTGTTTCTATAATTTTTCCTTTTTCTAGAACACTATATAACCGGAATAGCATAGTATGTAGCACGTACAGACTGGCTATTTCTCTTAGTACCAATTTGTTCCACTTATTCTGTTCTCGGTTTAATAGCTCATTTATTTTATCCCTGAAAAACTTACCACTGAATGAATGGATATGCCACAGTTAGTTTATTCATTGATCTACCAAAAGACATATTAGCAAATCTGAATTTTGGACTATTTTAAATAAAGCTACTATAAACTGTCAGATAAAGTGTCTTTATTTGCTTGGTTTTGCTTTGATTTGTCTTAGTTTTGTAGACGTAGGCTTGCAAATTAATTTAATAAATACCCGGAAGTGTAATTGTTGGATCCTATAGTAAAACTATATTTGTTTTTTTGTTTTAGTTCATTTTCTGTTGCTATAACAGAATATCATGGCCTGGGTAACTTATAAATGAAACAAATTAATTTTTTTAACTTCTGGAAGCTGGAAAGTCCAATAACATGGTGCTAGCATCTGGTGAGAGCCTTCCTAGCATGGCAAAAAGGCAAGCAACCATGCAAGACAGAAAGATGAAATTGTGCCATATTTCTCTTTCTCACAATCCCACTTTATTAAGAGCCCACTCCCACAATAACTAACCCACTCCTAGGTTGGCAGCATTAATTTATTCATGAGACAACAGCCTTCACAATCTAACCACCTCTTAAAGGCTCCACCTCTTAATACCTTTACATTGGCAATTAAATTTTAATATGAATTTTGGAAGAGACATTCAAACCATGGTAGCTTTGTAATAAAACACCATGCTCTTCTAAATTAACTGTACATTTCACACTCCCACCATCAAGGAATGAACCTTCATGTCACTCTACATTCTAGACAGCAGTTAATATGGTCAGTTCTTTAGATTTTAGCAAATCTAATATTTTTGCAGTAATATGTTAATTTGCAATGTTTTATTAACAAGTGATGTTAAGCATATTTTTATATGCTTATTTTCAATCTGGATTTTTTTTCTGGTTATCTGTTCATATCTTTTGCCCATGGTGTAATTGTATCATTGGATTCTTTGTTGTTGAGTTTTAAGAGTTCGTTGAATATTTTTGATATACATTTTTACCTTTTATGTTTTGTAAATATTTCTCCTTACTCTGTGATTTGTCTTATCATTTTCTTTACAGTTTCCTATGCAGACTGTAAACTTTTCATTTTAATAGTGTAACTTACAATTTTTAGTTTCATTGGTAAAGCATTTCTGCCATATCTAGAAATTCACAAAGCCGAAGGTCACCTAGAGATTCTCCTAGGTTTTCCTATAGAGGTTTTTTTTGTTTAGGCAGAGTCTCAACTCTGTGTAGCCCAGGCTGGAGTGCAGTGGCGTAATCTTGGCTCACTGCAACCTCTGCCTCCTGGGCTCAAGTTTTTCTCCTGCCTCAGCCTCCTGAGTAGCTGGGATTACAGGTTCATGCCACCATGCCTGGCTGATTTTTGTATTTTTAGTAAAGATAGGTTTTCACCATGTTGACCAGGATGGTCTCCAACTCCTGACCTCATGATCCATCCACCTCGGCCTCCCAAAGTGCTGGGATTATGGGTGTGAGCCACCATGCCCGGCCTCTTATAGAGGTTTTATAGTAAAATTTTTCTAAAAAGTAAAAATAATATTACTTGAATATCTGAAATTGCTTTGTAAAAATACATACATTTACAAAAATGCTAGGTATTCCTCCAGAGTGAATTCATACAGAATAGGTGAAGAGGTGGAAAGAGCATTTGACAGCTTAACCAAGATTGGAAATGTAAAATCTGAAAGGGAATTTTTAAAAGCTAGGCATACAAAAAATAAGGAAAAATATAAACTAATGACAGGGAAGAGAACTTGCAAAAACCCTGAAGTAGAAATAAGCTTGATTTATTCAAGAATATGATCGAACATCAAGAATTTTGAACATAATTATAGAGGAGAAAAACGAAGCAGTGGAGAAGTAGAGAGTCATTAGCAGATATTAAAATCTGGAAGTTTTTCTAAAATTTAAAGATGCTAGCATGGGAGAAAGGAACTTAGAAAAGTTGTTGAGATGAAGCAGCCAGTAAGAATAGGAGAAAAAAAGAAGGCAGTAAGGGATGATATTTCAAATAAATTGAGAATGGTATACTCTGAGATGTGGCTGAACGTTCAAATGAGATAAGATAAAAGAAGTGGCAACTAGAGTATATATATTTCTCCAACAGAGTTCATTGTCAAGTCTAAGATTTTTTTTTTGCCTTCTTTTTTGTTTTTATTTTTATTTATTTATTTTATTGTATTTGGGCTCTGGGGTACATGTGCACGTCCTGCAGGATTGTTGCATAGTGCGATACATGTCATGGTGGTTTGCTGTCTCCATTCCCCATTGCAAGTTGCCTACATCAGGCATTTCTCCTGGTGTTATCCCTCCCCATCCTCCCTGCCCCCCCATGTCCTCCCATCCCCTCCCCTCTACCCCACCTATCCCTGTGAGTGTTGTTCCCTTCCTTGTGCCAAAGTGTTCTCATTGTTCATCGCCCGCCTATGAGTGAAAACATGAGGTATTTGGTTTTCTGTTCTTGTGTCAGTTTGCTGAGAATGATGGTTTCCAGGTTTACCCATGTCCCTACAAAGGACACAAACTCATAGTTTTCTATGGCTGCATAGTATTCGATGGTGTATATGTGCCACATATTTTTGTCCAGTGTATCATCAATGGGCATTTGGGTGGGTTCCAGGTCTTTGCTATAGTAAACAGTACCACAATGAACATACGTGTGCATGTGTCTTTATGACAGAATGATTTACAATCCTTTGGGTATATACCCTGTAATGGGATTGGTGGGTCAAATGGAATTTCTATTTCTAGATCCTTGAGGAATCGCCACATTGTCTTCCACAATGGTTGAACTAATTTACATACACACCAACTGTGTAAAAGTGTTCCTTTTTCTCCACATCCTCTACAGCATCTGTTGTCTCTAGATTTTTTAATGAGCACCATTCTAACTGGCATGAGACGGTATCTCAATGTGGTTTGATTTACATTTCTCTAATGACCATTGATGATGAGCATTTTTTCATGTTTGTTGGCTGCATATTTGTTTTCTTTTGAAAAGTGTCTGTTCATACGCTTTGCCCACTTTTGAACGGGTTTGTTTGTTTTTTCTCTTGTAAATCTGCTTTAGTTCTCTGTAGATTCTGGATATTAGCCCTTTGTCAGATGGGTAGATTGCGAAAAATTTTTCCCATTCTGTTGGTTGCCGGTTTACTCTGTTTCTTTTGCTGTGCAGAAGCTCTTAACTTTAATTAGGTCCCATTTGTCTATTTTGGCTTTTGTTGCCAATGCTTTTGGTGTTTTAGTCATGAAGTCCATAAAAAACCCTAGAAGAAAACCTAGGCAAAACCATTCAGGATATAGGCACAAGATTTTTTTTTTTTTTTGGGGGGGGTCAACTTTGTTTTTCTTTTTTATTTATTTATTTATTTATTTATTTATTTTTGTTTGTTTCAGCCAGTATTATCTTTATTTTCTGTTATGAGCCACTAAATGTGACCCCACAGTCAGTTGGGGGGAAATAGGGGAAGTCTAAGATTTTTAAAAATGAAGATTGATCTAGAAGATTTGAAAATTTACTATGGAAAGAAAAATATCAGAGCCAAATAAGTGCTATAAAAATAGCTTGAATTACAGAACTATACTGCATAAAAACATGAAGTATACTTCATAAGGGATAACAGTCCAGATAACTAGGTCTATGATATAACAAGGGGGTTGGATGTTGACGGAAAACTAATGCTAAGATGTTTGTTAGGCAGCGAGCATTTATGCTGAGGTTAGCTTGAGTAATGGCAGCAGTTTTAGTGAAGAGGGTTTTAAGCCAAGTGTCTAGTTCTCTATGGAAGAAGGAACTTGGCCAGAAGATAGAGAGGTGACAACAAACAGAAACGTGTAAGATGGAAGAGAGGCTTTGTTAAGTTTTATAAAAAGAAGGGTACTGTTATAGCTGCTTTTGAAGAGGCTTTCATTTTTATTTAAATTACTAATGGATCAAAGAACAATTATTTTTTCTCTTTGGTTTTTGTTATTAATGATAATCTTGTTGGAATTTTTTTTCCAAATAAAATATTTTTATAATTAAATAATTTAATGTTTTTCTTCCTTTTCATTACCTACTCTTGGCAGTGTTAGGGTATCTGTTTACCTTTAAAATGATAAATCTAACTCAATATATTTTATGTATGTTATATACATACTTTGGTGTGCTACAAAAGCCTCTGCAAATTGTCAGTAGCTTTTTTTTTTTTTTAAATAAAATGAGCTGATACTATCTTAGTGCTCACTAAGGTACATTCAGATGGAAGCTCACCTCTACGAAAGGGCTGGGCAGATGGATTTATTATTTCCCTCCTGTGAAAATGTAAAGCAAAACCGTTATCTTTGAGGAACTTATTAATATCAATGGAACAGAAATCTGTGTGCTCAACTTAAGAGCCAGAGCCATATAAGCATCTTGGGCAAGCAAGTTGGAACCAGGTACTCGTGTAATGTACAGTTATATTTGTCTATAAATGGAACTGTTTATGGCAGTTTTATACCATTCTCTTTGTAAAGTAAATAAATATTCATCTTCCCTCCCTCAACAAAAAAAAAGAAGAGTACTGGTGTAGAAGTTGCAATGTATACAGATGGAAGTATGCTACCACTCATGTGCTTCTGTGATTGGGAGAAAAAGAGAATCTTTTTGTAGAGAAACATTCGAAAGCAGAGTTATTTCTGAAAATCTTAGATTACAGAATAAACATTATAAACATACAGCATGAAAAATGTTAGTCGTATTAACACCCACTCCACTTTGTGCCTGCCTTCCTGCTATACTCATGATAGGGCAAGAAGTAGGGGTAGGCTCCACGGTGTTTCAAGTCATTTCTCTGTCCTTTAAATTATTATCCTTCGTTCAAGCATATGTGTGTTTCCGCATATGTGTGTTTCTGCATAATGATGTCATTTATTTTAATTATCAAAATATTCACACATGGTTTGAATAATAGAATCCTTGATTTATATGTTCGTTTTGGTAAGAAATGTTTATTAGAATTCAGAATGCTAAAAAAATATTTATAGTGACAATTATTCCACAATTTAAATTTAAATAGTATGAATTTTTCTCTTCAATTAAGTAGTGTGCAATAAAATTTAAATTGCAATTTAAAATGCAATTATCATCATATGAGAAGGAATGGGAATATTTTAATTGGTTTGAGAATTACTTTTTCTAAATAGAACAATCATTTTCCTTTTGAGGAAAATGAGTTTATAAAACCAAAATCCATAATTATATGCAGTTATGTCCTAAATATATTTGTTTAATGCATTGTTATAATTACACTGAATAATCAAAGAAAAATAGGAAATTTGGAAGACTGAGGAACAGAATATTAAGTCAAACAATTATTGGCTTATTTGTATTCTTTGTAGTTTCACCAAACAAATAAATTTTCACCTTTTACTTACTTGAACTCTAATGGGGACACCTAACATATATTAGCTTTGTAGATTAATTCCATTTAATAGTTTATTTCTCAAATACTTATCAACTTCCATTTTATCTCTTAATTATTAACATAACTGAATATAACTCTACCATGACATACATTGCATTAACTTTTCAGGAAGACTGGAATCTTGGTCAAGATAAAGTTTTATGGTCTTGTTGTTGAAATACTTGTTGGGCTCTGATCTTTATTCCCTAGTTTACTATACCAATCTAATATTTAAAATTAACATGAATTAAAACATTTTTTTAATTAATAAGAAATGAATAGCATTTATTAGTGAACAAGAGTCCACCTAATACAGATGTTGACACTATTCTCATTATAGACAATTTCCACGACAAGGCTTTCTAAGGAAATTATGGACCAGACCAGGCAAGGTGGCTCAGGCCTGTAATCCAAGCACTTAGGGATACTGAGGCAAGCAAATCACGAGGTCAAGAGATCGAGACTATCCTTACCAACATGGTGAAATCCCATCTCTACTAAAAATACAAAAAAATTAGATGTGCATGGTGGCACACATCTGTAGTCCCAGCTACTCGGGAGGCTGAGGAAGGAGGACCTCTTGAACATGGAAGGCTGAGATTATAGTGAGCCGAGATTACACCACTGCACTCCAGGCTGGTGACAGAGCAAGACTCCATCTCCAAAAAACAAACTAACAAAAACAAACAACCAACCAAAAAAAAAAAGTTATGGGTCAAATAAAATTATACCCGTATTAATTCTTCTAACATCCTCCTGAAAGTGTATTGCTTTGATTAACCAAGGGATAATTTTAAAGGACTATAGTTTTTAGGATGATGAACTTTTTTCACTGTTATGCTTAATTCCATTTTCTCATTCCTCTTCATTTTCAATTTAATTTTCTCATTTAATAATTATTTATTAAGCATATACTCTGTGCCAGAAACTTCTATAAACACTATGTTAGATGTTGTTCATTTTGTTTAGGTATATTTTGACAGTAATTATTTTGTCAGTTGCATGGACACTGGAAGTTTTTACTGAACATATTCATTCATGAATGATTGTGGAGACAAGTGTCTATTTTTTGCCTATGTTAAAAATCATTCTAATATACTCTACTTGAGAACTCAGATTTTGAAGTTAGTTATTTGTTTGATAGTTGACATTGCCAATTTTAACTCATGGTTTGGAATAAACCCATTAAGTCTGTTTTATCAATGAAAAAGTATACCCATTTTCTATATGTACATGTATATATATATATATATATATATATATGCTATTTTAGAAACAACTCACTCAAAACATTTCTCATGGGATGTAATATTTAGTGAATGGTACCAATTGGTGTTGATCTTTCCTAGTTATGACACCATTTTTTTCTTTATTCCTGCCACAATAATACACTAAAAGGAAACTAAAACAATTCCTCCAATAACTAGGCAAATACATAGTATGTACCACTACTGTCAGAAGAGATGTTCAATTTCTCTTACTGTTATATACCAGCAACACTTCTAGCAGCCTTAACAATAAGCAAAACAAATGAAAAATGTCATATGTATTATCCTTCTAATGATAAGTACATGTCAACCCTGGTTTCTGAATAATCACCTTAAAAATCTGTTTCTATGAAGAAATAACTTTTTTTTAAAAAGTGATTTACCTATTGTTTGGATTTACCACTCCTACTAAAATAACATTATTTGAAATAATTTGCAAAAGGCTATTCTAAAATTCCTAAGAGTGAGACATTAACTTTTTTTTTTTTCCTTGCTCTTCTGGTTACTAAGGGTCTCTAACCCAATAAAAAGTAAATTCATATGTTTATTTTCCCTATAAATTACTCTAATATGACTTACTGCAAACCAAGGTCACAGAAAGTCATGAAATAAAAGAAAATTATCAGAATTGAGAAGAATATTATCAGCTGACTATTTGAAAACTGAAATGCATAGCCTATGCAATGCAAATAAATAAAAACACCAGAAAATTTCTAAATATCTACAATTTCTTAGGGAAATAAATTTTCTCTAAACTTAAATTCCTCATGGGTGAAATAAATAGTTAATTCACATTGTAAGCTATTTTGTGGGATTCGATTTATAAAAAAAATAATTTATGCAAAATTCCTTATAATAAATCACCCTGTTAAAACTATCTAGGCATCATTAGTAATATTTTAAAGCTCGCAAGAATGTGTATTATTTTAAATTGTGTGGTAGGATTTTTTTAATGTACGTATTTGGAGCTGGACTAAAATTCCTTATCAAATTCCTCATCATCCACATATTATCTTTAAGAATTATTTAGACATTCAAAAAATAGGCTATTGGACTATCTAGAAAAAAGACAGAGAAAAAAAAGATAGAGCTGGATTGTCCTGAAAGGACATTTTATCCATTTACAGTTTGTATTTGTTTGGGATTTAATAATAGGGTAGGAAGAGAGGCAGACAAGCAGCATGGCGGAGACATATACATGAATGGAGAAGGCTGAAGAAATGTTTAAGGAATAAAGTGTTTACTACTGAATATCCAGTTTTTATGTTTTTCCCAAAATTTGAGGTAAATTTGCTACCTCTGCAAATATTCTTATTCATGTTTACTATTTTTTCTCTCTTTTTTTTTTTTTTTGAACTCAGAAAGGCACCTTGGTAAACAAATTAATCTCCATGTATCAATGTATAATGTACTAATATTTGAGAGCACAGCAGGGGGAGCTGAAATAATCACTTCACAGCCTAACTGAATAGAAAGAGGCAGAAGCTTCGAGTCAGTGCTGACTACTTGAGCACCTTGTTTCCCCTACCACCGCCTTTTCTTACCTCGCAAGAAACACAATCTCCAGAGGTACTGGGAGGCATTCAAGACTTCTTTAACGCCCAGGGTGAAGTTACAGAAAGTTCTCGTGAATTTAAAAAAAAAAAAAAAAAAAAAAAACCTAAACAATCAAACGAACAAACAAAAACAGTTGCCCTTTGTTGCCTTCACTATATACTTCCGTGGCCACTTTCACATTGTTCTCTTCTGCTTTGAACTTTCATTTCCACAGATTGTTTTCTTATACTTAAGTCAACTTTTAAGCGTATACAAAAGCATATTTCCTGTTATAAAAGATTCAAAGGTTATTTAATATTTGGCATCAAAGATAAGCTAAATCAAAAACCATGTAGTAGGAAGGAGGCAGAGGCATAATAAGAGATTTGTACTCTATAAATTTCCACCAGGCTTTTGTAATCTTATTTTATAATTTTAAAATAAAATTCCTTATATGGATTGGTCTTCAATCTAGACATAAAAAGGAATATAACAGTTGTATACTATAAGTTCTATATTGAATTTCTATATTATTTGATTTTCTATATTATTATTATTATTTATCCTTAGAACGTTTTTATTCAGATGCTGGGCAAAGGGTTATGCAGCCCTCTTGAAAATCCTTCATGCCTGTTTGGGTAAAAACAAGGGTCTCTGAGATACAAATAGCCCTGAAAGGTCCTCCAGGACAGTCACATTGTCGGAAGTCCATTGTCAGCTGTCTCCGGCCGTCCTCTCTTGAGCCACCTCCAACTACTCAACCACCACCATCTCTTTCTCAAGCCACTGTGGTCAAACATGGTTCCAGAACCTGATAGTAGAACCAACCCTGATTCCATGTCAGAAGCACATGGCAAATCCCAGAGAACCACTGTTCCCACATCCAGCTTTATCTCCGAAGGGTGTCCCATGACATTTTGAAGTTCCGTCATTTCCTAATCCACGTCTGCACTTCCTTTGTTATTCTGCTCACTTGGGGAGGCAGCAGAGTCCAGCCCCTAGGATCTCTGGAACCTGTTCCTCAGGTTCTATTCAGTCATCTTTGGAAGGTGTGGGCAGTGAGAAACTGCCAGGGCAAGGGACTTTCTCATCCCTGTTCCTCAGCAGCAGGGGTTAGCTGGAGTCAGGGAAGCCTCGGTGGTTGCCAGGCACTTCTGTCTTCTCTCTATATTCCTGGTGTCTAGATCTTTAATGTGCTCTGAATGATTTTGATACAGGCCCCACCTTTAAGGAGCTCCAAGTTACTTGCTTGAGTTAAAAATTATATTTTCTCTAATATTTTTATAAAGGTAGGTGAATTTTATTAAATTTATTACATGGTGATAACACAGAGACAACATTTTTCGGATTCTTTTAAAACAGTATGTACAAAAGCTTAAAAGTAGTTATGTACCTGCCAGAAGTAAAAAGGAAAAATAAACAAACAAAAATACTTAAAAATTTACTAGACTATTTATAGGATCATAAGCGTAAGTGTGCCAGAAAATGAGAAAGAAAGGAAAGACATGATAAATAACTGTATGGAAAGCACAGATTAAAGCATAAAGATAGAATATAAAGATAGAAGCATCTTGATATGAGGCAGTGATAGCTTTTTGAAGAACCCCAAGTGAGGACCTACTTTCCATTAATAAATAATGTACTCCTAATTCTTATATCATCCATAGCAACCTTTTTAAGATATGGAGCAGTGACTTTGAGTACCAGAAGGCAAGAGCAGAAACAATTGTAAAATCATGAACACTAGTAAGTAAAATCCTCACTGAGATATGATAGCTGTTTGCCTCTGCCTTTGAATTATTAATGTCCTGAGGGCTAGGACTACGTCTGTTTCCCTCATAGACAGCACTAATCCTGGGTGTTAGTCTAGATGCTTAAGCAATATCTATTGAATTGACCGACCTGAACAATTGTAATAAAAAGTGGCAGAAAGTTCACCATCAGAAGTTAAGTACAAGAATGGGGGTAGCAGAATCAAAAACAAAAACAAAAACCCAACAACAGCGGTAGCTAACTCAACAGAGACAATTGGACGAAAGCTGCACCACTAGTTGTGATAAAAGAATCAAGACTGTTACTGACAGTGGCAGATCAGTGGCCTGCACTGTGTATTAAAACATCCATGTAATTTAATGTCAGTGGAGTAAATGGAGTACATGTGATCAGTGTAAATGGAGGCACTGGCCACAGCACACTTAGGTGAAAAATAATATAATGAGGGCAAGCATCAAGGGCCACACAACAGTGACGCATTAGACTAGAAGAGAGGATATGAGAGACTCAAGTGATGTTGGGCTGGAGACACCCTAGATGTCATGGTTTAAAGGCACCAGGCAAATTTTGAAGAAGGAAGTAGTAGGGCGAAGACACTGAATCATAAGATGTATTTAGGTAATATTATTAAATATAA
The DNA here is from genome assembly GCF_009761245.1 of Sapajus apella. Lineage (NCBI taxonomy): Eukaryota > Metazoa > Chordata > Mammalia > Primates > Cebidae > Sapajus > Sapajus apella. Next base: position 20,873,692 of record NW_022436948.1, on the reverse strand, counting down.
AATATATTTTATATTTATAAAATGTGTAATATGTAATATAGTTACATATTAAATCAATATATGATTCATATATTAACATTTAATATAATACATTATATATAATATATACTATATTTTATGTGTAGTATGTTTGCCTCTACCTTAGAATTATAAATTTCCTCCCAGCAAAAGAAAATAATTTATAGAAAAGTCTTTGCATTTCCATACACATTACAACAGTTAAACTCCCTTAGCCAGTGTGATGCTAATTAGTTCCCATAAATAATGCATATATTCTAAAATTATGTTTAAGAAACAGAAGAATCTAGAAATATAAATTCCATTTGACCCAGCAATCTCATTACTAGGTATATACCCAAAGGATTATAAATTGTTCTATTATAAAGACACATGCATACGTATGTTCATCGTGGTGCTGTTTACAATAGCAAAGACCTGGAAACAACCCAAATGCCCATCAATGATAGACTGGACAAAGAAAATGTGGCATATATACACCACGGAATACTATGCAGCCATAAAAAAACGAAGGGTTAATGTCCTTTGAAGTGACATGGATGAATCTGGAAACCATCATTCTCAGCAAACTGACACAAGAGCAGAAAACCAACCACCACATGTTTTCACTCATAGGCAGGTAATGAACAATGAGAACACATGGGCACAGGGAGGGGAACATCTCAAACTGGCATAGGTTAGGAGGTGGGGGACCAGAGGAGGGGAAGGACAGCTGGGGGCTGTTAGCCCTCTCCTCTCCCGGAGGGATAACACCAGGAGAAATGCCTGATGTAGCCGACAGAGGTACGGAGACACCAAACCACCACGGCATATGTATAACTATGCAACAATCTTGTAGGATGAGCACATGTACCCCAGAGCTTAAAGCACAATAAAAATAAATTAATTAAAATAAAATAAAAATAAACGTCTTTCATTTATTCCAAGATGTTGAAGAGAAACTTAAGCCTTTCTCTGTGAATTCATCTATTTCTTCAGGTTAAATGTATTATTATTTTTAAAAGACTTTATTTTTTAGAGGAGTTTTAGGTTACAGCAAAATTGAGAGAAAGGTACAGAGATTTCTTACATATCTCCTAACCCCACCTCCCACATATATGCACCACCAGAGTGGCACATTCGCTGCAATTGATAAACTTACATTGACACATAATGGTCACTGAAAGTCCATAATTTACATTAGAGTACACTCTTGGTGTTGTATATTATATGGGTTTGGACAAATGTGTAATGTGCATCTACCATTACAGTCTCTACTTTCACTGACCTAAAAGTCCTTGGTGTTCTGCCTATTCAATTCTATTCCAATCTCATCCCTGGAAACCGCCAATCTTTCTACTGCCTCCATAGTTTTTCCTTTTCCAGAATGTTATACAGTTGAAATCATAACATATACAGCCTTTTCAGATTATCTTCTTTCACTTAGTAATATGTACTTAAGCTTCCTCTGTGCTTTTCATCACTTAATATTTCATTTGTTTTTAGTGCTGAATGATATTTTATTGTCTGAATATACCACAGTTAACTTACCTGTTAACCTCCTGAAAGGCATTTGGGTACCTTTGATTGATGTGTAAGAGTTTTACATATTTGGGGTTACATTGTTAATGTGTAGAATACATTCAAAATAATAAGGTCAACACTAATAATATCTTGAGAATCTAAGTAACATGCTGGAACATAGCATCCTGTGTGTGTGCGTGAGCTCGTGTGTGTGTGTGCATGTATTTATGCAGCCTAAAACTCTAATAGAATAGAGGTCATCCAATTATTATAATTCATTTGTAGAAATGTGCAAGTGATAATGTTAAAAGTTAAAATTATCTAAGCATACACATACGTAATCCTTAGAGAATAATATTAACATCCCCCTTTCTGCAAAGATTTTACAGTTCAAATGTACCAACATTAAGTCTTAAACTTTGCTGCAACTGAGATTAATTGCCTATTCCTTTCTGCTGCATTAAATGCCTCCTGCTAACATTAACCTGATTCTGTCATGAACATTTTATATATTTATTTAAGTACACCTGAGGAAATATGCTGAAAGTAGTTTAGGGTTCTGTGACATAGGATATTCATTTATTTATCCCCCATGATGAATCCTAAAGAAATGATTACTGGATGAGTTATGTTTAAACTAAGTTTAATACACATGTAAATTTCAAATGTTGTGATAGCTGAAAGCAAACCTTCTACATTGTCATAATAGCTCTAACTTGCCAGAATGACACAGGGAATATTGTCACTCAGTATAGAGCTAGCAGACAATACAATTTCTCTAAGAATTTGGTTGCAAAAGCCTCTGCAAATCAGCTATAAGTATTTAGTTCAAAATAACATCTATTCCGAATTGATATTTAAGTAGTAAAACAAAACAAAACAAATGTTAGCAATATACAAAAAGGTTAATCAGTATTTTCACATGAACATTTAATGATCCTGGTACCCTCATGGCTTGGAGAAACATCAAGCCCCAGAAATGCAATTCTTTAAAGATTACAAAGAAACTTTAAAAAATATGTTACATTTAAAAATCACAAGCTGAGTTCCAGAAAGTTTAATGGATAATTAGACCCTTAACTTCTTTGATATAGCCTACCTTCGGCAAATATGACTTCTTTTGGAGAACAGATTATAAACAAAAAGGTAAATAATTTTCCACAGTTGCTCTTACTTTCCACCACCTCAAGCTCTTAGTCTGTGTGGAAAGGAGTTCATGTTTAATTGCTGTTTGCTCTTTTCTTGGCTTTTCCAGCAAAAGCCAGCTCTCCTTTACAAAACCATTATAAAGTAGTCCAGTTCTAGGAAATCATTATATTTTGATCCATAATTAGCTGAAGTATTAGAAGACAATTTACATCCTTGATATAGCCTGATGTGTTTAAATAGAAAAGAACCCTGATTACATGAATCTTGAGATGAATTATGGGTTTCTGGATGCATCACAAGGAAGGATTTGCCTAAGGTAAAAGAGAGGACATGGAGTAGTGACACTTTGGATGTTGTATTCAGCTTGTTCTTCAACGTTAACTTGACAGTGTATTTTAACAACTTAAGGGTATATTTTTGTTGTTGTTAACTTTATATTTTGGATTAATTTAAGAGATTATCCAAAAATTATTTTCTAATATATCAACAGTAACTAAGCATTTGGTAAAAGAAAATAATAGTAGAAAGATGCTTGGACTGCCTATCAGAAGTCCTAGTACAAGTTATTTGGCTCAACTAACTCATATACACTTTACTGAATTCAGACTCCCAAAATGCATATATATAAGTTCAGTAACTCACTCTAGGTCTTCAATGGCTTCACTGTCTGTGGCAAAAGAAAAACTGCAGCAACAATATACATTTGGTAAATAGTATGTGAAAGGTAATATAGCCCCAAACTAGTTTATTAGACTAGTATAAATCTAAATTGAGAAGAAATAGAAAGTAAAGACAATTCTTGATTTACAATATTGTTTTAATCTTAAATTAGAAATTGCTTATCCTCCAGATTTTCCTCCACAGTTGTGCTGCTCATACCCTCTACTATTATTAGGATTCAGAGCATCTTTGTTTGTTTGATGTTTGTTTTTTTATTAGGAAATATTCAACCCAGATATGAACTCAGGTCATGCTATCATTTGAGATTAAATGGAATTTGGATTTAAATCCCATCCCACATGCCTGGGGTATTATCAACATATTTTTCAATCTTGCAGAGGTCTCAGGTATAGTTATATTTCCCCTATTTACCTCTGACTTTGCATTCAAGAATAAGTAGATATAGAGCTTAATTGAACTTAGCCTATCAGACACAACCCAATTAGCTCAACTTACAGCCCTCAAGTAACACATGCAAGTCATCAGTGTTTGTTGTCATTTTCTACGTTTTGGTGCCATTCCTGGCCACAGCAAAAGTTAGAGAAAGTGAAACATTAAAAGCAGTGGAGATGCAGAGTTGCTTCTACTGGGTATTTGCCTGGAAATATGTATACATAATCAGAAAATCTAGATAGAACTAAACAATCCATGGATAAAATTTGGAGAAATATTTGTCTTAGTATTTGGGAGTGTGTGAACACTGAAACCTAAAATGAAAGAGAGTCCTCCAGTTGAGACAAACAACAGCAGCAAAGAAAACTGAGTACATGTAGGAAGTTTCTAGATGTTTCTTCTAGACATTGCCTTGCCTGCTGAGCATCATGACCCAACAATCAGTGTACACTGAGTGGTTGTTAATCAAATACACTCAATAATTTTGCTTGTAATTCAAGAAGAATATAACAAACACATAAAATATTATATTCTCTCTTTCCTGTTCTGTGAAATTGGGACAATATTATCAGTCTCATTGTTGAGAAACGTTAAGTTTACCCTGTCCCCATGGCTCCCTTGTGGAGAATACCTTTTAGTTTGCAATTCGTGGTAAGCTACCTACTTGGAATATTTTTGAGTTACGAGTAAATAGAGAACACCTGCTTATTAATAATAATAATCACCTGTTAAGAGATAATAACTATGTGGATCAGAATCTGCTTGGGGACTTCAGCCTGGCATGCTGTCAGACCCTGAGACTTTCAGTTCAATAGACTGCTGGCCCCCAGGATAAACCCACTTTGCTGTCCTGTCTGAGTGTCTGCCTCTCATTGCCCTCAGTGCCGCCTGGGTGGGGTTCTCCCAGTTGAACTGGTACTTGGTACATCATAGCTTTTGTATGGATCGAATAGGTTAATATTCCTATAATAGGACTAAATGTTAAAACATTTGTAATTGCTTTTTTTTTGAAACAAATTCAAACCATCAGTTCCCCACTCACCACCCCCTTCTGCACCTCTTTCATCTTAACTAATGGCTAATATTTTGTTTCAATTGCTTATGCTCGTTATGCGCAGTGGCTCAGCCTGCAATCCCAGCACTTGGGGAGGCCAAGGCAGGCAGATCACAAGGTCCAGAGATCAAGACCATCCTGGCCAACATAGTGAAACTCCATCTCTACTAAAAATACAAAAATTAGCCAGACATGGTGGTACGCACCTGTAGTCCCAGGTACTCAGGAGGCTGAGGCAGGATACTTGCTTGAACCCAGGAGGCAGAGGTTGCAGTGAGCCGAGATCATGCAGCTGTACTGTCCACCCTGGCAACAGAGCGAGACTCCATCTTAACAAAACATAATAAAATAAATAAAACAAAACAAAATAAAACAAATTGTTTATGCTAAAATGGTGGTTGCCATTCTGGACTTCTATTTTTGTTCTAATCCACCTCTTGTCACAAGTCTATTGCCCTGACTCCACTTTCAATGTATTTCCAGAATTAGATGACTTCTTATCACTTCATAGCCACCAGTCTGTTCTAAGTCACTGGCGTCCCTCACCTAGGCTAACAGAATAACCTCCTAACTGTTCTCCCTACTCCTTCCTTTACCCTCCTTTGCCTACTGTCAATGGAACAAAGTCATGCCAGACCTCTTCTGAAAACTTCCCTGCCGTCAGTGTTCTGTCTCTTTAAATTAACTGCCAGAGTTTTGACCACGTGTTCTCCACGATTTGATCTGGCCTCTGTAACTTGTCTGACTTCATTTCCTACTTTTCTCTTTCTCTTTCACTCCACTCACTGCTGTAGGCTTCACTGCTTCTTAAATAAGCCAGGCATGATCTCAGCTGAGAGCCCTTTGCGAATGCTGCTTATTTTGTCTGAAAGGCTGTTCCTCATACATAGTCCCACGGCTGCTTCCCTTTCCTTATCTGTCCTCTGAAGTCCCCTTCTTAGTGGCACCTTTACTAAACAGCATACCTAAAATTAATTCACTGCCCTCACACACATATGAATAGGCTGCAATCTCCTTTCAGTTATCTTTCTACTGTGCACTTAGCGTTATCTACCAAAGAATATCAGTGTTCCTTAGAGAAGCATAACCAATAAGATTAAGAAATAGTTAGATAAATGATATATTAAGAAATAAATAGATGATATAGATGATAGAGAAAGAAAGAAATATATGTTTTAACATCTCCTTAATATCCATTAAGGGATTTATTTTAAGAAATTTTCTCAGGTGATTGTGGGAGATGGCAAGTCAAAAATCCACAGAGCAGCCTGGCATGTGGAAAACTCACACAGGAATTGACGTTGTGATCTTGAGTCTGAAATTTAAAGGGCAGGCCAGCAGGCTGTATATTCAGTCATGATTTCAGTTGATTACTATGTAATCAACTGATTGGATGAGACCCGTGTAATTTTCTTAAATTCAACTGATTGTAGATGTTAATCACATCTATAAAATACCTTCACAGAAAAAAACTTAACTAGTTTTGACCTAATAACTGGGCACCATAGCCTAATCATAGTGACGCAAAATTTATCCATCACATATAGTATATATTTTTGTTTTTTTAAACTCATTTTCTGTGTCTCCCATTAAAATCTGTTTCACAAAGACCGAGATTGTTGTCTGTTTACTAAAGTTTTCTCACTGACCAGAACAGTGCCTGAGAACTCAATAAATATTTGTTGATCTTATTAATGCACTTGGGTTAGATTGTTGAGAGACACTTAAAACCGATTTGGAGACCTTTAGCCTATCACCCACATCAAAATTGTATGACGTTCAAGAGTCTAAAATAGAAGGGAGTGTCTTTGGTTGGGTTTGGGGGTTACTTTTTAGTGCGTACTGTGCAGCTGACTCTATTAGAAAGTGTAAATCTCTGGTTTGCACAAGCAGCCCAGTTGCTGAGGAAAAAGTAGTAAGCAGTAGCCATGGAAGAGACTCCAGTAAATGGAAATCAGAATTTACGAGAGAAAGGGAAATCTAAACAAAATCAAAATCAAAAACAAAACCCTTGAAAGTGCCTATGGAAGAAAAGAATCAATGCCAAACAAGAGAGGAGAAAGAAAGAAATCAGCAGAGCAGATAGGGCAAGGTCCTTTGTAGAATTTCTCTTTTAACAAATGAAAAGAAGCAGCCTAAAAGATCAAGCTGGAAGCTCAGATAAGAGAAGCAGGGCCCAGCACCAAAGAGTACCTTCTGTGTGAGCAGCAAGTTTTATATACATATGGGGCCCCCAGTCAGCATATTCTTATCTTATTTTGGATATATTCAGATACGGAGGCTTATACAAGGCTTGCTTGGAACATGCCTGCAGCTGCTCCAATAAGGAGAGTTACCCTGGATCAGGCACATCTACAAGGGAGGATTCTGCCCCCGGTCCCCTGACATATGTGCAGTAAGGGTAATTAAGCAACATGGAGTAACAGGCTAAGATCACCCATATGCACAGAAAGGACTGGGTGGGAACTGTCAGGAATTTGCACTTTATGCAAATGACACACCTAATCCTAACTGGTTTTTCCTGCCTCATGTAGATAAAGCATCCCCTTCCCACTAGCTCTTTTATAAAAATGCTTGTATTTCACTGTAGGATGGCAACCCTTTTCCGGGACCCCTCTCTGTCTCAGATTGCTTTCTCTCTTTCTTTCACTTTTTAAACTTCTGCTCCAATCTCACCCTTGGTGTGTCCTCATTCCTTGATTTCCTTGGTTGCAAGACCAAGAACTTTGGGTGGTAGGTACCCTAGACAGTGAGGCCTGTTTCACAATCACCCACCTTGCCTTGATACCACATGACAATAACACTTGACAACAAAATTTCCTTGTCAGTAATTACATGTTCTCTAGCTCAAATCCTGGAAGGGTAGAGAAACTCACAAATGTTTGGATACAGAGGAAGTATAGCTAGGATAAGGTTCAGAAATTGGCCATATTTACTCTTTCGTCCCCTACCCCTATGTCCAAAGTAGTATCAGTCTTAGGGATAGGAGATAAAAATTTTAATTATTTTTATTTTATATTAGAATGAATATTTTAATTACTGACATGGATTATTTGGGACTTTAAATATCTGGAGGAATGTTTATTTGTCAAGATTGACTGAGAATATTTTTATGCCAGCCCATATGTTCATCTACTGGCTTTGTAGAAGTGATGAATCTTCAGGCTGGGATTAAAGGGGTAGTGAGAGACCGGGCGCGGTGGCTCAAGCCTGTAATCCCAGCACTTTTGGAGGCTGAGGCGGGTGGATCACGAGGTCAACAGATCGAGACCATCCTGGTCAACACGGTGAAACCCCGTCTGTACTAAAACTACAAAAAATTAGCTGGGCATGGTGGCGCGTGCCTGTAATCCCAGCTACTCAGGAGGCTGAGGCAGGAGAATTGCCTGAACCCAGGAGGCAGAGGTTGCGGTGAGCCGAGATCGCGCCATTGCACTCCAGCCTGGGTAACAAGAGCGAAACTCCTTCTCAAAAAAAATAAATAAATAAAATTAAATTAAAAAAAATAAAGGGGTAGTGAGGAAAAAGAAAAGTTGTTTATGGTAACACCTTCTTGAATTTAGTTCATTTAGGAGAAGAAAACACATTAAAGGCCTTAGAGTAGTGTAAAACAGATACTAAGAATTTAGTAAATTTTAACTGTCATTATCAGTGCCATTAGGAATGGATTGTGACTTTTACTTGCTGCATAACCTTATGTCAAATGTTAGTTACTGAAAATAAACTAGACAGAAAACACAGATCCATGAAACCTGTCTTTATATATTTATATTCCATCATCTCTGACCCATAACAGATGCTCAGCAATTTTTTGAGAGGATGATAATAAGAGCAAACATGACTAGCTGCTAAAGTGAATGAAACAACCATAGGCATTCTAAAATCTCAAAAAGATGCAATTGGCTAGAACATGAGAGGGGATTTAGGTAGTGGGTCAAGCTAACTGATCATTAAAGAATTAGTAAACTGTGGCTACAGAGAGTTTAGTGAAGTAGAGTGAAGATGAGGAAGAGAAAGCAGGTAATATGAAAGAATACAGGTACAAAAGTTGTATTAATGTCTGCCATAGACAGAGATTTTGATACATTTTACTCTGAATGTCTTGTGATCAAATTAGCTGTCCAGTTCATAGGACCTTCATGTATTTGCAATGGTCACTTTTTTGTAATGGCATAATACTTTTATGTTCAATAATTTTCCTAGTTCTGGTCATCACAGTCCATTTTTCTCTCTTTTTCTTGCTCTCTCTCTTTTTTTAAGAGACAAATTCTTGCCCTGTCCCCCAGGTGGGAATGTAGGAGTACAGTGGTGTGATCATGGCTCACTGCAGCCTTGACCTCCTACCCTCAATCAATCCTCCCACCCCAACCGCCCAAGTAGTGGGGAGTATAGGTATACACCATCATACCAGGCTACTTTTTTATTTTTATTATTTGTAGAGATGAGGTCTTGTCTTTTGCCCAGATTGGTCTCAAACTCTTGGGTTAAAGTGGTCCTCCTGCCTTAGCCTTCCAAACTGCTGGGATCATGGGTGTGAGCCACTATGCTCAGCTTCATAGTCCATTTTGATTATAATTGACGTGAGAAGTTTAGCTATGTAGTAAGTGCACATGTCTTATAATGTCAAATGTTTTGATGTGCTAAGAGAGCTATTTAATTTTAATTTAACATCAAATATCTTAAAGTTGGCTAAAAACTAAAGATGATTTAACTTAAAACATTTTAAATATAAAAGGAGTTTTATAATTATAGTTACAGAGAAAATATTTAAATGTCATTAGCCAAGAAACTGGGAACAAAGTTAAGGGTCAGTTTTGGGCATTCAAAATAATTTAATTAGCAAGACTCCTCCTCAGATTTTCATTTTTTGCCTATGTTAAATACAACTACACGGTGTATTTAACATACAATGGTGTATATATTTCATTTTTTTGCCTATGTTAAATACAACTACACGGTGTATATAACATACAATGGTGTATATATTTCATTTTTTTGCCTATGTTAAATACAACTATATGGTGTATTTAACATACAATGGTGTATACATTTCATTTTTTTGCCTATGTTAAATACAACTACACAGTGTATTTAACATACAATGGTGTATATATTCCTGGTGGAGGTGTAAAACTGATCATAGTAGTTTTACTCAAGAAACATGTAACATCTGCAATTTAGGAAGCGAAACATATACACGTTATAAAATACAAAGCCCATAAGCCCATTAGTTAAAAAAAATGTCTTTTGGATATTTCCAGTTAAAATTTTTTAAATGCGTGCTAATTATTGGAGCATTTCTCTTGCAGACCCTCTAGAAACTAGAGATATTTGTTTGACATCATGAAGGTTATCTTCCCCAAACCTTAAATTGTTAATGTAAATTGAAATAATTTGAACCAATACATTTGTTTATGGATAAACAGCTATTAAGACTCTTATTTTTCATAAGTTGCTAAGTATGAATAATATATTTTTAAAAATCCTGTTGGAACATTTTAAATACATTGTATTCTGGTATTTTTACCTAAAGTGTGCTTGAACAGAAGCTGTTACTTTAGTCATGTCAACTAAAAGTAATCTTATCTTACTTTGTCAGGGAAAAATTACTTCTTCAAATTAGAATGCCTAAGATATTGAACCTGCAGAGAGGTGCTCCCACATTCGTATTTTAAAATAAATTAAAAGTGTAAATTATAAATATGCAAATATAACCCAGAATCACTATACATTTAAACATGGATATTAAGATTGTGAGGTATTATTCCCAATGCTTCTGGTTCATTTGCATATAATCTGTTTTTTATAACTGATTTCAACAAAGACATCAAAGATGAAATAAAGCAACTTGCTCCATAAGAAAAAGTCATATTGCTGCAGAATATCATGACAGAGGGCATGGCTGACATTTTTAATTTCTAGATGCGTGCATCTTCAGTAATTACCTTTCAGTAGCCATATTCAGCAATGAAGCTGGTTTAATCACCAGTACAAATGACAGTACGTTATCAGTAGTATCTTTCCAAACCCACTCTGCAGTAGTATCAGCACAGAATGCAAATAAACTCTACCAGGTACATTAAAAGCTGTGAGTTATTTTCTGTAACGCACGCTTGTTCGTTCTACTGATCAGCAGGCAGATGCTGCAGCCCAGTTATCAGGAACAATTCCCAGCTGAGAGCACATTCCTTTGGTCTGTGCTGAATCTAATAATTATCTCCATGAGTATTGCTTAAGAGAAGGAGGAGCATCTGCTCTGTTGGTCATTAAGACAACAGACTTGGTGAGACAGTTGGGATCATCCACATCTACACGAAATTAACATCATTAGAATTGAGTTGATTTACTTACGCTTACAGAATGATGATTCTACAAACTATACCATTTGCACTGATTTCTAAAAACCTCATGAGCATCTCAAGTTCTTAAATAACATTTATTTATTGAAATAAAGTTAATAAAAAATCCAAATTTCTTAACAGAGCATATTTCTAGAATTGACTACAATGACCAAAAGTAAAGTTATTCGGATTCCTAGAAATTGCATTTGCTGATGCTAATTATTTTCAGGATTTTAGGTATATGAGACAAGTTCGGTGTGGTTGGAAACATAATTATTGTAAAAATATTTAGATTTGAGTAACAACAAATTTTTGAATGTTGGTGAATTAGCCATTTTGATAATATTTAGTTAATTGGGATTATGTATCTTGTTAGAAAAATGCAAAGGAGTGAAGGCTTTCTGTATATAAAAAAGTTCACTCTGTGTCTATTAGCTGTACAGCTAAGATCCAACTAAATTGCACATTAAATTTTAAGATTTCAGATCACTACGCCCCAGAGATTCTGAATTAATAGGTCAGGAGAAAAGTGCAGAGATCTGAATTTTTCAGGTCAGATGATTATTCTTAATTCAGTCTTAAAAAGGCACTAATGTGAAATATGCTTCATATCATTCTACCTGCTCATCAAAATCATAGTATGAAAAATATGTTTCTTCTGTGATAAAATATAATCAGCTTTAACAAGAAATGTCTAATACTTTTAAAACTAAGCATGTGAGATATTCATTCAGTAGATATCGGTTTAGCTGATACACACTTGGTACATCAGTGTGCTTTTGGATACAAGTAACATAAGAATACTCATTTTTCTTAAATAAACAGAAACAAATTATAACGACACAAAGCAAGGAGTATGAAAGTACGGAAAACTTCAGATTTGTAAATGAAACATGTTGTCTTACTCTTAGGAGAACTCTTCTTGTGGTCAAAAGAAAGCTGAAGCTGTCCCAGACCTACAATTTGGAATAATCAGCAGAAACCTCTCTCTTATTTTCTCCTTGGCTCTCCCTTCTTCCCTCTTCCCCCCTCTTCCCCTCAACTCTCTGTCCCCTCCACCTGGACTCCCCCATCTCCCTCCCCTACCCTCCACCTCTACTTTCTCTCCCCTTTTTCTTCCCTCCTCATCCCCTTCAATCCCCTTCCATCCCCTTCCCTCCCCCTCCCCCCCTCCTTCCCTCCCCTCTCACTCCCCCCACCTCCTTTTTGAAGTAAAGTTCCAGACAACTTTCCAGCAGATACCTGTAAGGCTCTTATTGGTTAAAACTTCTGGGCTGGTCGTGGTGGATCACACCTATAATCCCAGCACTTTGGGAGGCCAAGGCTAGTGGATCATGAGGTCAGGAAATCAAGACCATCCTGAGCAACATGGTGAAACTCTGTCTCTACTAAAATACAAAAAATCAGCTGGGTTCGGTGGCAGGCAACTGTAATCCCAACTACTCAGGAGGCTTAGGCAGGAGAATTACTTGAACCTGGGAGGCAGAAGTTGCACTGAGCAGGGATCATGCAAATGTACTCCAGCCTGGAGACCAGACTCCATCTCAAAAAACAAAACACAAAAGATTTCTCTAAAGTCTATGACTAACTCAATCACTGGAGATGACTATGAATCCTAATTATTGGCTTAAATGGATCAGGTTTGATAACTACAGCTGAGGATCATTGACCATACTTAAGTCCTGTTACAAAGTGTGAACATCTGTATAAAAAATTGAGCTCTGCGTAAAGCTAAAATGCAGAAGAACAACTCAAAAGTAAGCCATACAAATTTTCTGCTAGTGTTTCTTATTTTACCAAATTTATTTTGTGGATATATTCCGTTTCCCCTGGTGAGGTATAACACATTAAAAAGAGAGTAGCTTTCTGATTTATTTCTTTGAAAGGGTAGAACAAATATGTTTGGAATACAAATAGGACATTCTGAATTTTTCTCTATTCTTTTCTATTCATTCTATAATATAAAAAAATTTAGAAAATATATTACAAATATATGAAAATGAAAGATTCAGTAAATATCAGCAATATTTATATATCATCAGTGATCAGATAAGAAAAAAATGAGTTATGTGTTTGAGAATTTTAGACTGTCTTTAATATTTAAACTGGTATTTGCATTTTTTTTGTTTTAATAGCATAAATTCAAAATGTTTCTTTTTTAAACATTAGTGATTACTGTGCAGAAAATATAACAATTAAAAAGATAAATTTTATATATAAATAATTAAAAAGTTAAATTTACTCAAGATAAGGAAATCAGGTTTCTGCTTTCCAGGTTTTGTATATGTGTGTGTGTGTGTGTGTGTGTGTGTGTGTGTGTGTGTGTGTGCCTCCAGTTTCCATGTTTGTCACTGTTTTCCATACAGTTCTTATCTCAAAAGAAACAAGCCACTAGTTGATCAAATTGCTTTCTACCATCCTCTACTGTATCTGCACATATTCCACGCTGCACAAAGCAGGCATGCTAGGAATAGAAAATCAAAAAACCTCAAGATGTTATGCTTTCTCAGCAGGTATCTGATTGGTGGAATGTTTATTTAGATGTATATGTTTGTTCCTACTCATTAAGCTGATTACAATAAGAAACTGAAGTTATTTCAAGGTGATAAATGACACTGTCATCCAAAAAGCAGCTCTTATTTTTTTTATTCTGTTTTTAGTTTAATGTATATTATTAGGCCACATTGATTATGTAGCTTAGCATGGGATATTTATGTTGCTTTTCCTTAAAATTGATATGTTGCTCATGCTGATGATAAATAGATCTTCCTAATCATATTATGGCAGATTGGCACAAGAAAACATTGAATTAATTTAGTAAGTTAGGAATTGTATTCAGGTAGCAAGAAAAACTCCCTTATCTGAATTAAAAATGTAATGTTTTCTCAAGTACAAGAAATTTAGAGTAGAGAGTTCCAGATTAGAGCAGACGGCCACGTGCCATTAAAGGGAATAATAACTCTTTAACATCTTGCTTGTTCATAATTTAATGTAAGTCTCATTTTTATGCTCTTTAGATGGCTGCAAAAACTCCAGCTATCATATTAGTGTTTCAGGCAGGAAGAAGGACATGAGCAAAAGGAGACGTATTCAGGATGATTGAGCCCCTGTACATTTCTTTCAGATTTCTGCCTTTGCTTCATTGGCTAAATATGTTACATGGTAAGAGAAGGTAAGAAAAATTATTATTTAAAAACTGGCCTTCCTAACTTTACAAGTAAAAGCATAATTTTGTGGTAAGAAAGAAGAAAATGTATTTAGTGAATATTTAGCAGCCTTGCCACATTTATCAGTGAGGAAGAAACTTGTCTGGATAATCAGCTTACTGTGAATAAAGAAAAGGTAACATAAATAGAGAAAATAAAGTTCAAAATTCAGTGAATTTCTAAGTGGAAAATAGCCTGGAGAGAGGAGAAAAGGTTAAGAAATATGTCTAATTCTCCCTTTAGGATGGCAAAATTGACACCTGCTTTTGCTGGATGAACTAATATTCCTATTCCAATAACATTCAGAATTATGAATATGTGTGTGTGTATATATATATACATTTTATATGTAATATATGCATATATGATAATATATATTATATAATATACATATATATGTAGTATATATGTATATTATATAATACGTATATATTATATGCATAGTATATATTATATATGTATATATAATATATGCATAGATACATATTACATGTTATATATTACATGCATATATCATATATGTATATATGTGTATATATGTTATATATACATAGAATGTATATACATATATTATGATATATAATTATCGAATGTATTATGTACATATATAAAATATATTATATATAACATATATAATATATGTATATATTATAGTTAATGAATTATATATACATATACATATATATGTCTATATTATATATAATGAATTGTTTATCTAATGAATTATATATTCATAATTCATTAGATAATTATATAATATATTAGATAGATATGTATATATAATTCATTAAATAATTCATTATATATAATATAGACATATATGACAATATATGTCTATATTAACATACATAACATGTTTATGTTATCATATGTCTATATATGTAATGAATTATTTATGTAATTATAATGATATAATAAACTCTATAATTAGACATATATCATCATATATATCATTATATATAATGTATGAATTTACATAATTCATCATATATAATCAGATGTATATAGTTAATTATATATATAATTCATTCTCCTCCATTGTTATGCAGAGGATGTAAATGCACAACTTCCCAGTGCCATCTAATTAATATGAAAATTTGCAAAACTGGACTTTTATTTCACATCAACCTTTCTTCTTGCCTTCTGTTTGCCTTTTTTCTTTTCAACTTTTAATTTCTGAGGTACATGTGCAGGATGTGTATGTTTGCTACACAGGTAAATGTGTGCCATAGTGGTTTGCTGCACAGATCATCCCATCACCTAGGTATTAAGCCCAGCATCCATTAGCTATTCTGATGCTCTCCCTCCCCCTGCCCCTGCAAAATGCCCCAGTGTGTGTTGTTGCCTCCATGTGTTCAGCTCTCACA
Source organism: Sapajus apella (assembly GCF_009761245.1). Lineage (NCBI taxonomy): Eukaryota > Metazoa > Chordata > Mammalia > Primates > Cebidae > Sapajus > Sapajus apella. The sequence goes on along the minus strand of NW_022436948.1, from coordinate 20,857,941 downwards.
TATAAGTGAGAACATGCAGTGTTTGGTTTTCTGTTCCTGTGTTAGTTTGCTGAAGATAACAGCTTCCAGCTCCATCTATGTCCCTGCAAAGTACACAATCTCATTCCTTTTTATGATTGCATAGTATTCCATGGTGTGTATGTACCACATTTGCTTTGTTTGTTCTATCATTGGTGTGCATTTCAGGTGATTCCATGTCTATCTACCTCCTAATTTCAGGAACATGCTGCTACTCAGTCTTAAAGCTCCACAGTTGATGTTGGTTTAGTTTTCTTTCTTATTTCTCATATCCAGCTGTTTTCAAACTCCCATGATTTCTACCTCCAAAACTCCTACTATAGCTCATTCTTTTCTTCTTACTGCCACTGTCCTGATTGAGGTCCTACAATGTGCATTACCCAATGAACTATTTTCTAACTTGCAATTATGCTAATTTCTTAATGATAGGCATGGAAAGAATTGCTAATTGCTAATACAACTTAAAAAACTCACACTATCTTTCATGCCTCCCAGTAATATGACTCTAAAATATTTTCCAGCTCTAATGCATATTATTCCTCTATGCTAACCTTCAGTCCAGCCATACTTGATTATTTGTTTTCCAAATATCTCATCTTCCTCCAACATCTAGACTTTTGCTCACAGTTTACCTTTCTGCCTAGTTAATTCTCCCTATGCTTTCACCAGTTGACATTTTATTTATTCTTCAAGATCAAACTCAATATTGCTCTTCCCATAGGAGCTTTTATGATTTTTTTCAACTTGCCAAAGTTTCTCCCTTCTTTTGACTTCCACAGCATTCTATTTTTACTTTTTGAAATTATTTAACTTATGTGAATTTTAATGTAAGTGACTAGGTACTCTTAGATCTCATCAACCAGATTACATTTAACAGAGGAGAAAGATAACTACATATTCTTTTATATTCAGCCATATATATATATATATATATATATATATATATATGTTTATGTATATGGGCAGAATTGTCTGCACTTTGGTCATGTGAATGAATCATAACTAAGGCATTAAAGACAAAGCCCTGACTTCTTACCAGACTCTAACCTCTGGTTATCACTCAATGTGGGAGTCTAAGTGAAGAAGGACTTATGACAATAAGACCAGACAGGAAGGGTGGCACTCACCAGAAGACCTCTGACCAGGTCTCCAAAGGTATCTGTGATATCAGTAACCAACATGATATTTACCTCATGAAATTATACTAAATATTAGATAATGACTGTGAAATTATCTCAGGAACATTAGTGTTTTTAAAAACATTTCTAATTGTAAAAACAGGTGGAATTAGTTTGCCAGGACACTGTAATAGCATTTGTTGATAAATGTAAATCCAGATTTTTAACATAGGCAAATTATGCATATAGCAATTATTACAAAATATTTTTACTCTTATTTTAAGTTGTAACTGGGTGGAGAAACTGAGACATGTTTTTTGTTTTGTTTTGATACGGTCTCGCTTTGTCGCCCAGGCTGGAATGCAGTGGCACGATCTCTGCTCACCTTCCGTGTTCAAGCAGTTCTCTCGCCTTACCCTCCCGAGTAGCTGGGGCTACTGGTATGTGCCACCATGCCCAGCTAATTTTTTATATTTTTAGTAGAGATGGGGTTTCACCGTGTTAACCAGGATGATCTGGATCTCCTAACCTCATGATCCGCCCGTCTCAGCTTCCAAAGTGCTGGGATTACAGGCATGAGCCACCATGCCTGGCTGATATGTGTGCTTTTTAAATTTCCCCTTTGAGATTAGTAGGGAGATGATTGAATCCGCATTAGAAAGCAGCAGATTTGCTTGAGTGATTGTGGCCTTCACTAGTCATTGGGTACTAAATGCTGAAAGCATTTAAAACTAAAAAGAAGGTATTTTATATACCTCTCATTAATATCACTGACTTATATCCCTCTATACCCCCAAAAGAATAATTATACTTATTATGTATGTATGTGGATGATTATTTAAACATTTTCTAATTAATGCAAACACTGCCAGTCTTACTCCCTAGCAATTACATTACTATTAAGTCTTTATTACTAAGCCATCTGGGAGTTATACTTAGTTATCTAAACACATAAACTCAAATTCATATATTGAACTCCTTCACAACATTTTCATTTGTGCCATTTGAAAGTTAGCATGTTCAAATGTTGACATGGCATCATTCTGTTCTACCCCTTGTTTCTCTATCTCAGTTAATAAAAATGTCGCTCTTCTAAAAGCTCAAGGTCAAAATCCTTGCCTCTTAATTTCACACTCTGTACTCAATCCATTTGCATTTTTTTTCTTTACTTTCCAAAAATACCCAGAACGTGGCCATTTAGTACTATTTCTTTTACTACACCTAATCTAAGAAGTATAGTACCTTTTCTGGATTACTGAAACACTCTCCTAAAATGGTTTTACTGGTTTTGCCTTTGCCACAATTCAATCTATTCTCAAAACAGAAGTCAGCAAGATCCATTAAAAATAATAATCATGTCCCTTCTAAGCTTGAAACATTATAGTATCTCCCTATCCACCTAGAATGACAGCAAAATTCAATACATGGGCTTACCCAATCCTGTCTGTTCTAGTGCTCATGTACCTAACTTTACATTTTGTATCCACTCAGTCCATCTCAAAGACTTGCAACCAGTGATGTCCTAGAATTCCATATGAGTGTTGATTATTAAATGTTCAGAAACTTGGAAGATCTGCTATTAAATCTAGCCAGGATTAAATATTAAATTATATAAAACAAAATTTAAAAAATTATATTAGAAAACATGAGTTATATATATCTAAAACTAATCATTTACTATTTTACTACATTTTACTATTAACTATATTCTGGATGTTATTCACATCTATCATATCTGTATATACACTATTGTATTTATATAGTGAAAACATAAATAAAATATAGTTATCCCAGCCACCACCATACAATGGTGTGCTACTGTACATTTTTTTCCAGCTCTGTATTCAGTGATTGCATGTTGGTAACTTGAAACTAACCTTGGTCAGAGTATTTTCAACACAAACATGCAGACAGCAGTATAAATCAGGGGTCTTTCATTAACCCCACCTATAATACTTGTTATTAAAAACCTTCACCAGTGCATAGAACACACCATTAGTTTGCATTTGTCTTTGTTTAGAAAGCTCTTCTTTTGTGTATTTCCACAGATGGCTTTCACGTATATGTTACATTTCTTCTCAAATATATTTTCTCTGTGATACATTTTCCAAACATCCTATTTTAAATAACATCTCACCCCTGCACCTTTGTGGCCTCTTTTTATTCATTGCCCTTACTGTGATCTAATATTTTGTATGCTTTATAATAAAATATTTTTATTATGCATACATTTCTTCATATCCCCGTGTTTATGCAGACTTCATGCAAGCCAAGAATTCTGGATCTATGCTCGACAACTTAGAATGAAACTTACAATTGTACTTAAAAGATGCTTAATTATTTTTCAATTTGGTAATTTCTAAAAGTTTGTCTTTTGATGTGTTTATATTTTTCAGCAGGTGTTCATATTGTTTGAAAATAATGCCTATATTAGTGCATTAAAAAGTTTGAATTAATTCTGATGAAAGAAAGAATATGCTAACCATGTTCTTTTGACTCAATAAAAATATTAGAAATTAATAACTAAATTGTATATATTTGAAGGCCAAATTACCAGTTATTAAATATCCTACATACAAACAAATAACAATATAAATTAATAAATATTTTTAAATTATGCTAATCAGGCACTGCAAGTCAAATATATAGGATAGGAGTAAAGTAATATATGAGATATATTACTGCAACTAAGTAAGATAGGCTTTTATTTTAAACATTAGGGAAAGAAGAGATAAAATCATAAAGCTACAAATAAAAATTTTAAAGGGAAGAAAAACAAATACATAGACAAAATTAGAAATTAATAAAACCAAACATTTGGTCCTTTGAAAAATATATTAATTTTAACAGATCTTTGAAATAAATGAATAAAAAAAAGACAAGGCAAGTTAAAGAAAATACAGAATGATAAAACATAAAAGACTATAAGCACCACAAAAATATTTGAAATGAAATAAGTATATACAGTATTAAAGTATTTTACTTTAATATACAAGTATATACAATATTAGTAAAAGTAAAAGCATAAATATTAGCTAACTGTAATCTTCTATTGAAATATTATACATTGATCAGTGAACTGGTTTACCTCTGTGTCCCTTCCCAAATCTCATCTTGAATTGTAATTCCCCAATGTCAAGGGAGGGAGCAGTAGGAGGTGATTTGATCATGAAGGATATTTTCCCCATGCTGTTATTGTGACAATGTGGGAATTTTCATGAGAGATACCTGATGGTTTTAAAATTGGCAGTTTCCCCTGTGCTCTCTCTCACCTGTCACCATGTCAGACTTGCCATGTTTCCCCTTCACCTTCTGCCATGATTGTATGTTTCCTGAGGCCTCCCCAGCCCTGTGGGACTGTGAGTCAGTTAAACCTATTTGATTATAAATTGTCCAGTCTCAGTATCTTTATAGCAGTGTGAGAATGAACTAACACAATCATTTTGATAAAAACTATCCTCTCTTTCCAAAGAAGCAATATTTAGGTCATACTTGCTTAGTTTGAAAATTTCTGAATGATCAGAATACACAGAGATGTATTTTGTACACATCTACAGAATCTATGTGTATTAAAACATGTAGATTGTCATTCAAGAAAAACAATATGCTTCAAAAGTGAGTTTTTGAAAAAATGTTAAACTCTTTCAGTTTTCTTCTTCTTCTAAGTCACTATTATTGACTTATTCAGTTGGGAGGTGTGGAAATAAGCAAACCCCATCCACAGGAGAACAGAGGCTGTTTATTCAAAGCTTGCTGTAGCAAGGGAGTCAGGCACCATCCCTTGCATCTGGCTACTCCTCAGAGGCAGGCAGGGAAGTCAGGAAACTTTAGAGGGAGAGAAGGTAAGTCTCCAGGTATGCTCACTTTGGAGGTTGCTGGAGTGTGGAAACCGAAGGCAGGCTAACTAGAAATAGACCATCCTATGCAATTGGCTTAAGGAGAGCATTTGGGATTCTTCATCTGGTTATGAATTGGTTGTGAAACTGAAAAGCAGAGACGATGGCAATATAGATTAATTCTGACTCTTGGTTGATTGCTTCACAGGTTGCAGTTTGGCTTCCTGGACTGGTTACTACAGAATTTGTGAGTCAGAGTTCTATTGACATGCAGTCTGGCCTAATCTGAACTGATTTACATCTGGTTTCCTTCCTTTTATTATCATTATTATTGTTATTTGTACAGATGAGGTCTCTCTGTACTACCCAAGCTGGTCTTGAGCTCCTGGCCACAAGTGGTCCTTCTGCCTTGGCCTACCAAAGCTCTGACACTACAAGCATAAGCTGTGCCAAGCTGATTTACAGCTGTTTTAATCAACCACTTCAACAATCAGAACATGGGCAATGAGGGGGCCCTTTAATTTGAACAACCAGAGCACCTCAGTTAGATGGATAAAAATCACAGATACTATTTTGGTATTAGTGACAAAAGAATGTAGGAAAAAATATGTTTCAGTGGGAACTATGCATTTTCCGACAATATCCTCTAAATCCTCTAATTCTAGTATTTGACTGTGTTTGTGCTGATTTTCAACTATACCGTTTCTACATCCAGCACACCCTGTTGGTTATCTGATATTAACTGTCTATTTTCTTGAGTTAAATAAAACCTTTAATGCTTATTCATTTTTGTATCTGTATGAGAGTCATGACTTTACCTTTTCTTTTTGAAAATAATTTAACAAAATCTTTAACTTTTATGAAGTTACTTAGATCTGTATTTTTTTCAGATTAAATGAAACAAAAATATGCAATAAAAGGATAACTTAAATACACTGAATGTATACAGTGTCTCAAACAAACCAGGCCACTTAGAATTAGGAGCTGCCATTGTAAAATGCTGATGAAGGCCAGTAGCACTTGACTCAAATGAAACAGCGTGACTTATTTTATTGGCTTAAGGTTTAAATTTGAATTAGGTGTCCTAAGTTTTAAACTTGAATTTATTTCCCGAAATTAAGCCTGAAAACCTAATGAAAAATGCTGGCTGTACTCACAAAGGACACATCACATCATGGCAATTGGCATGCATAAATTATTCAAACTATGATTTAATATGCTACTAAATGCTTCGGCAGCATGAGTACTGGAAAGTAATACCTTTAGCTCAATTTACTTTTAATATTTTACAGCTGTACTTCCAGAAACATAGAGGCCATTTCCACAAATAAAAGGCCAAATGTTTTTTGGCATACAATGCTTAATGACTAATCTCAACAAAAACATCTTTTAAAAGTTACCTTTTATTATTAATATCTATTCATAATAAAAGGTATTTTTTGCATTATGAAAACCTTCTCTTTTGTTTACAGGAGGTTATTTTGTTAGTAATTTCATAAATGAGGGGAAAACCATTTAAAGCCTGGTCTCAAGATGTCTAAATGAATCTTAGGAAAGTCTTTCAAATTAGAAAAGATTTTATAAAGTGATTGCATAGTGGGTTTTTTTATATATATATATATATACTTTTAGTGTTTTTCTTAGTCTGTTCAGAGTAATATAACAATAATGAAGATTCAACAGCACACATTTATTTCTCACAGTTCTGGGGCCTCAAAAGTCCAAGACCAAGGAACTGGCAGATTCTGTATCTACCAAGGGTTCACTTTTTTGTTCATAGATGGCAGTCTTCTCACTATGTCCTCACATTCTTAAAAGACACTGAGAAACTTCTCTGCATTCCCCTTTATAAGGGCACTAATCCCATTCACGAGGGCTCTATCCTAGTGATCTAATTACTGCCTAAAGGCTGCACCTCCTCCACATTAGATATTTATAAATTTTTAATTGTGATGGTTACATAGCAGGTATATATATTTGTGGTCTACATGTAATGTTTTGATACAGGCATACAATGTATAATAATCACATTGGGTAACTGGAGTTTCCATCACCCCCAGCACTTATCATTTCTTTGTTTTAGGAGCATTTCAATTCCACTCTTTTAGATATTTGATAGCAATAGACTTAGATAGAATAAGTAACATCATGTATTTGCTAGCACAACAGGATGACTATAGCCAAAAATAAGTTATCATATACTTCAACATGTAATTTTACAAAAACACAAACATTCAGTACATTACAGTATTCCTGAAGGTATGTGATTTATTCGGTAATTTATTCATAATGATTCAGATAATAAGAATCCAGTTATTGTGTCTCCTAAAGTCTTCCCTAACATTGCAGTGAAAATAGTGTCACTGTTGGTAATGATGATTTTTTATGCTTTATTACTAAATTGAATGTTTCTTTGTTACCCATGGTACTGGCATTTCTTTTCATGTTAATCTGAGCTATTTCATTGGGCTTTTTCTTTGATAAATTGAATGAATTCAATTGCCTTTCAAAAATCTGTAGCCTGTGAATTTAAGCATTTTCATAAAATATAAAAGTACAGCTACCAACTATATTATTATTTAAATAACTTTAGTTTGCATTATAGAGAAATGCTAAAACACTTCTATAAAAATCAGTGCCTAATTAATAATTAGCTTTCTGTGTACAGAAATAAATAGAAAATATGGAACTTTACAGTCAAATTCTTAAAATCCTAATACATATCTGATGGGTTAAAAATTTAAAGTTGAAGCAACAATATTTATTTATAAAATAAATATAACAAGTTAGAGTTTAGATTTTTATACATTTTCTACAAAATAAGATATAAGCTGCACTATGTTTGTAATTATTGTGAAATAAATTCTATCATGCTATAAATTCTACAAACACAATGAAATTATTTCCTATGTTTATGTATGATCCATTCCTCCAATTCTAGAAAATTAATTTAGAATAACTTTTTATTTCTTTTAATATTCTACAATCTTGAAGACCCTGAAGTCTATGGTGATATCTTAGTCTCTACCAATATTCAAAACAAAAATGGAGGTGACAAAACCTATTTATGTCTTACCTTAGTCAACTCTAGCTGCCATGACAAAATACCATAGGCTGGGTGGCTTAAATAACAAAGATGTATTTTCGTACAGTCCCGAAGCCTGAAAATCCAAGATCAAGGTGCCAGTATGGTCCTATTTGGGGAAAATTCTCTTTCTGGCTTATAGAGCGTCATCTTCTTGCTGTGTCTTCACATGCTATAGAGAGATAGAGAGGTAGAGGAAGCACTCTGGTGTCTCTTTTTGGGGCAGTAATACCATCATAAAGACCTGACTCTCCTGAAGCTCATATAATCCTAATTACCTCTCAAAGGCTGTGTCTCCTTAGAATATTGCAGTGGGGGTTACGGCTTCAACATGAATTTCAGGAGAACACAGCTATTCAGTACATACCAGATATCTAAAGCTTCACGATCTCTTTCTGTATTTAAATGCATTATACAGGTAGAGATTTAGGAATAACCCATCAGTTTCAGGACCTTACTTAATCTCAAACCTATTTAATTCACTACTAAACCTATCTTATACTCCTGGGTCTAAGACTCTGCTTGGAATTATAGAGCATGCCTCCTTTTCCCCTGAGGATTCACTTTTATTTTGAGAAATCTCAACTTAAAATTTGTTTCAATTTGTCCTGATAATTTTTATTCTTTACTTTTGATAATAGTGTATGTATTTTCGAAACTAAAGACAACCTCCTATTTTACCCTTTAAATAAAATTAAACATTAGTACAATTTAAACTTTGAAAAGAGACATACACACATATTACAAATTTTAAAATGTCAAAAATTATAACTTGTTACATTTTGAATATCAGAGCAGGATCTTTGTTTTTTTTTTTTTAATAAAATAAACTGATTACTGAAAGCAAAACTGTTGCTTTAATTGAAAGTTGTTGAAGAAATAAAGACATCCATTCTTTTTCCAAAATAGGGCCTATTTATTTTCATTTTGTCTTTTTAGAACTGTGCTTGCAAATGGCAACTGAAATGAAAGATTGAAGTAATTATCCACATCATTCAGATCAAATATGCTCTCATTAAATAAGAACAGATGGTGTGGATAAAAATTGTAGCTTAAAGGCTATGTTCCTCATATAAGGCATATGAAAATAGATTGTTTCTTCAGTGCATTTATTTTAAAGGTCTACACCTTCCCTTACAGATAAGTTTATTTAAAATCTTAAATGCAAGCATGTAGTTATCTTACATTTAATTAGCCAAAATTAATCTGTTCATTAATTTAGATTTTACTACCCCTTTGCAAACTTGATAAGTGTAGTTTTTATTATAATAAAAATACTAAAATTATAATAAAATTAAAAAACTATACTCACCAAGTTTACAAAAAGGTAATAAAATGAGTGTATACTCTTACACCATTAATTAGAATATAAATCTTTTATCTGGGCTCACGGCATCCCCTACTGGAGGCTGTGAGTCCCCCAACGGCTTCTACCTTCCTCAGGAATATATAGATGCCTGGAAGAATGATACACAGGGACCAATACATGTCAGAGTTTGTTGTTTCCAGAGTAACTGCAAACCAATTCCCCAAGAAAAAGTGCTCAGGTTAGATCCCAAGTGAAACAAGAGTGAGTAGGGGCAGGTGGCTCTGGTTTGTATTGTGGTTAATTGCTGCAGCCAGTGTGCTTTCCCTGCCTTGGTTTGAATGGTTTGAAATTCTCATAGTCACCAATAGAGGAAGCCCAGAAACTTGACAATCAACTTCAAGTGTGATGCCAAATGTCATGTGGAGTGGGGACGGGCTTGAACATTGTTAGAAGTCAAACATCAAAAATGGTTGGCTGGGCATGGTGGCTCATGCCTATAATCCCACCACTTTGGGAGGCCAAGGTCAGAAGATCGAGACCAACTTGGCCAACGTGCATCGTGAAACCACGTCTCTACTAAAACACAAAAAATTAACCTGGCATGGTGGCACTTGTCTGTAGTCCCAGTTACTCTGGAGGCTGAGGCAGGAGAATCACTTGAACTGGGGAGGTGGAGGTTGCAGTGAGCTGAGGGGGTGCCACATTACTCTAGCCTGGCAACAGAGCAAGACTCAGTCAAAAAAAAAAGTGTCAGTTTGTGTTATTTTTTTTTTTTTAATTTTAGATTCAGTGGATACATGTGCAAATGTGTGTAGGGCTAAGGGCCCCACAGGGTCGTGGGGTGTCCCTTATGCTGTGCTGAGGCATAGGATCTGAGAAATAAAGAGACAGGACACAGAAGTACAAGGAAAATGCAGCTGTGCTCAGGGAAGCCACGCCACCTATAAGTAGAGACAGGCGAGGCCCGGAATGTCCAGAAGCATCTGTATTTATTGGGTATAGGTTAGGGGCCAGGGTAGTGAGTGAAGTCATCTTTAAGGATAGTGATAGTGTCCTGAGTAATAAAACAAGGGGTCCACCCCTTAGGTCACCTAGGCTGGGAGATGGACAGTGCTGCAGCAAGGGGTCCACCCCCATTAGGTCATCGAGGCAAGGAGATGGGCAGTGTGCAGTAAGGGATCCACCCCCATTAGGTCACCGAGGCATGGAGGTGGGCCATGCACAGTGAAGAGGGTGCAGTGTGCAATACCTCTACCTATGGGCATGCTGCTCCTAAGAAGATTTATAGGAGGATGCTTAAGTCACACAGCAGTGACACAGCTGTCAGGGTCTAACACCACCTGCTGTCAGCTTCCAGTGAGTTCTAGAGGAGGATGCTTTTTGAGCTAGCACAGTAACAAGAGCTGATAAAATTCACACTCACCAAGGTGCAATTATCCGGAGGGGTTTTGAGCCCTCAGATGCCCAAGGGATTGCCGATCTGAGGGCAGCCCTCCACAAGAGCTGCAGCAAGGTCCTACAACTCCTTTATCAGGAGAAGTGGCTCTTGCCCCAAGCCTGCCATACAACAGATATCTTTACGATACTGAACGCTGCCACCTGGGCCATGGATCTTGTCCCAGCATAACTGTTTTTCACTTAAATGATGCCCTCCACTGTGTCTGCTCCAGACATTCCTCTGACTATAAGCTGCTTATTCCTTAATTCATGCTCTGTACCGTGTCTACTCTAGGCATTCCTCTGATTATGAACTAAGATATATAGATATATGGAATAGCTTACCATTCAGTTTTTTCCCTATAGATATATAATTATATATACTATATAATTATATATACTATA